>NC_092271.1:11992595-12025095 GCF_036320965.1 Panulirus ornatus | reverse complement strand
CTCAGGGGTGATACAACGTTTGTTCTCAGGGGTGATACAACGTTTGTTCTCAGGGGTGATACAACGTTTGTTCTCAGGAGTGATACAACGTTTGTTCTCAGGGGTGATACAACGTTTGTTCTCAGGGTGATACAACGTTTGTTCTCAGGGGTGATACAACGTTTGTTCTCAGGGGTGATACAACGTTTGTTCTCAGAGGTGATACAACGTTTGTTCTCAGGGGTGATACAACGTTTGTTCTCAGGGTGATACAACGTTTCTTCTCAGAGGTGATACAACGTTTGTTCTCAGAGGTGATACAACGTTTGTTCTCAGGGGTGATACAACGTTTGTTCTCAGGGGTGATACAACGTATGTTCTCAGGGGTGATACAACGTTTGTTCTCAGGGGTGATACAACGTTTGTTCTCAGGGGTGATACAACGTTTGTTCTCAGGAGTGATACAACGTTTGTTCTCAGGGGTGATACAACGTTTGTTCTCAGGAGTGACACAACGTTTCTTCTCAGAGGTGATACAACGTTTGTTCTCAGGGGTGATACAACGTTTGTTCTCAGGGGTGATACAACGTTTGTTCTCAGGGTGATACAACGTTTGTTCTCAGGAGTGATACAACGTTTGTTCTCAGGGGTGATACAACGTTTGTTCTCAGGAGTGACACAACGTTTCTTCTCAGAGGTGATACAACGTTTGTTCTCAGGGGTGATACAACGTTTGTTCTCAGGGGTGATACAACGTTTGTTCTCAGGGTGATACAACGTTTGTTCTCAGGGGTGATACAACGTTTGTTCTCAGGGGTGATACAACGTTTGTTCTCAGGGTGATACAACGTTTGTTCTCAGGGGTGATACAACGTTTGTTCTCAGGGGTGATACAACGTTTGTTCTCAGGGGTGACACAACGTTTGTTCTCAGGGTGATACAACGTTTGTTATCAGGGGTGACATAACGTTTGTTCTCAGGGTGATACAACGTTTGTTCTCAGGGGTGACACAACGTTTGTTCTCAGGGTGATACAACGTTTCTTCTCAGAGGTGATACAACGTTTGTTCTCAGAGGTGATACAACGTTTGTTCTCAGGGGTGATACAACGTTTGTTCTCAGGGGTGATACAACGTTTGTTCTCAGAGGTGATACAACGTTTGTTCTCAGGGGTGATACAACGTTTGTTCTCAGGGGTGATACAACGTTTGTTCTCAGGGGTGATACAACGTTTGTTCTCAGGGGTGATACAACGTTTGTTCTCAGGGGTGATACAACGTTTGTTCTCAGGAGTGACACAACGTTTCTTCTCAGAGGTGATACAACGTTTGTTCTCAGGGGTGATACAACGTTTGTTCTCAGGGGTGATACAACGTTTGTTCTCAGGGGTGATACAACGTTTGTTCTCAGGGGTGATACAACGTTTGTTCTCAGGGGTGATACAACGTTTCTTCTCAGGGGTGATACAACGTTTCTTCTCAGGGGTGATACAACGTTTCTTCTCAGGGGTGATACAACGTTTCTTCTCAGGGTAATACAACGTTTGTTCTCAGGGGTGATACAACGTTTGTTCTCAGGGGTGATACAACGTTTGTTCTCAGGGGTGATACAACGTTTGTTCTCAGGGGTGATACAACGTTTGTTCTCAGGGGTGATACAACTTTTGTTCTCAGGATGATACAACGTTTGTTCTCAGGGGTGATACAACGTTTGTTCTCAGGGGTGATACAACGTTTGTTCTCAGGGGTGATACAACGTTTGTTCTCAGGGTGATACAACGTTTGTTCTCAGGGGTGATACAACGTTTGTTCTCAGGGTGATACAACGTTTGTTCTCAGGGGTGATACAACGTTTGTTCTCAGGGGTGATACAACGTTTGTTCTGAAGGTTATACAACGTTTGTTCTCAGGGGTGATACAACGTTTGTTCTTAGGGTTATACAACGTTTGTTCTCAGGGGTGATACAACGTTTGTTGTCAGTGGTGATACGACGTTTGTTCTCAGGGGTGATACAACGTTTGTTCTCAGGGGTGATACAACGTTTGTTCTCAGGGTGATACAACGTTTGCTCTCAGGGGTGATACGACGTTTGTTCTCAGGGGTGATACAACGTTTGTTCTCAGGGGTGATACGACGTTTGTTCTCAGTGGTGATACAACGTTTGTTCTCAGGGGTGATACAACGTTTGTTCTCAGGGTGATACAACGTTTGTTCTCAGGGGTGATACAACGTTTGTTCTCAGGGATGATACAACGTTTGTTCTCAGGGGTGATACAACGTTTGTTCTTAGGGTAATACAACGTTTCTTCTCAGGGTTATACAACGTTTGTTCTCAGGGGTGACACAACGTTTGTTTTCAGTCAGATTCTCTTGTTCTGCCAGGAGCCGCCTCCAGTCAGCCGGACGTGTCCACCTGGGAGTCCCCTTCCTCACGAGGAAGTAAGTCATCCCGGACGTCAAGGAGGCATTTTTCCTCATCTCTGGTCGTGTTGCCTCGAGTGTCCCACTCGTTAATAGTCTACAGCGTTTGCTGCTCAGGTGCAGCTATGGAACACCACCATATTGCACTCTGGATTGAACAGAATTCTTTCTTTTTTCTTTTTCTTCCTCTATAACCACTGTCGAGGCGACGCCGTACCGCACGCGGGAGAGGCAGGGGGTTTGTGACTTACCCTCCTGGCGTTACGTTGGCTTCGGCTTAGAGCGAGTTACAACAATCAGTGCACCTCGCTCATCCTCAGCCCTGACGCCCCTGAACAACCCCCCTCCCCAGTTCCTGTTCTTATTACCGATCATCCCAGACCTGCAGAAGGTATGGGAGATCCCCAGCAGGTTCCTCCACCTACCTCCACTGTGCAGGACGGACCGGGATGGTCCCTCCCGCCCACCTCCACTGTGCAGGACGGACCGGTATGGTCCCTCCCGCCCACCTCCACTGTGCAGGACGGACCGGGATGGTCCCTCCCGCCCACCTCCACTGTGCAGGACGGACCGGTATGGTCCCTCCCGCCCACCTCCACTGTGCAGGACGGATCGGTATGGTCCCTCCCGCCCACCTCCACTGTGCAGAACGGACCGGTATGGTCCCTCCCGCCCATCTCCACTGTGCAGAACGGACCGGTATGGTCCCTCCCGCCCACCTCCACTGTGCAGAACGGACCGGGATGGTCCCTCCCGCCCACCTCCACTGTGCAGGACGGATCGGTATGGTCCCTCCCGCCCACCTCCACTGTGCAGAACGGACCGGTATGGTCCCTCTCGCCCACCTCCACTGTGCAGAACGGACCGGGATGGTCCCTCCCGCCCACCTCCACTGTGCAGGACGGACCGGTATGGTCCCTCCCGCCCACCTCCACTGTGCAGAACGGACCGGGATGGTTCCTCCCGCCCACCTCCACTGTGCAGGACGGACCGGTATGGTCCCTCCCGCCCACCTCCACTGTGCAGAAAGGACCGGGATGGTTCCTCCACCTACCTCCACTGTGCAGGACGGACCGGTATGGTCCCTCCCGCCCACCTCATTGGGTTTTCTCCGCCCGACCTGGCAGGCGATGCTGGGGCAGCCCCGGGGGAAAGGTTCCTCTCGACCCTCACACCACAAGTTTCCCGGGTGTCGGCCTCCCCAGTCGCTGGTGTGCGAGGGAATTAGATTTACGTTCTTTGTGTCTGCTTAGATGGATGGGCTGTGTGTGTGTGTGTGTGTGTGTGTGTGTGTGTGTGTGTGTGTGTGTTATCTATACGTGGAGGGAGTGCTACACACGTGGAAACTCATTTCTGGAACGTTTTGTATCCTACACTTTTTATACTTGTGTATGTTGACCACAGTTACAGTTTCACTGATCACTCTATACCAGAATCCTTATTTCATTAAATCACTTTTATACATATTTTCTTTTCTATTTTCGTACTTAATCTCCTGTTGTGGCCTCTGGTTATTCTGTCCTTCCGTCTTTCAAGAACTTGTTCACTGTTGACATTACTTAAGAGGTTTTAAGATTCTAAAGTCGTGATCAGGTTGGCCCTTACTCTTCTTTCTTCCATGGTTGACAGATTGAAAAGCTTGTAACCTTTCCCTCGTAACTTGGTTCTCTCTGGTGCCACTTACCTTGCCTTCCACTGGATCTTCTCTATCAGTTCACTTTTACAGTTGTTTTGCCCCGTCTCTTAACATTGTATACATATACTGTGTCTTTCATCGGAAAACACCTACACACACACACACACACACACACACACACACACACACACACACCATCCTAATATAGGTAGCCCCTTATCGACCAGCGGACTCCTTGTCAGCGTGGAGTGCGAGGTTCGTGTTTGTGAGAGATGCCAGATGATGGCAGATCTGCGGCCTGTTGACCGGCGGCCGAGGAGGGAGCGTGTTGATGATGATGTCGCTCACCAAAAATAGCGGGGCTTAGGGACGGGAGAGGTGAGGGAGCCCAGTGGATGGGTAGTGACGGTGGCGCGTGTTGAGGGAGCCCAGTGGATGGGTAGTGACGGTGGCGCGTGTTGAGGGAGCCCAGTGGATGGGTAGTGACGGTGGCGCGTGTTGAGGGAGCCCGGTGGATGGGTAGTGACGGTGGCGCGTGTTGAGGGAGCCCAGTGGATGGGTAGTGACGGTGGCAAGGGTTGAGGGAGCCTAATGGATGGATGTTGACAGCGGCGAGTGTTGAGGGAACCTTGTGGATGGGATATGAAAGCAGGGAAGACACAGTGACAGAAGAAAAACAAAATGAAAACTTACACGTCCGTTCTGCAGACAAGTCTACATAAAGGAATGAAATATCATGATTCTTTTTATTAAGGAGATAGATGAACACGTGAGTGTCGGAGGGAAACTAAGAGGGAATCAGCATTGAGGAGGATTTCACAGTTTTTTTTTTCAAAAACCTTTGAATTTCCTATATTTTCACAGTTTTCACAAAAACCTTTGAACTACCTTTTATCTTCATCGCAGGAAGAATATGTCAGATGAAAGGCTCGTGTGGAGCGATGCAGGTGATGACGCCCTCTGCATGATGACTCTACACACAAAGCTTGAACACACGCTGAACGTGTGCAGTTAATCCTGTACCAGACCATGACCTGGTGTGTGAAAGGGAGCCCAGGGAATATTGACGTGCTGAACAAAGTATTGGAAGCCTTTGAGTGTTGCTAGATATTGGGAAAGGTGGAATTTATTCATTAAGACTCCGAGAGGCAAATTGGAAGCGCACAAGGGGGGAAAAGGAAATCTGAAAGTGGGTGTAGGTGGGAGTGGTGGAGGAAGCGAGGCTGGTGTTCCTGTGAAGGTGGGCAGTGAGGGCGCACTTGCTGGGTCAGGCTCCAGGCGCTCGTGGGTGGAAGGCGCAGTGGAGCAGTAATCGAGTGTGAGTTATGCATATAGAGACATTCACACTCAGCGGGAGAAGGCAAATGCAAGAAGTGTTAAGACGGTTCTGATGAAGACGTAGGTGCTCTTAGTGCCCCTGTGTGGTCAGGGAGAGCGGACCATCAGCTTCACCAGGTCCCCCTGCTGGGTAGCCTCCCTCCGTCAACCCAGCTCGTGAGATCATTAGGCCTCCTTGGTCTCTGCTTTTCTTGCCTCTCAGACGGAGGCTGACGAAACGTGACGTGGAAGAGACGCTGGGTTTGGTGCGTCTGTGATTGGTTTCCCTTTTTATTTTTCTCGCTGGTGATTGTCTGTTGGTTAGGAAAGATTTGGCTGGAATGAAAGGAATTCTTTGATGTAATCTCTCGAAGACCTGCTGAATGGCGGGAGAGAGAGAGAGAGAGAGAGAGAGAGAGAGAGAGAGAGAGAGAGAGAGAGAGAGAGAGAGAGAGAGTGGGTAGAGCGAAGGATCTTTCATTCCCCGGCAGTAATGGTCCCCTATCCAGCCCTAGGACACACAACACGCCTAACAAGGCTTTTCAGGTGCCATCATCCGGCGTGGACGCCACCATACTGGTGCAGGAATTTTCAGACCCAATTATTGTAGAGGAGGAGGAGGAGCAGCAGGAGGAGGAGGAGGAGGAGGAAGAGGAAGAGCAGGAGGAGGAGGAGGAGCATGAGGAGGAGGAGGAGGAGCTGGAGGAAGGCTGGCTGGGTTGTAGCTAGGGTGGGAGCTGATCATGTGGAAGGTATATCGTGTCTCCCACCTCAGAACACCAGACTTTCTCACATGTTTACATTAGTAATATACATTATGTGAATAAGATTCAGCATATATATATATATATATATATATATATATATATATATATATATATATATATATATATATATATATATATTGCGCGTGATCAAGATATTCCTATAGTCTTGGACAATCACATGTTTACCAAATGGCGTCCTAGCGACGTCTCTTCGATGTATGTCAACTGACTGTTATATTTCTCTCTTGTGTCTCCCCTGATGATGTGATTATTACACGAAAGTTCACTTGGGAATTTATCGTGTTTCATTTTCTCCGTGGACTCATATATATATATATATATATATATATATATATATATATATATATATATATATATATATATATATATTTTTTTTTTTTTTTTTATACTTTGTCGCTGTCTCCCGCGTTTGCGAGGTAACGCAAGGAAACAGACGAAAGAAATGGCCCAACCCTCCCCATACACATGTACATACACACGTCCACACACGCAAATATACATACCTACGCAGCTTTCCATGGTTTACCCCGGACGCTTCACATGCCTTGATTCAATCCACTGACAGCACGTCAACCCCTGTATACCACATCGCTCCAATTCACTCTATTCCTTGCCCTCCTTTCACCCTCCTGCATGTTCAGGCCCCGATCACACAAAATCCTTTTCACTCCATCTTTCCACCTCCAATTTGGTCTCCCTCTTCTCCTCGTTCCCTCCACCTCCGACACATATATCCTCTTGGTCAATCTTTCCTCACTCATTCTCTCCATGTGCCCAAACCATTTCAAAACACCCTCTTCTGCTCTCTCAACCACGCTCTTTTTATTTCCACACATCTCTCTTACCCTTACGTTACTTACTCGATCAAACCACCTCACACCACACATTGTCCTCAAACATCTCATTTCCAGCACATCCATCCTCCTGCGCACAACTCTATCCATAGCCCACGCCTCGCAACCATACAACATTGTTGGAACTACTATTCCTTCAAACATACCCATTTTTTTTTTGCTTTCCGGGATAATGTTCTCGACTTCCACACATATATATATATATATATATATATATATATATATATATATATATATATATATATATATATATATATATATATATGTATATTATCATTATTATTATTATTATTATTTTTTATTTTTTTATTTTTATTTTGCTTTGTCGCTGTCTCCCGCGTTACCGAGGTAGCGCAAGGAAACAGACGAAAGAATGGCCCAACCCACCCACATACACATGTATATACATACATGTCCACACACGCAAATATACATACCTATATATCTCAATGTACACATATATATATGCACACACAGACATATACATATATACACATGTACCTAATTCATACTGTCTGCCTTTATTCCCATCGCCACCTCGCCACACATGGAATTACAACCCCCTCCCCCCTCATGTGTGCGGGGTAGCGCTAGGAAAAGACAACAAAGGCCCCATTCGTTTACACTCAGTCTCTACCTGTCATGGAATAATGCGCCGAAACCAGAGCTCCCTTTCCACATCCAGGCCCCACAGAACTTTCCATGGTTTACCCCAGACGCTTCACATGCCCTGGTTCAATCCATTGACAGCACGTCCACTCCGGTATACCACATCGTTCCAATTCACTCTATTCCTTGCACGCCTTTCACCCTCCTGCATGTTTAGGCCCTGATCACTCAAAATCTTTTTCACTCCATCTTTCCACCTCCATTTTGGTCTCCCACTTCTCCTCGTTCCCTCCACCTCTGACACATATATCCTCTTGGTCAATCTTTCCTCACTCATTCTCTCCATGTGACCAAACCATTTCAAAACACCCTCTTCTGCTCTCTCAACCACACTCTTTTTATTTCCACACATCTCTCTTACCCTTACATTATTATTATTATTATTATTATTATTATTATTATTATTATTATCATTATTATTATTATTATTATCATAGGCGCGCGAAAGAGAGACTTTCGGATGTTAATGTGCTGAGAGGTGCAACTGGAGGGATGTCTGGTCATTATCTTGTGGTAGCGAAGGTGAAGATTTGTAGAGGTTTTCAGAAAAGAAGAGAGAAAGTTGGGGTGAAGAGAGTGGTGAGAGTAAGTGAGCTTGGGAAGGAGACTTGTGTGAGGAAGTACCAGGAGAGACTGAGTACAGAATGGAAAAAGGTGAGAACAAAGGATATAAGGGGAGTGGGGGAGGAATGGGGTGTATTTAGGGAAGCAGTGATGGCTTGCGCAAAAGATTCTTGTGGCATGAGAAGCGTGGGAGGTGGGCAGATTAGAAAGGGTAGTGAGTGGTGGGATGAAGAAGTAAGATTATTAGTGAAAGAGAAGAGAGAGGCATTTGGACGATTTTTGCAGGGAAATAATGCAAATGAGTGGGAGATGTATAAAAGAAAGAGGCAGGAGGTCAAGAGAAAGGTGCAAGAGGTGAAAAAGAGGGCAAATGAGAGTTGGGGTGAGAGAGTATCATTAAATTTTAAGGAGAATAAAAAGATGTTTTGGAAGGAGGTAAACAAAGTGCGTAAGATAAGGGAACAAATGGGAACTTCAGTGAAGGGGGCTAATGGGGAGGTGATAACAGGTAGTGGTGATGTAAGAAGGAGATGGAGTGATTATTTTGAAGGTTTGTTGAATGTGTTTGATGATAGAGTGGTAGATATAGGGTGTTTTGGTCGAGGTGGTGTGCAAAGTGAGAGGGTTAGGGAAAATGATTTGGTAAACAGAGAAGAGGTAGTAAAAACTTTGCGGAAGATGAAAGCCGGCAAGGCAGCAGGTTTGGATGGTATTACAGTGGAATTTATTAAAAAAAGGGGGTGACTGTATTGTTGACTGGTTGGTAAGGTTGTTTAATATATGTATGACTCATGGTGAGGTGCCTGAGGATTGGAGGAATGCTTGCATAGTGCCATTGTACAAAGGCAAAGGGGATAAAAGTGAGTGCTCAAATTACAGAGGTATAAGTTTGTTGAGTATTCCTGGGAAATTATATGAGAGGGTACTGATTGAGAGGGTGAAGGCATGTACAGAGCATCAGATTGGGTAAGAGCAGTGTGTTTCAGAAGTGGTAGAGGATGTGTGGATCAGGTGTTTGCTTTGAAGAATGTATGTGAGAAATACTTAGAAAAGCAAATGGATTTGTATGTAGCATTTATGGATCTGGAGAAGGCATATGATAAGAGTTCATATGCGGGATGGCGATGGGAATGAATAAAGGCAGACAGCATGAATTATGTACATGTGTATACATGTATATGTCTGTGTGTGTACACATATATGTATACGTTGAGATGTATAGGTATGTATATTTGCGTGTGTGGACGTGTATGTATATACATGTGTATGTGGGTGGGTTGGGCCATTCTTTCGTCTGTTTCCTTGCGCTACCTCACTAACGCGGGAGACAGCGACAAAGCAAAATGAAAAAATGATAAATGAATATATGTATATATATATATATATATATATATATATATATATATATATATATATATATATATTTATATATATATAAACCATTAGGTATTACACGAATTGCTGTACGTAACATAAGTCTCTTGTGTTGGTACAAAGTAAGATAAATTGGTCGTTTCTTAATAATGCCTCAACCGCTTTTCACCTTAAAAGATATATAACCATTCGTATATCAGTCGTATAATGATATAACACTAATATACTTGCTGTCAGACCCTCGTTCTTATGATATAGGGTGTTCCATCTTACGGCAACATTGCTATGAATTGAGTGTGTTTTAGCAGGACGTATCCACCATCACCCCAGAGGCGCTCGCCGTTCAGAAAGACTCTTAATTATTCTTCATGTCAGGATGCTAAGAATAACTTCACTGAATGTAGAATTTCATGCATAACTGAATAAGTAAATATGTAAATGAATATGTAGATCAGGTGGATGTAAAAACAGAATGGTGATGATTGTGTTTTGATTTAATGTGGGAGAATGTGAATTTTATCTTTAGCCAAAAAACAAAAACAAAAAAAAAAGATATTGGGTGTGTGAGAAATGTAATAACTCGGTACCATAGTACCAGTGGTAGGTCCAGTGTGTGTGACCAGATCTTGCAGGGGGTTGTAGTAGCAGTGGTAGGTCCAGTGGGTGTGACCAGATCTTGCAGGGGGTTGTAGTAGCAGTGGTAGGTCCAGTGGGTGTGACCAGATCTTGCAGGGGGTTGTAGTAGCAGTGGTAGGTCCAGTGGGTGTGACCAGATCTTGCAAGGGGTTGTAGTAGCAGTGGTAGGTCCATTGGGTGTGACCAGATCTTGCAGGGGGTTGTAGTAGCAGTGGTAGGTCCAGTGGGTGTGACCAGATCTTGCAGGGGGTTGTAGTAGCAGTGGTAGGTCCAGTGGGTGTGACCAGATCTTACAGGGGGTTGTAGTACCAGTGGTAGGTCCATTGGGTGTGACCAGATCTTGCAAGGGATTGTAGTAGCAGTGTAGGTCCATTGGGTGCTGACAGATCTTGCAAGGGTTGTAGTAGCAGTGGTAGGTCCAGTGGGTGTGACCAGATCTTGCAGGGGATTGTAGTACCAGTGGTAGGTCCAGGGGGTGTGACCAGATCTTGCAAGGGGTTGTAGTACTAGTGGTAGGTCCAGTGGGAGTGACCAGATCTTACAGGGGGTTGTAGTAGCAGTGGTAGGTCCAGTGGGTGTGACCAGATCTTGCAGGGGGGTTATTGTAGCAGTGGTAAGTCCAGCGGGTGTGACCAGATCTTGCAGGGGGTTGTAGTAGCAGTGGTAGGTCCAGTGGGTGTGACCAGATCTTGCAAGGGGTTGTAGTAGCGTGGTAGTCCAGCGGGTGTGACAGGATACTTGCCAAGGGTGTAGTAGCAGTGGAGGTCCAGTGGTGTGACCAGATCTTGCAAGGGGGTTGTAGTAGCAGTGGAAGGTCAGTGTGTGTGACCAGATCTTGCCAGGGGTTGTAGTAGCAGTGATAGGTCCAGTGTGTGTGACCAGATCTTGCAAGGGGTTGTAGTAGCAGTGGAAGGTCCAGTGGTGTGACCAGATCTTGCAGGGGGTTGTAGTAGCAGTGGTAGGTCCAGTGGGTGTGACCAGATCTTGCAAGGGGTTGTAGTAGCAGTGGTAGGTCCAGTGAGTGTGACCAGATCTTGCAAGGGGTTGTAGTAGCAGTGTAGGTCCAGTGGGTGTGACCAGATCTTGCAGGGGTTTGTAGTAGCAGTAGTATGTCCAGTGGGTGTGACCAGATCTTACAGGGGGTTGTAGTACCAGTGGGTAGGTCCATTGGGTGTGACCAGATCTGGCAAGGGATTGGTTTAGTAGCAGTGTAGGGGTCCAGTGGGTGGACCAGATCTGCAAGGGGGTTGTAGTACATGGGAGGTCCATTGGGTGTGACCAGATCTGCAAGGGTTGTAGTAGCAGTGGTAGGTCCAGTGGGTGTGACCAGATCTTGCAGGGGATTGTAGTACCAGTGGTAGGTCCAGGGGGTGTGACCAGATCTTGCAAGGGGTTGTAGTACTAGTGGTAGGTCCAGTGGGAGTGACCAGATCTTGTCAGGGGGGTTGTATGTACAGTGGTTAGGTCCAGTGGGTGTGACCAGATCTTGCAGGGGGGTTATTGTAGCAGTGGTAAGTCCAGCGGGTGTGACCAGATCTTGCAGGGGGTTGTAGTAGCAGTGGTAGGTCCAGTGGGTGTGACCAGATCTTGCAAGGGGTTGTAGTAGCAGTGGTAGGTCCAGTGAGTGTGACCAGATCTTGCAAGGGGTTGTAGTAGCAGTGGAAGGTCCAGTGTGTGTGACCAGATCTTGCAGGGGGTTGTAGTAGCAGTGGTAGGTCCAGTGTGTGTGACCAGATCTTGCAAGGGGTTGTAGTAGCAGTGGAAGGTCCAGTGTGTGTGACCAGATCTTGCAGGGGGTTGTAGTAGCAGTGGTAGGTCCAGTGGGTGTGACCAGATCTTGCAGGGGGTTGTAGTAGCAGTGGTAGGTCCAGTGTGTGTGACCAGATCTTGCAGGGGGTTTTAGTAGCAGTGGTAGGTCCATTGGGTGTGACCAGATCTTGCAGGGGGTTGTAGTAGCAGTGGTAGGTCCAGTGGGTGTGACCAGATCTTGCAAGGGGTTGTAGTAGCAGTGGTAGGTCCAGTGGGTGTGACCAGATATTGCAGGGGGGGTTGTAGTAGCAGTGGTAGGTCCAGTGGGTGTGACCAGATCTTGCAAGGGGTTGTAGTAGCAGTGGTAGGTCCAGTGCGTGTGACCAGATCTTGCAGGGGGTTGTAGTAGCAGTGGTAGGTCCAGTGGGTGTGGCCAGATCTTGCAAGGGGTTGTAGTAGCAGTGGTAGGTCCAGTGGGTGTGACCAGATCTTGCAGGGGGGTTATTGTAGCAGTGGTAGGTCCAGCGGGTGTGACCAGATCTTGCAGGGGGGTTATTGTAGCAGTGGTAGGTCCAGCGGGTGTGACCAGATCTTGCAGGGGGGTCCATAGTAACTGTGGTAGTTCCAGTGGGTGTGAACAGATCTTGCAGTGGTTGTGACCAGATCCTGCTGGGGGTTGTAGAGGCAGTGGTAAGTGCAGTGGTTGTGACCAGACAATATGGTGGTGGTGAGGGACGCAACCTTATCACAACTTTAAGGTTGGCCCAGCCACGGGGTGAGGCACCCCCCCCCACCACCACCACCACCATCACCATGGCCTTTGTTTCCTCAGTTCTCAGTTGTCCACCAGAGTCCACCACACCTCCACCACAGTCCACCACACCTCCACTACAGTCCACCACACTCCACCACAGTCCACCACACCTCCACCACAGTCCACCACACCTACACTACAGTCCACCACACTCCACCACAGTCCACCACACCTGCACAGTCCATCACACCTCCACCACAGTTCACCACACCTCCAACACTGTCCACCACACCTCCACCACAGTCCACCACACTCCACCACAGTCCACCACATCAGCACAGTCCACCACACCACCACAGTCCACCACACCTCCAACACAGTCCACCACACCTCTACCAAACGTCCACCACACCTCAACCACAGTCCACCACACCTCCAACACAGTCCACCCTCCACCACAGTCCACTACACCTCCACCACAGTCCACCACACCACCACAGTCCACCACACCTCCACTACAGTCCACCACACCTCCACCACAGTCCACCACACCACCACAGTCCACCACACCTCCACTACAGTCCACCACACCACCACCAAACGTCCACCCACTCCTCAGTTTTGCAACCACAAGTGTCCTCATGTGCCGGACTAGCACCTCGTGAGGTCTAATTGATGTGAGTTATAGTAAACACGTCATTCCTTCCACACACACACACACACACACACACACACACACACACACACACACTGTTCCCTCCATACCTCAGATTCTCCACACACAGGCCCCTCATTTCACACTTTCCCTCCACACACCTGACTCTCCACATGCCAGGCTCATTCATACAATATGCCTCTCCATTCACACGTTCCTTTCACGCTTGAGACACTCCTCATACTAGGAGGCTCTCGTGCATGTAATACCCTCCGTTCACACATTCCCTTCACTCACCAGACCCTCCACACACCCTACTCTCTTACACACACATTCCCCTATACCATCCCTTCCACACAGCACATCTCTAGTCGTCCCCTCGCTGGACGCAGTGCTACAAATATGACGTACATGGATGACCAAAACATTGCTACGGTGTGTAGTGAGGACAAACTAATTCATCTCTGATAATGTCATATACCAGAGCAGGTCAGACACACACACACACATCGTTCATCCTTCATTTCACTATGTTGTCTTATTAATTCACGTCGCACACCACACACGGTGTACGTGGGGGAGTTATTATCCTCACACCGCTGCCTTCGTCTGTCTGTGTAAACAACTCGTGCTAACACCATAACTCACGAACAGTCAATGATCAGAACTTCCTCCATACACCGTAGGTACACCCACTCTGTACGTACGTCAGGAACTTCCTCCATACACCGTAGGTACACCCACTCTGTACGTACGTCAGGAACTTCCTCCATACACCGTAGGTACACCCACTCTGTACGTACGTCAGGAACTTCCTCCATACACCGTAGGTACATCCACTCTGTACGTACGTCAGGAACTTCCTCCATACACCGTAGGTACACCCACTCTGTACGTACGTCAGGAACTTCCTCCATACACCGTAGGTACACCCACTCTGTACGTACGTCAGGAACTTCCTCCATACACCGTAGGTACACCCACTCTGTACGTACGTCAGGAACTAACTGCATTTTGGGACACATGAAAATATCTGTATGTTAATTAGGAATACATTATTTTTGGGGGGAGGGTGCGGTGTAGGGGAGGGGTGCTATATTCAGACACATAGCCTGCATGTATTGAGCACACACTAATATCAGGACACGGGAAAATCTCCATAAATTTAATGAGTTCAGTTTATTCTTGTATGTCGTCATACCATAATTAGATCAGGCCCTGAATTAGGCAATGGATGAATATTCTTTTTTCTTTATTTTTTGTAGTAAGCTGTTAACGAGAGGGAAGAATAGTGTGTACATATATTACCTGTGGTGTGAGGATGACCAGTGCTTACATAAGGTTCACATAGTCGTGGTCATGGTACAATATGACGGTACACTTGGTAGTGAGATGTGACCGCTAGTTGCCTGCGTCTCCCGCCAGGGGAAGAACCAGCCAAGACCTGTCGTCTCGTGGGGTCACTACGTAACAATAGACCACAGAATCACCATCATTATCTCCTTGTTATCATGTGTATATAACAGCCGTGTGGAGGTGAGGGAGATATGTAACTTCATTGACACTTAGTGTATCCCGGACCTTAAGTTACCATACATTAGGTTATACACTTAGTGCACTAAGTGTATCCTGGACCTTGAGTTACCATACATTAGGTTATACACTTAGTGTATCCCGGACCTTGAGTTACCATACATTAGGTTATACACTTAGTGTATCCTGGACCTTGAGTTACCATACATTAGGTTATACACTTAGTGTATCCCGGACCTTGAGTTACCATACATTAGGTTATACACTTAGTGTATCCTGGACCTTGAGTTACCATACATTAGGTTATACACTTAGTGTATCCTGGACCTTGAGTTACCATACATTAGGTTATACACTTAGTGTATCCTGGACCTTGAGTTACCATACATTAGGTTATACACTCAGTGTATCCCGGACCTTGAGTTACCATACATTAGGTTATGCACTTAGTGTATCCCGGACCTTGAGTTACCATACATTAGGTTATACACTTAGTGTATCCTGGACCTTGAGTTACCATATATTAGGTTATACACTTAGTGTATCACGGACCTTGAGTTACCATACATTAGGTTATACACTTAGTGTATCACGGACCTTAAGTTACCATACATTAGGTTATACACTTAGTGCACTTAGTGTATCCTGGACCTTGAGTTACCATACATTAGGTTATACACTTAGTGTATCCTGGACCTTGAGTTACCATACATTAGGTTATACACTTAGTGTATCCCGGACCTTGAGTTACTGCTTGTCCGAACTTGCGTTACCAGCTCCATATGATTATGTGCATTGCCTCCCAGGACGTGAGTTACCGCTCATGAAAACTTAAGTTACCACTCATCACATGACATTTACTAAGTGTCCCGGAATTTGAGTTACCGCTCACCATAGTTTGACCCATCAACCACCAGAACTTGTCCACATGGACTCCCACCTCAGCGTGTTTGCAGATGATGCCCAGGTTACTGTGAGCTGTGGCAAGCGACGAGGACTCTCCTCAACCTATGTACACAGCGCCCTGGGCCAACTGACACTTGGTTCATAATGTCGAGTAAATATAAAGTAATGATACCGAGCCAGGCAGTGAGGAAGGTCTCGATATGAATATTATCTGGAAGGAAACTGGCCGTCGAAATCTGATGTCGAGATAGACTTGAGAATAGACATTTTTCGTTCAATCTCTTGCGCGGGTCTCGTCTTACAAGAGAACAGTGAAGGAGACAATACAAGAGAGCAGTGAAGGAGACAATACAAGAGAACAGTGAAGGAGACAATACAAGAGAACAGTGAAGGAGACAATACAAGAGAGCAGTGAAGGAGACAATACAAGAGAACAGTGAAGGAGACAATACAAGAGAGCAGTGAAGGAGACAATAAAGAGAACAGTGAAGGAGACAATACAAGAGAACAGTGAAGGAGACAATACAAGAGAACAGTGAAGGAGACAATACAAGAGAACAGTGAAGGAGACAAACTGTCAGCTGGTAAAATATTAGAATAGCATTCAATATAAGGATAAAGAGACATTCGGCAATCTGTTTCCATCCTACATTAGGCCAAGATAAGAATCTATTTCTCAAATTTAGTCACCGAAACACAAAGAACTGATGAAGGAGGTCCAGAGGAGGTTAAGAAAGATGGTAACGGAATTAAGACATTTGAGTGACAAGGGAATATGTTTGTCCGCGTAAGTAAATTTCATGCCAGTGAGTTTTGCATTACACGTGTGGGTGAGGTCGGTGATATGAGCTATGGTCAACTTCAAGCAGGCAACTCCCTCTTGTTGTCCTGGGAGACAAGAGAAAAAATGAACCACGTCTCACGTTCAGGTAAGAATACGAAGGAAGGAAGATAGGTGCGAAGAGTGTATGAATCAATTTGTTATTTGAAGATGCTGTCAAATTGGAGTCCGAGAGATTCTTGGTTTGGGGACGACGTGTGAAAGTTGAAATTACAGCATCTTCCTCCCAAGCCGCCAAAGTTCCTCCCTCTTCCCCCATTTTCTTTAATAGGTCACTTTAAACTTCTGACCAACTTGGCTGTAATGGGTTTACGCTCGGGCTTTACGGAGAGCGATGTTCGTGCAGGGATACGGAGAGGGATGGTCGGGCTCTCACTAGCATCAGCAGACGTATGTGTTCCAGCTGGTGGTAGATGGAGATCTTCTGTGGCCTATCTTGTGACTGTATGGTTCAGCAGGGGACCTGATGGTAGCCGTCCGTTGTATGGTAGCCAGCTGGTATGGCCAATTCACGTGACCATTAGGAGCACGACGGTACGATCACTGAGCACGACGGTACGATGACTGACCCTTGAGCACGATGATACGACCCTTGGGTGTGATGGCGTGGCCCCTGACCTAACCTTTCAGAATGAGGTCAAAGGCCAGACCATCATTCCATCGTGCTCTTGGGTTGAGACAGAGAGGCGTATACGGGTGTCAGGTCACAGGCACAGTTGAGTTAGATACTCTCATCCAGCAACAAGCTTTGTTCTTAACAGATGTGGCCCATAACATGTAGTCATGTTTGTGTACGACTTGTAGATGAGGTCATCTTGGACGTGTCTCGTACAGAGGCAACACTGGGAAGGCATACATGAGCTGGTGTGACCACAGCGAAGGCTTTCAAGCTTATGTTTATGTTTCAAGTTCAATTTGTTGATAATTTTTTTTTTTTTGCATGAATGATTTATAATGGTTCGACCTGCATGTGAGACAAAGAAAGCATTTAATCAGGAATGTCTTTAAAGTTTTAGTAGTTGAGCGCGCGCGCTCACACACACACACACACACACACACACACACACACACACACACACACACACACACACATGATGGGAGCATCACTGATTTAAATGTGTTACTACGGTTAAGTGTGGATGACCAGGACTGGGCACAGAGTGGCTGGGGCCTGCGTGGTGCACCTGTGAGTGTGGTGGTGGGACGCCGTCATGCATGGTGAGGGAACACTATCATGCATGGTGAGGGAACACCACCATGCATGGTGAGGGAACACTATCATGCATGGTGAGGGAACACCACCATGCATGGTGAGGGAACACCACCATGCATGGTGAGGGAACACCACCATGCATGGTGAGGGAACACCACCATGCATGGTGAGGGAACACCACCATGCATGGTGAGGGAACACCACCCTGCATGGTGAGGGAACACCACCATGCATGGTGAGGGAACACCACCATGCATGGTGAGGGAACACCACCATGCATGGTGAGGGAACACCACTATGCATGGTGAGGGAACACTAGCATGCATGGTGAGGGAACACCACCATGCATGGTGAGGGAACACCACCATGCATGGTGAGGGAACACCACCATGCATGGTGAGGGAACACCACCATGCATGGTGAGGGAACACCACCATGCATGGTGAGGGAACACCACCATGCATGGTGAGGGAACACCACCATGCATGGTGAGGGAACACCACCATGCATGGTGAGGGAACACCACCATGCATGGTGAGGGAACACTAGCATGCATGGTGAGGGAACACCACCCTGCATGGTGAGGGAACACCACCATGCATGGTGAGGGAACACCACCATGCATGGTGAGGGAACACCACCATGCATGGTGAGGGAACACTAGCATGCATGGTGAGGGAACACCACCATGCATGGTGAGGGAACACCACCATGCATGGTGAGGGAACACCACCATGCATGGTGAGGGAACACCACCATGCATGGTGAGGGAACACCACCATGCATGGTGAGGGAACACCACCATGCATGGTGAGGGAACACTAGCATGCATGGTGAGGGAACACCACCCTGCATGGTGAGGGAACACTAGCATGCATGGTGAGGGGACACCACCCTGCATGGTGAGGGAACACCACCATGCATGGTGAGGGAACACCACCATGCATGGTGAGGGGACACCACCATGCATGGTGAGGGGAGGCCCCCAGATGGTGCGGGGCTGGTCATTAGCTCACATGGTAATCCAATCACTGACCTTTCCGTAATGTGCAATTAGATTAATGGCAACTGTATAGATGCCTCTCACGTGAGCCGCTAATTGAACTCATGGCCAGCATTGATGTAGACGATCATGGCCAGCATTGATGTAGACGATCATGGCCAGGATTGATGTAGACGATCATGGCCAGGATTGATGTAGAAAATCATGGCCAGGATTGATGTAGAAAATCATGGCCAGGATTGATGTAGAAGATCATGGCCAGCATTGATGTAGAAAATCATGGCCAGCATTGATGTAGAAAATCATGGCCAGCATTGATGTAGAAAATCATGGCCAGCATTGATGTAGAAAATCATGGCCAGCATTGATGTAGAAAATCATGGCCAGCATTGATGTAGAAGATCATGGCCAGGATTGATGTAGAAAATCATGGCCAGGATTGATGTAGAAGATCATGGCCAGGATTGATGTAGAAGATCATGGCCAGGATTGATGTAGAAGATCATGACCAGGATTGATGTAGAAAATCATGGCCAGGATTGATGTAGAAAATCATGGCCAGGATTGATGTAGAAGATCATGGCCAGGATTAATGTAGAAGATCATGGCCAGGATTGATGTAGAAAATCATGGCCAGCATTGATGTAGAAAATTTTGGCCAGAATTGATGTAGATCATGGCCAGCATTGATGCAGAAGATCATGGCCAGTATTGATGTGGAAAGGCAATTCTAAAAGTCTTCACTGAGGACAGACCTTAGATGAGATATGATACAGAGCACAAGAGAAAGGAAAATAAAAGAAAAAAATGAATAATAATCATAGAATTTTTTTTTTGAGGAAGTGGAAAATCTACCATCTGTGTGGTGCTTGGTAGATGTTGTGCGAGTTGTTGCATGTGTTCAGGTGAACAATGGTGAGTGATGCTGGAGGTGTTGAGCGTAGGCTGTGGTGGCCCTCCCTCACACACTATTGTATCAGAGGTGTTGAGCGTAGGCTGTGGTGGCCCTCCCTCACACACTATTGTATCAGAGGTGTTGAGCGTAGGCTGTGGTGGCCCTCCCTCACACACTATTGTATCAGAGGTGTTGAGCGTAGGCTGTGGTGGCCCTCCCTCACACACTATTGTATCAGCAACGTGCACAGTTGGAACTCGTTGTGTATACCACTACCTCACTGTGACTCAGCTCTGGTCTTCTTTGCCATATAGTAGATAAGACACTATTAATCTAGACGAGACCATATATAATATCTAGTAGATAAGACACTATTAATCTAGACGAGACCATATATAATATCTAGTAGATAAGACACTATTAATCTAGACGAGACCATATAGAATATCTAGTAGATAAGACACTATTAATCTAGACGAGACCATATATAGCATCTAGCAGATAAGACACTATTAATCTAGACGAGAGTACTGACTCTCTGAGTAACCGTCTCTCCACCTAGTGCACGGTGCTGCACTGTGGACCTTCTCGTGGTTTATCATCAGGTGTTTTCGTCTGAGGTTTGCTGGCCCCACAGCTTGGTCTGGGACCTTATGAATACTGTACGATGGTTTAGGGATGGGGGTTCTCACCTCGGAAACTCTGTCGTCTATGTTGGAAGGAGATGTCTGAGTAATGTATTTTTCCATCATGACCCATCAGTCATTTAGCGTATATTGCTTTGACATGGTTGCCAGGTCCGTCTTGGTAACGGGTGGCGGAATGGTACATTTCCCGTCGTTGCTGATCGGTCATTTAGTATATTTTGTAACATGTTTGTGTGTCGTACGTAGTGACGCCTGAAGACATAACACTGAAGATCATTTTTTTTTCTTCCACAGGTGAGTTGAGGAGGTGAGAAGGGCACTGGATGGACCAGGGACGTGCTTGGCCCGTGTGTGAAGCGTCGCTCAGGTTATTATAGTCCCTCCATCACTGTTTGGTCTTTAACAGTTAGTAGTATATGTTGGATGATCCCTGCCCTGTACACCATCCTCGCCTCACCTTCCTTCCCCACACACCATCCTCGCCACACTCTATCTCTCTGTACCATCTTCACTTTACCTCTCCTTTGGGCCATCGCCGCCACGCCTCCCTCCCCACTATACCACCTCCCGTACACCATCCTGGCCACACTCCTTCCTTCTACAGAAGCGATTCTAGCATCCTGAACGTCACATTGGTTGCTGTGTCACCAGTGTTAGTGTTTTTGGGGCTTCTCGTGACTCAGTCCAGCGTCAGGATCGTCAGTGATGGCGTCACACAGCCTGAGTGTAGGCGTGGCAGAGTGTTCTCACACCAGTAATCAGACTCATACTTCTCGTCTTGACTTAGTTTTCAGCAGTATAGAGGCTCTGGCAGCTCCCAAGTCGACATCCCTATTGCCTGACTCATGTAATTGTGTCTATCTCGCTGTGGATTTCCCCGGAGAGTCTTAGGTAGTTTATCTCCTTCTATGAAAGCCTCAGAAACCGACATTTCTTTTTTAATCGTCGCGTTTGGTTTTTATAAGAAGACTTATACAAGAAATGGTTCTATTTCCTGTCTCTCCGTTGGTAATCTCTTTAGACTTTTCTAAATCAAATCTGATCTTTCAGCAATAATGAAGTTTTCCAAAAGGCCTTTTTTTCCCCTCCTCGACACGAGTAAAGCCAGTACCTCTGTAGTGCCGTAGAGCAGTGTGGTTAGCGAGAGCATTTGTCTCAAGATTGTTTTTTGACATCCGTGTTTCTAAACCTTGATGGAGTAGAGGGATGAGACCCTCCACCTGTAGCTTCTCCCTCCCAGCCTAGATGGACATCGTCCAGTGTCTTAGATCCTTCACATCTGGCTGGTTTCTCCGGGAGTGTCGTGACTCGGCAAAGATGTCGTAGGAAAACTTTTGTTCCTTTTTTTATTTAAACTCTGGGGATCAGAGGGAAAGAGCCAGAGGGAAACTCAAAGCAGTGCTAAGATTTCGAGTCGTTCTGACGCTTAGGGTCGCCTTTTATTGGCGAACTTCCCACCAGACACAGAGTTTGTTAAGGAGTGAGTTTTCTTTTATCTCTCGGGAGAGTTCTTGAGGGGAATTAAGTTTGGTCAGGCCGGCGTCCATAAACATTTTATCTGCAGGAAACAATCGTGTTGGATGCGGGGGTTGATGGTACTCCTTCCACAGCGAGGCCAGGCTGTTAGAGCGGCGGGAAGAGGACCTCCGCCTCTGCAGTGGATCTCTGTGGAATTTCTCGCTGTTAAGATGATTCGCTGGACAACAACTGCTTCGAGCGATGCCAGTGTTTGGATCGTGTTGATCTCCCGTGTGTCGACCTAGACACCCCTGCCATCTTCAGAATACCGTGGTAGGCTTTACATCAGATGATCTCAGTAGGGCGCTTTCCATCTCTGAGAAAATGTCGGTTTTGAGATACGAAAAACCCGTTTCTCTGCCTAGGTCGAGTGCAGAGTCCTTATGAACATCCATTCGTTTCCTCATCATCTCGTCCTTTTCGAAGATGATATTCTGAATTCGAACGGTGTGGCGACGAGAATGAATGAAGGCAGCAAATAGGAATTATGTACATGTGTATATATGTATATGTCTGTGTATTTATATGTATGTATACGTTGAAATGTAGATGTATGTATATGTGCGTGTGTGGACGTGTATGCATATATGCATGTATATATGGGTTGGGTCATTCTTTCGTCTGTTTCCTTACGCTACCTCGCTAACGCGGGAGACAGCGACAAAGTATGATAATAATAATAATAATGATATATATATATATATATATATATATATATATATATATATATATATATATATATATATATATATATATATATATATATATATATATTTTATATGTACTCGCTCGTTACTGTGTAGATCGTGGAAGGAAAAATGTTTTTGAGCAGAAAATTAGTTTGTGTTCGTTAGGGAGAAGCAAGTCCTTTGGTTGGCCGGGCAACTTGCCGGACGGTAGAGGGACGTTGCCTGGCTGTGTGCCACCAACCGGCAACACCTAATTAAACACCCTAACGAACTACACACTGACGCCCTGGTGTGATCGACACTGCCTGTCACACTTGCTGCGTGTTGTGCCACCTGAAAGCAGTCTAAGGTCATCATATTTTCACCCTGGGTCCGAGTCGTCGGCCACACTGGGAAGGCCATTTGATCTGGTTGGATGTAGATGGCAGGAGTTCTTGCAGTCAAGCTTGTGGGAGAAGAAGCTTTCCTTCCGTTCCATTTCACAGGAAGCCTCGCCCTAACAGAGTCGGTTTCGAAAGACTGCGTTTGCCAGTGGCGGAGCTGCATCTGTTGACCAGGAATCATGGTAACTTGATGACAAGACTCCATCTCCTGACTTACTGACGTAGCCTGGAACCATCTTACACCCTCCCTCCGTCACTGTAGGTTGTAGACAGCAGCCGCCCCAGGGGAAGTACTGCCCTCCTGACGTAGGAATGTTGAGGTGCTGGCCAGAACCGTCCTACACCCACCATGCCAGGACTGCTGGTCTTACTGCCTCTCTCTTCAGAAGTGAACTACCGGGATAGATACACCATCGTGGTCGTACAGATACGATACAGTTATCTTTTTCCTCACTTTTTTTTTCCTCTGTTTTCTTCATCCAAATCTCCCGAGCTATTAATTTTCTTTTTCAGTCTCTTTTTCTTTCCTTTTTTCTTCACTTATGGCAAATATCCGTGATTGGGTCCTGTGTCATAAAAGGTAATTGATGATATTTGGTCCTGGAATTGATTGGATAATCAGGGGGGAAAAAGTTGAATCATAAGTCATTTAAGTATTAATTGTGCTTTTTTCCAGGTGGATGAAGGAAGAGGTTGAAGTGGGTCGTGTGGATGAAGGAAGAGGTTGAAGTGGGTCGTGTGGATGAAGGAAGAGGTTGAAGTGGGTCGTGTGGATGAAGGAAGAGGTTGAAGTGGGTCGTGTGGATGAAGGAAGAGGTTGAAGTGGGTCGTGTGGATGAAGGAAGAGGTTGAAGTGGGTCGTGTGGATGAAGGAAGAGGTTGAAATGGGTCGTGTGGATGAAGGAAGAAGTTGAAATGGGTCGTGTGGATGAAGGAAGAGGTTGAAGTGGGTCGTGTGGATGAAGGAAGAGGTTGAAATGGGTCGTGTAGATGAAGGAAGTGGTTGAAATGGATCGTGTGGATCAAGCAAGAGGTTGAAATGGACACAGAGGTTGGAGTGGTTCTTCTGGATGAGCGGAGAACAGTTTACAGTGTTGAGTGTAGGTAAGCAGAGGACCCACAGGCAGGGGTTCTATCTGGCAGTGTCACTGTGGTGTGGTGGGTTCGTCTGCCACAGCTGTGGTAGGGGTTGGGTCGGATTGATTGGTTGATTTGTGCCGGTGTCCCCAGCACATTCATTGTGCACCCCATGCTCATCCTGTGAGCGGTAGCGCAAAGAGATTACGGGGGTCACATAGGGTCTTACTCAGACCCCAGTGGGTTGATATTACATAAGATATTACAATTCGTATTTAGTACGTACTTTACATAGTTTGATATGGTAAGATTTACCCACTAGATGCAAAAAGTGGATACAAACTTAAAATTTCAGTAACCATATTATTAACAATAAGGTGTTGTGACATTTCTTGCAGGGTTTGTTTACATCTATCCCTAAAAGGCTCTATTTTCACATTCTAAGACATAGTGTTCTAGTTTGTGTCCAAATCTTTGACCACAAACTTTACAATTCACACGGTTAACATCTCCAGTTAGGCCAAAGCGCCAATAGTACCTATAGCCTAGCCTTAGTCTAGGCAGTTACAACATCATGTTATCTGCTGATCTTATTACTTTCTCCATATACATGTTTTACTTTACACATTTCACTGTGATGGTAAATGTCCGGAGTGGTCCAGCAGCCTGCCTGCTTGGCTGTGTGTTAGTGAAACGTGAGTGGCTACGACCGTAGAGTTCGGGTGTGAAGCGTTCACAGACAGCTTGGCGAATACTGCCTCGCCCCTGGCATCTCTCACTCTCTCTTAAATCTTTCCACACGAATGAGACTCACGTTTCGTGAGCCAGACGTACGGTAAGATGAGTTTTGACCGACGAAAGAGTATTCGTGTGCACCAGAATCGTCGGGTTTTTCCTGTCGTGTTTACTCTCAAGTTTATAGCGAGTCACCGTTTGCGATGACCTCAGTGAGGAAGGTCCCCAGCTGGACCCGTGACGGGCGCAGGAGATGGATGGGTACAGGAGGTGGGTGGGTGCGGAGGCCGGTAGGTACTGGAGGTGGATGGGTGTAGCTGATGGGTGGGTGCGAGAGACGGGTGGGTGAAAGAAGCGGGTGGGTCTAGGAGGAGCAGGGTGGGTTCAGGGGGTCGATGGGTTCAGGAGGTCGGTGGGTGCAAGACAGGACAGTCCCCCCCTCGTCTGGGGATCTTGTCCCCCCCGCCTCCCGGGGAGCTCTGGCACGTCCACCTCGGCCACAGTTCGTCTTTTGTGCGTCATGTGTGTTGGTGCCTAACTTGTTGCTCCTTTGTGTTTAGCTTCACTCTGAGAGAGAGACAAAAAAAAGAGTAGAGTTTTTGTAATTGTGTGTGTGTGTGTGTGTGTGTGTGTGTATATTTGTGTGCGTCTTTGTGTAAGTTTATTTATTATTACTTATATGTGATGTAGGGGAGGGAGGTAGCTTTACACCCTTGAACATTCTCAATCACAAAACGTTTTTAGATCTACGTTTGTTAGTCTGCATTAACCATGTCTTCAAGTGTTTCATATCATTCATCCTCCAGTCTTGTACTGTCAAAGTCCCTCTTTACACCTTATTTTTAAACAAGTTATCTGTGTTATTCCATGGTGTGCCACCAGGTCACTCTCTCCTTACATCATTCGAAGAACTGTTTACTGTCAACTTCATCAGTGTGTTTTGTGGTCAGGTCACCCCTCGCCTCTCACCTGATACTTTTATCCCTCCTCATGTTCTTCCCTTGTACTTGTCCTTCCTCCTCACGCCTCTCACTGATACTTGGTCTCTTACCTCACACCTCTCACCTGATACTTGGTCTCTTACCTCACACCTCTCACCTGATACTTGGTCTCTTACCTCATACCTCTCACCTGATACTTGTCTCTCTTCCCCTGACCCGTTTCTCTCCCCAGGTCATCACCAACCTTCCTCTCTCTCGCGACCTCACTACTCTCACTTTATGAGTCTCTCCTTCCCCTTCCCCCGCTGAGTTTCCTCATTACTGAAATTTCGTCAGTGTGCCTTCATAGTGATGGGGAAAGGCATCTCCATCCCTCACTGTCTGCTCCTCCAACCTTGTGCTTCCTCCACATCTCATCCCCGCCCCTCACCCCTGCTTAACACTGCCTCCTCGTACCATACGCTTCATTAACACTCATACCAGCCCCTCACCATTTATCTCCGGCGCTCCCACTCTCTCACCCCTCCCTTATAGTGACATTACACCAGATGACCTCTCTCTCTCTCTGTCTCTGACTGTCTGTCTGTCTGTCTCTCTCTCTCTCTCTCTCTCTCTCTCTCTCTCTCTCTCTCTCTCTCTCTCTCTCTCTCTCTCTCTCTCTCTGTCTCTCTCTCTCTCTGTCTGTCTGTCTGTCTGTCTCTCTCTCTCTCTCTCTCTCTCTCTCTCTCTCTCTCTCTCTCTCTCTCTCTCTCTCTCTCTCTCTCTCTCTCTCTCTCTCTCTCTCTCTCTCTCTCTCTCGTCTGCTTCGTGTGTGAACCCGTGTTTCCTTGTGTCTGACCCGTTCTTTTCATGCATGAAAATTTTAAAGCACTTTCCCACGTCCCTCAGTCCTGGGTTACATGCCAGACATCATGTGTCGGCCTCTCCCGCAGTGCCTCCCCTGTGGCACCCTCGTCACATGCCTGACCCTGGACCCTCCCTCACTCCTCCCCTCTGGTTGGGGAGGGGTAACGGCCGGGTATCAGGTGAACCTGGATGGTGAGTTAACACCTTTCTCTCCACCTCTGGTTCTGCTTGAGGCTGGTCCTCGATGCATGGTGTCAGAGGGTCTAGGGTCTAGGCAGAGCTGAGGCAGACATCATGGAGGTCATACCAATTGCCTGATGGAAAATGGGAAGTATCAACACATATCAAGACGGTCTGAGTGAGGAGGGTTTTGTGTTGTCACATCCGTGAATGACAGTGTACCTCTGTGGAGAGATGGCCCTAACGCGTCTACTGGCGTCAGGCAGATCAACTTTATGAATCTAAGTCACTCTATTATCATCGGCTGGCCTTCACATCCAGTGGGTGTCAACACACGAAAGATACACTGAGATTAGAATCCAGACAAATTCTTCCTAATCTCTCGTCTCTTTACAGACGACATAACCCAAGTGTGGCACAGGATCTCACGCCAGTTTGAACATAAGTCGTGTATTATGCACGTGAGAGTGAAGACTGTTGTTACTTTGAAGTTGTCCTGAAGCTAGAATAAGCGGTTAGCGTGCCTGGCCGCGACGCATAGGTTCGAATCCTGGTTACGGCAGTCGGTCCACAGTCAACCCAGTCGTTCATCCACCCCTAGGGGGTTGGTCGATAAAATGGGTACCTGGCTCAGGCTATGGTACACACACACACACACACACACACACACACACACACACACATATATGTATATATATATATATATATATATATATATATATATATATATATATATATATATATATATATATATATATATATATTGTATATATATACACATAAAGTTAATGGGATGGCCTTGACTGGGGCCTCAGTTGCCCGTGCCGTCTCACCTAACATGAAGAATATAATTCCAATACGGCAACTGGAGTGTACATTTTCCAGTTAGTATCCCTGGCTAGTTAGGTTTCTGGTTGCTGATTGGTAGCCCAGCAGCCGGGCGGTTAAGCGCTGAGATGGATGGTCTGAGCGAAGGGAATGCCGCGTCTACATCTGACACACCGTTTTCTGTAGCAGCCATAGCAGTAACATGAGCACCTAGGCCACGATAGCTTATATTACGATAAGTTATTTACGGGACTATATAAACATGGGGAAACAAAAAAGATAGAGAATGAAAATGGAAATGCAGCGTTATTGATGAAATTTCAGAATGTCTTCAAACAAGTTCATGAAGTGGTGCATTTGCTCTGGAAACACGATTGTGTTCGACGTCCACACCCACTGATTCCCTCCTACCTTCACACGTAGGATGTAAGTGTAGCATCAGTGTGTTTAGATCAGCCTCTGATGATGATATTCTGTCCGTAGTAAGAGAGTGGTTATAAGATAATTATGTATCTTTTTTATGTTGAAGGCTTCAGTTAGGGACAAAAGTCTACATCAAGGCCAAGCCTTAATTGGAATATAGAGAGAATTGTGGAACGGTAAAAGAAAAGACAAGGGAAAGTATTTACGAATTTTTGAGATGTGAAAACACCTGTCTTTTGAAATGTGCCAGGTCATAGTTCTTGGAAAAGACACGAGAAGGTAAAGAGTTCCAAAGCTTCGAGGTGTAGGGAAAGAAGCAGGTATCAAAACGGCCCACCCTTGAGTTGCTGGTGGCCACACAGTTATCATGTGACGCAGCAGCTTGTGATGTGTGGACGCACAAGTAACTAGCTCTCGGGAGCGGAAACCAAAGTAATATACATTATGTATATACATCAAGGTTCCTCTATACTTATCAGTTCGTTAACATGCCACTTATGCTCTGGAAATTACTGTTTATATATGATAAAACGTTAAGTGTATTGTGTATGTGAATATTTGAAAGAGGAAAGATTGTAGCATTGGGAAAGATTGATGGAATCAAAGACTTTCCGATTCAGCCGCGCAAAACTGCTCAGTAGGCCTCGTTGTTTTTGGTTCATGATTGGTCATATTTATGAGCTAGAGCGGCTGAACCAGCTGTGGCTGGGCGGATGTACGTAACTAGAGAGAGGTCGTTATACCCAAGGACGACATGGGTCGTGGAAATGATGCTAGTGGTCATGAGAACGACGGAACGACCCTTGGCTATAGTGGTCAGGGTTGAGACCTGATCGTTATGGGGTCAGATCAAAGGATCATATCGTCGTGCTCAAGTCATACCGTCGGCCTCAGAGGTCATACCGTCGGCCTCAGAGGTCATACCGTCGGCCTCAGAGGTCATACCGTCGGCCTCAGAGGTCATACCGTCGACCTCAGAGGTCATACCGTCGGCCTTAGAGGCCATACCGTCGGCCTCAGAGGTCATACCGTCGGCCTCAGAGGTCGTACGTCGGCCTCAGAGGTCATACCGTCGGCCTCAGAGGTCATACCGTCGGCCTCAGAGGTCGCACCGTCGGCCTCAGAGGTCGTACGTCGGCCTCAGAGGTCGTACAGTCAGGCCCAAAGGTCGTACCGTCGTGGGAAACGGTCGCGTCCGTCAGGCTCCAGAATCGGGCTAGTCAGGATGCATTGAGCACAGCGCCTCCAGCAGTGACTGACCAAGATGGTGTATGAGACATGGTACAGATTACCCTCAACAACGAAGTGTTGTATCTCCAGGTGTAGTGTTACCTGAGCAGCAGCAGCTTGTGTTGTGGCTCCAGTGTCCTGCTGTGGGGGAGAGAGGAGCAGGGTCGTCTCGTGAGAATACTCCTGGGGAACCCAGATGACTGAATGTATCTTTACCACCAGTCGCGTCAGGGGAAGGAGCTGTTTCCTAACACGTCATTTGCCATGCGTTAAGAGAAGTATGAATGCCTGCAGCCGATACCTGTGTATCGGAAGGTTTATATTGACCGCTGCAGGAGGGCGAGTGTGGCAGTGTGTGTGTGTGCGTGTATGTTCGAGGGGAACCTTTGACCTGCACAGCAGAACGTATTGTCCATGAGGAAATTGGCAGGAAGTGTTGGATGGCCTGGTGGGCGGTCAGGTGCCCCTCTGCCACTACGGGAGCTCGCTCATCGATCAGTGTGGTCGCTAATGACCTGTAAATAGGCCAGACCTTATTACCATCAGTAGCCTTGGTGACCCTACGGAAACCCCTTACATCAGTGCTTCCTGGTGAGGCTGGAGATGCTCGCCTCCAAGGTTAACTAGTGAGGCTTGAGATGGTCGTCTCCAAGGTTAACTGGTGAGACTGGAGATGGTCGTCTCCAAGGTTAACTAGTGAGGCTGGAGATGGTCGTCTCCAAGGTTAACTGGTGAGACTGGAGATGGTCATCTCCAAGGTTAACCGGTGAGACTGGAGATGGTCGTCTCCAAGGTTAACCGGTGAGACTGGAGATGGTCGTCTCCAAGGTTAACTAGTGAGGCTGGAGATGGTCGCCTCCAAGGTTAACCGGTGAGACTGGAGATGGTCGTCTCCAAGGTTAACTGGTGAGGCTGGAGATGGTCATCTCCAAGGTTAACTAGTGAGGCTGGAGGTGCTCACCTTCAAGGTTAACTAGTGAGGCTGGAGATGGTCGTCTCCAAGGTTAACTAGTGAGGCTGGAGATGCTCACCTCCAAGGTTAACTAGTGAGGCTGGAGATGGTCGTCTCCAAGGTTAACCGATGAGACTGGAGATGGTCGTCTCCAAGGTTAACTTGTGAGGCTGGAGATGCTCGCCTCCAAGGTTAACCTTCATCTACTGTTGGAGTCAGGGAGTTGGGATACCTGACAGTTGGAGTGAGGACGAACAGCAGACGTGATCACCAGCACCAGAACCCTCACTCCAGTTGATTAGTTATCTCCTCATTTTACGTCCTCCCCTTGCTAACTGTGAGGGCCTGCCAGACGCTACAAAATGGGTTTGCCGCATATATATATATATATATATATATATATATATATATATATATATATATATATATATATATATATATATATATAAAGGACACGAGAATGATACTGAGATGTAGGGGTGGCAGTCTGAGTGCCGTGTGGATGCGACACACTATCATGAAGGTTGGACCAGTATGCTCTTGTGTACTGTGGGGTGGGAGGCGAGTGTCCACGTAGGTTGTACGTAGGGAGGAAGTGCGTTGTTCTTTGGTGCTGATAGAGAGGGTCGGGAGGTCGTCCTGGGTGGGTCAGCCTCTCTCCTGCTGGCCTCGACTGCCTGCTTCCCTGCGCCTGGGTGGGTCAGCCTCTCCCCTGCTGGCCTCGCCTACCTGCTTCCCTGCGCCTGCTGCTGGGTTGGAAAACCCTTATGTCTTTCCTGCCAGTTTCACACCCCTTCCGCTCTACCAATCCATATACGGGTAAGCAACGATACGTCTCACACACACACACACACACACACACACACACACACACACACACACACACACCTGTCATGAGGTAATAAGTGTTGCAGTAGTAATGACAGTTCATGACAGCTGCTGTAGGACAGTGTATACCATATAGACCAGGTGGGTTGAGGGAGCCAGGCTGGTGGGATGTTAGATTTGAGGGAATGTTTCACACATACTGTATTTTTGATACAGTGTACATTGTGCTACATAATACAATATACAATATTCTATTTTTGGTACAGTGTAAATTATACCGCATGTGGTACAATGTACATCATCATACCTCTGGTTCAGTATACATTATACTGCATGTGGTACAATGTACATCATCATACCTCTGGTTCAGTATACATTATACTGCATGTGGTACAATGCACATCATCATACCTCTGGTTCAGTATACATTATACTGCATGTGGTACAATGCACATCATCATACCTCTGGTTCAGTATACATTATACTGCATGTGGTACAATGCACATCATCATACCTCTGGTTCAGTATACATTATACTGCATGTGGTACAATGCACATCATCATACCTCTGGTTCAGTATACATTATACTGCATTCCTATGAGTCCTCGGGGAAAATGAAGCACGATAAGTTCCCAAGTGCACTTTCGTGTAATAATCACATCATCAGGGGAGACACAAGAGAGAAATAAAAGTCAGTTGATATACATCGAAGAGACGAAGCTAGGACGCCATTTGGTACACATGTGATTGTCCAAAACATACAACGAGCGTTCATAAACTTATCATTTTACAAATCTTATCAACAATAAAGTTATCTAATTTGTATAGACCATCACTAATGTTAAGATTATAATAGTGCATGTGATAAGTGATAGTCTTACTTGCCTGCTGGCAGTGATCAAGACGAAGATCACTGAATGCCCCCCCCCCACACACATACACACACACACCCTGTACCATGCGTGCGTGCCTCGCTGTACAAACCGCCCTGGGAACAGCGATCGGTTGTTGACCCACCGCGCACCACAGCTCTGTTGTGTCGGGCGGAGTGAGGAGGCAGAACCCGAGCCTCCCTCCCACGCACCAAGAGCATGTTGCCCTCCGTCTAACCCGGGCTGGCTCGTCCGGATGGCGTAGAATACAAGCTCACCGCATCACTGTCACACACACACACACACACACACACACACACACGGTTCAGCATATTACGGTACCTCTCTCTCTCTCTCTCTCTCTCTCTCTCTCTCTCTCTCTCTCTCTCTCTCTCTCTCTCTCTCTCTCTCCCCCTGGCGTGGCCGGGATGATGACCGTTCATCATACCTGCTGATGAAAAATTCATCCCCTGACCCGACACACCTGCTGTGGTGTGACGCTGGATCGATGATGACACACGAGAGTCAGGTCCACCCGGGGAAACACAATGATCAAGTCGTG
>NC_092271.1:11985095-11987595 GCF_036320965.1 Panulirus ornatus | reverse complement strand
AGATGTTTTTCCCCCTTACGGAAAATGTAACTAGAGCAGAAAAAAATGATATCTGATGTCAACTGTTTAGCCTAATAAAAGGCCTTTGATACCACCTTACATCAAAGGTTCCTGCGTGGAATCAGATCTCTTGATAATCCCGTTGGTTACGACACTGGTTGACAGAAAGCAAGTATGATTAAATGGAGGAAAATACGTGGGCATTCTGAAGTATAATTTCCGGCGTAACATAACTCGTAGTTGAAGATTGTCGTCATTTTCTTGTTCTTTGCCACAAGACCCAGGTCAGGTGTCGCCTGTTGTGAGTTCGGGAGCCACTAGCTGGCGGGTCGAGGTGTGGGGCTCATGCACGGTGGAACTGTTGTGGCAAAATCTCTCTCACTGCAACTGAGTAATGTTGGCTGGTGCAACACCATCTTGTTGGGAGACAAAGTTGTTAACCAGCGTCTCTCCAGCCCAGGAATAAGCCTGTGCTCCAGCAGAGCCAAGTGAAAATGATTATTATAACCGATTGGTATGGGGGGGGGGGGGCACTCTGTAGACACCTCGTAAAGTGATGCGTTCTAGAGGAGAGATAGATAGATAGATAGATAGATTGAGAGAGAGAGAGAGAGAGAGAGAGAGAGAGAGAGAGAGAGAGAGAGAGAGAGAGAGAGAGAGAGAGAGAGAGACGGGATGTTTGCCAAAGCCCGTGCTAAGGTTCAAGAAAACCCCGACCTCGTAGTCACTATCAGGCCTACATTGTACATACGCTCTACCCAAGAAGCACTCGGGTTGGTAAGTAGTTTTCATCGCGAGGAAGTGTGTGTGTGTGTGTGTGTGTGTGTGTGTGGGTATGTAGGAGACGGGTTGACCCTCCACCTACCCACTCGCTGTCTAAACCACATGTACAATACAGAGGACGCCTCTGGCCTCCAGATATTCAAAAGGACTGAGATAAAGCTTGAAAGAATCCAGAGAAGAGCAGTAAAACCATCACTACGAGTAAAGCATCATGTAATCCGTACGAAGAGAGGTTCGTGGTGCCTTAACATAGGTTTTTGAATCGCTGGAGACATTTGATAACAACGGTATGGATACAATGTCGGCAGTTCCCGGGGATCAGATAACCAAGAACACTAGAGATCATAGCAGAGAAAATCTTCTCAGTGGTATGGTAATATTTAAGAGGTGATGTTACTGGAAGGTGTGGTTTGCTGCTACCTAAGACCAGACGATTATATCCAGTTCATGACTCATTAGAATCGAACCCATGTTCTCGGCTTCATCAGCAGGTAACCTCGTCACACGCTCTACATCTTCTGTTACTCGTATGTTACTTATGTCCGCCTTTATGCATGCAGGAGCTGCTCTTCACCCTCGTCTTCACCCAGCCGTGCCATGGCCGCATTCACGGGCCGCCCATTGTGGAGCGCATATGGTTGAATCCTGGTTGCAGCAGTCGGCCCACAGTCAACCCAGCTGTTCATCCACCCTTAGGGATAGGTCGAGAAAATGGGGTCATGGCTCAGGCTTGGGTATATATATATATATATATATATATATATATATATATATATATATATATATATATATAGCGTTAATGGGATGGCCTTGGTTAGGGGCCTCAGTTGCCCGTACCGTCTCAGCGAACCTAAGAAAAATGATACTTGTCGTACCTGGTTTACTTCCGATATGTAGGAGAGAGGAGCCAGTAACGCGACCCTGGGAGGTTTTAGGTTACCGTTGTTGACCTTAATACCGGCCTTATGTTTATACCAGGGACCTTTTGAGAGTAGTGTGAGGTGTGATGATCTCGTTTAATCTTCTTACTCACTTGATAATGCTCGCCAGGTGTAAAATACGAGGCTTTGGAGGCCGTGGTATTGCTGGGCATTGATCCCTGAGCCTGCCTTTGATGTGTGAGCTTGTGTAAGGGATGAACGTTTTATAACAGGGGAATATTGCCTGAATAAACTTTTGCGACTCGTTCGAAAAACCGTCTCTCTTGATGCGACGTATACCATACCGTATTTACTAACGCAAGTATGGGAAGATATACCCCATCATGTGGAACATGTCATATACTGACGACACTAAAGCAAGATGCAGTATGTGCGATTTGGTACATGATATATTGGAGACTGTACTGTGCAGGTACAGGCCAGGCCAGGTTGCACGCGACGAAGATGTGAACACTACAGAGGGATCTTGGTGCCAGGAGAGGAGCGGAGGAGAGAGTGTGTAGGTGTCGCGGATCTTGCTCGCCTATCCAGTTGACAGTACATGAGAACAGTGCACGTGTCCAGTGTTGCTATACTAGTGATTATGTCTTGGTAAATACAAATTGTAACATCTTATGTAATATCAACACACTGGGGTCTGACTAAGACCCATTGTGACCCCCGTAATCCTTTTGCGCTACCGCTCACAGGATGTGCATGGGATGCACACTAAATTTGCCCGGGACACCGGCACAAATCAATCAATAGAAGGGAAGATAAAACTTGATGAATGTTAA
>NC_092271.1:11895095-11980095 GCF_036320965.1 Panulirus ornatus | reverse complement strand
GTTTACCCCAGACGCTTCACATGCCCCTTTTCAATCCACTACCCCACCAACCCCGGTATACCACATCGCTCCAATTCACTCTATTTCCTTCCTCCTTTCACCCTCCCATGTTCGGGCCCCCCATCACACAAAATCTTTTTCACTCCAAAATTTTAATATAAATATTTTTTAAAATATATTTTTTTTTTTTTTTTTCCTATAGTCTACGGGGAAATGAAACACGATAAGTTCCCAAGTGCACTTTCTCGTAATAATCACATCATCAGGGGAGATACATGAAAGTGCATTTGGGAACTCATCGTGTTTCATTTCGCCGTAGACTGGTATGAATATACCTGATCACGCGCCGCTCAACTGGGATTCTTTCCAATATATATATATATATATATATATATATATATATATATATATATATATATATATATATATATATATATATATATATATTTCCCATTTTAGAAAGTTAATACAAGGAGGGGAGGATATATATATATATATATATATATATGTATGTGTGTGTGTGTGTGTGTGTGTGTGTGTGTGTGTGTGGATTGTGTTAGTGAGTAAACAAAGGGGTGTGTCTCTGAGTTTCATTTTCATAACGTTGAGTCCCGCGCAGAAGCCTTCTCTTGTGAGAAACTGTGTTTACTCCCCTGTCTCTGCTCACCTCCCCAAGTTACACATTTGTCGAATGAATAATTCACCCCAAGTTGGTGGTGTTAGTGGACTCTGTTTACCTGAGGTTATAGCAAGAGTGCAAAGTTGCTGTGGACGAGGTTGTGCTAACATGGTCAACAGACGGGGCAGGGGTACAGTCATGCCAAGGAACTTCTCACGTTGAAGAAGTCCATCATTTCCCTGCTACTGGTTGGGGTGCATCCTTCGAACTGCAGCAAGCCCATGTAAGGGAACCTGGGATTTGTATGATGATGATGATGATGATGATGATAATGATGATAATACGCCTTATGTTTTTAGCTCTGTGGCCACACCGTTCTCCACGCAGAGCACAAAGGCGCTGCAGCCATGGCCCTCCCTGCGCTGTGAGACATGACAGGTAACATCATCACGTTACAACACAGTAATACTTCTCTTGTTTTCCCCTCAACAGGTGAGGTCGTTTCCATGCTGCGCCAGCCCCATGGTTGAGTTGTCCAGGGCAGACCCGGTGGTGGTGGGTGAGTGCCCCAGAGAGAGAGAGAGAGAGAGAGAGAGAGAGAGAGAGAGAGAGAGAGAGAGAGAGAGAGAGAGGGTTGCTCTGATATCTCATTGCAAGCCAGATTACGTGAGCAATGGTAGTGGTAACTATAACGTATGTAGCTATAGATGATGAGGACTGGGAGGGTCGTCTTCACCGATGTGTGAGACCAGGTTTGACCAGAGTTAGTGTAGTTCTGCTGTGTAAAAATTTCCCCGCAACGTACCGGATTATGTACCTTGGTAGACGTTAATACCCGGTGTTAAACCTGTGTGTGTGTGTGTGTGTGTGTGTGTGTGTGTGTAGTCATAAATCAATATTCGTATACCAGTGTATGTGTTCCTCTGTTAACATTAATCTCCAGTCGTGTATCAGAGTGTATGTCTTTCGTCATGAATTCCCATCCGTAGATCACACTGTGTGTACGTCTGTAATCATAAATTCCCAGTAGTACATCAGTCATAAATTCCTAGTGGTATACCAGAATGATTGCGTCTGCGGTCATAAATCCGCAGCGGTATACCAGAATGACCACGTCTGTATTCGTAAGTCCCCACAAGTATACCAGAGTGTGTACACACTGCCTAGCCATGAATACTCAGTAGTTTACCGTTGTGTGTTCGTGTTGTGATTAATCCCCAGCGTGAGTACATGTAATAATAATTCCCCTAGTGTACTAGAGTGAGTACATGTAGTAATAATTCCCCAATAGTGTACTAGAGTGAGTACATTATAATAATTCCCCACTAGTGTACTAGAGTGAGTACTTTTTTTAATAAAAACCCCCCATAGTGTACAAGGTGAGTACATGTAGTAAAAATTTCCCCCCATATGTACAGAGTGGACATGTATAAAAAATTCCCCATATGTACTAGAGTGATACAGTATAATAACCCCCAGTAGTGTAAGAGGAGTACTTTAGTAATAATTCCCCAGTAGGTACAGAGTAGTACAGTAAAAAAATTTCCCCCATTTACAGAGTAACAGTATAAAAATTTCCCCCGTAGTTCTAGATATAATGTAATAAAAATTTCCCCAGTAGTTATGAGTGAGTAATGTAAATTTTTCCCCGAGGAATAGAGTGAGTACATGAAATAAACCCCGTATGTACAAGGGATAATTATAATAATTCCCCATAGTTTTTTTCTAAATAAAATAAATTTTAATTTTAATAAAACCCCTTTTATTTTTATTTAGAAGGGGTTTTTTTTGATTATTTTTTTTTCCCCTTATTTTATGATGATTTACTTTTGAAAATTTTAAAATTCAAGTGTTAAGATAATATTTTTAGTTTATTTTTCCCCCAGTAATTTACAAAAAATTTAAAGTCATGATTACAAATTGGGGCAGTTTCTGTCATATATAAGACAGAAAACTGAGGAATAAGACAGTTCAACATTCCAATCAATTAAACAAGTTATTAAAATACACATCCTTGTTTACAGCAAAAGCGAGGAAACGAGGGTTTGAGGCCCACCATTCGGTACCGTTTGGGAAAAAAAGGTATTAAACTCCCAATTAAGAACTCATTGCAAAACCCAGACGTGTTTCACGACAGCTTCTCTCTGACCCCCGGGGGTTTTGAAAGCCCAACTGTTTCACGACAGCTTCTCTCTGACCCCAGGGGTTTCGACAAAATAAAAGAAAAGTTGCAGGACGACAAAATAAAGAAAATGTTGCAGGACGACAAAATAAAGAAAATGTTGCAGGACGACAAAATAAAGAAAATGTTGCAGGACGACAAAATAAAATGTTGCAGGACGACAAAATATAGAAAATGTTGCAGGACGACAAAATAAAGAAAATGTTGCAGGACGACAAAATCAAAGAAAAGTTGCAGGACGACCAAATAAAGAAAATGTTGCAGTACGACAAAATAAAGAAAATGTTGCAGGACGACAAAATAAAGAAAATGTTGCAGGACGACAAAATATAGAAAATGTTGCAGGACGACAATATAAAGAAAATGTTGCAGGACGACAAAATAAAGAAAATGTTGCAGACGACAAAATAAAGAAAATGTTGCAGGACGACAAAATAAAGAAAATGTTGCAGGACGACAAAATAAAATGTTGCAGGACGACAAAATATAGAAAATGTTGCAGGACGACAAAATAAAGAAAATGTTGCAGGACGACAAAATAAAGAAAATGTTGCAGGACGACAAAATAAAGAAAATGTTGCAGGACGACAAAATAAAGAAAATGTTGCAGACGACAAAATAAAGAAAATGTTGCAGGAACGACAAAATAAAGAAAATGTTGCAGGACGACAAAATACGGAAAATGTTGCAGGACGACAAAATGAGGAAAATATTGCAGGACGACAAAATGAGGAAAATATTGCAGGACGACAAAATAAAGAAAATGTTGCAGGACGACAAAATAAGAAAATGTTGCAGGACGACAAAATAAAGAAAATGTTGCAGGACGACAAAATGAGGAAAATATTGCAGGACGACAAAATAAAGAAAATGTTGCAGGACGACAAAATAAAGAAAATGTTGCAGACGACAAAATAAAATGTTGCAGGACGACAAAATAAAGAAAATGTTGCAGGACGACAAAATAAAGAAAATGTTGCAGGACGACAAAATATAGAAAATGTTGCAGGACGACAAAATATAGAAAATGTTGCAGGACGACAAAATATAGAAAATGTTGCAGGACGACAAAATAAAATGTTGCAGGACGACAAAATGAGGAAAATATTGCAGGACGACAAAATGAGGAAAATATTGCAGGACGACAAAATAAAGAAAATGTTGCAGGACGACAAAATAAAATGTTGCAGGACGACAAAATAAAATGTTGCAGGAACGACAAAATAAAGAAAATGTTGCAGGACGACAAAATATAGAAAATGTTGCAGGACGACAAAATAAAGAAAATGTTGCAGGACGACAAAATACGGAAAATGTTGCAGGACGACAAAATAAAGAAAATGTTGCAGGACGACAAAATGAGGAAAATATTGCAGGACGACAAAATAAAATGTTGCAGGACGACAAAATAAAATGTTGCAGGACGACAAAATGAGGAAAATATTGCAGGACGACAAAATAAAATGTTGCAGGACGACAAAATATAGAAAATGTTGCAGGACGACAAAATATAGAAAATGTTGCAGGACGACAAAATAAGAAAATGTTGCAGGACGACAAAATAAAGAAAATGTTGCAGACGACAAAATAAAATGTTGCAGGACGACAAAATAAAGAAAATGTTGCAGGACGACAAAATAAAGAAAATGTTGCAGGACGACAAAATAAGAAAATGTTGCAGGACGACAAAATAAAGAAAATGTTGCAGGACGACAAAATGAGGAAAATATTGCAGGACGACAAAATAAAGAAAATGTTGCAGGACGACAAAATGAGGAAAATATTGCAGGACGACAAAATATAGAAAATGTTGCAGGACGACAAAATAAAATGTTGCAGGACGACAAAATATAGAAAATGTTGCAGGACGACAAAATAAAATGTTGCAGGACGACAAAATGAGGAAAATATTGCAGGACGACAAAATAAAATGTTGCAGGACGACAAAATGAGGAAAATATTGCAGGACGACAAAATAAAGAAAATGTTGCAGGACGACAAAATGAGGAAAATATTGCAGGACGACAAAATGAGGAAAATATTGCAGGACGACAAAATATAGAAAATGTTGCAGGACGACAAAATATAGAAAATGTTGCAGGACGACAAAATGAGGAAAATATTGCAGGACGACAAAATATAGAAAATGTTGCAGGACGACAAAATATAGAAAATGTTGCAGGACGACAAAATATAGAAAATGTTGCAGGACGACAAAATATAGAAAATGTTGCAGGACGACAAAATATAGAAAATGTTGCAGGACGACAAAATAAAGAAAATGTTGCAGGACGACAAAATAAAGAAAATGTTGCAGGACGACAAAATATAGAAAATGTTGCAGGACGACAAAATAAAGAAAATGTTGCAGGACGACAAAATATAGAAAATGTTGCAGGACGACAAAATACGGAAAATGTTGCAGGACGACAAAATATAGAAAATGTTGCAGGACGACAAAATATAGAAAATGTTGCAGGACGACAAAATATAGAAAATGTTGCAGGACGACAAAATAAAATGTTGCAGGACGACAAAATAAAGAAAATGTTGCAGGACGACAAAATAAAGAAAATGTTGCAGGACGACAAAATACGGAAAATGTTGCAGGACGACAAAATAAGAAAATGTTGCAGACGACAAAATAAAGAAAATGTTGCAGGACGACAAAATAAAATGTTGCAGGACGACAAAATATAGAAAATGTTGCAGTACGACAAAATAAAGAAAATGTTGCAGGACGACAAAATATAGAAAATGTTGCAGGACGACAAAATGAGGAAAATATTGCAGGACGACAAAATATAGAAAATGTTGCAGGACGACAAAATAAGAAAATGTTGCAGGACGACAAAATATAGAAAATGTTGCAGGACGACAAAATATAGAAAATGTTGCAGGACGACAAAATAAAATGTTGCAGGACGACAAAATACGGAAAATGTTGCAGGACGACAAAATATAGAAAATGTTGCAGGACGACAAAATATAGAAAATGTTGCAGGAACGACAAAATAAAGAAAATGTTGCAGGACGACAAAATACGGAAAATGTTGCAGGACGACAAAATACGGAAAATGTTGCAGGACGACAAAATAAAGAAAATGTTGCAGACGACAAAATAAAGAAAATGTTGCAGGACGACAAAATATAGAAAATGTTGCAGGACGACAAAATAAAGAAAATGTTGCAGGACGACAAAATAAGAAAATGTTGCAGGACGACAAAATATAGAAAATGTTGCAGACGACAAAATAAAGAAAATGTTGCAGGACGACAAAATAAAGAAAATGTTGCAGGACGACAAAATAAAGAAAATGTTGCAGGACGACAAAATAAAGAAAATGTTGCAGGACGACAAAATAAAGAAAATGTTGCAGGACGACAAAATAAAGAAAATGTTGCAGGACGACAAAATGAGGAAAATATTGCAGGACGACAAAAAAAAGAAAATGTTGCAGACGACAAAATAAAGAAAATGTTGCAGGACGACAAAATAAAGAAAATGTTGCAGACGACAAAATAAAGAAAATGTTGCAGGACGACAAAATAAAGAAAATGTTGCAGGACGACAAAATATAGAAAATGTTGCAGGACGACAAAATATAGAAAATGTTGCAGGACGACAAAATAAAATGTTGCAGGACGACAAAATAAAGAAAATGTTGCAGGACGACAAAATAAGAAAATGTTGCAGGACGACAAAATAAAGAAAATGTTGCAGGACGACAAAATAAAATGTTGCAGGACGACAAAATACGGAAAATGTTGCAGGACGACAAAATATAGAAAATGTTGCAGGACGACAAAATAAAATGTTGCAGGACGACAAAATAAAATGTTGCAGGACGACAAAATATAGAAAATGTTGCAGGACGACAAAATAAAATGTTGCAGGACGACAAAATATAGAAAATGTTGCAGGACGACAAAATATAGAAAATGTTGCAGGACGACAAAATATAGAAAATGTTGCAGGACGACAAAATATAGAAAATGTTGCAGGACGACAAAATATAGAAAATGTTGCAGGACGACAAAATAAAATGTTGCAGGACGACAAAATATAGAAAATGTTGCAGGACGACAAAATAAAATGTTGCAGGACGACAAAATGAGGAAAATATTGCAGGACGACAAAATAAAGAAAATGTTGCAGGACGACAAAATATAGAAAATGTTGCAGGACGACAAAATAAAGAAAATGTTGCAGGACGACAAAATAAAATGTTGCAGGACGACAAAATAAGAAAATGTTGCAGGACGACAAAATGAGGAAAATATTGCAGGACGACAAAATGAGGAAAATATTGCAGGACGACAAAATGAGGAAAATATTGCAGGACGACAAAATAAAATGTTGCAGGACGACAAAATAAAGAAAATGTTGCAGTACGACAAAATAAAGAAAATGTTGCAGACGACAAAATAAAGAAAATGTTGCAGGACGACAAAATATAGAAAATGTTGCAGGACGACAAAATGAGGAAAATATTGCAGGACGACAAAATAAAATGTTGCAGGACGACAAAATATAGAAAATGTTGCAGGACGACAAAATAAAATGTTGCAGGACGACAAAATAAAGAAAATGTTGCAGGACGACAAAATAAAATGTTGCAGGACGACAAAATAAAGAAAATGTTGCAGGACGACAAAATATAGAAAATGTTGCAGGACGACAAAATAAAATGTTGCAGGACGACAAAATATAGAAAATGTTGCAGGACGACAAAATGAGGAAAATATTGCAGGACGACAAAATGAGGAAAATATTGCAGGACGACAAAATAAAGAAAATGTTGCAGGACGACAAAATAAAGAAAATGTTGCAGGACGACAAAATAAAATGTTGCAGGACGACAAAATAAAATGTTGCAGGACGACAAAATATAGAAAATGTTGCAGGACGACAAAATAAAGAAAATGTTGCAGGACGACAAAATAAAATGTTGCAGGACGACAAAATAAAGAAAATGTTGCAGGACGACAAAATATAGAAAATGTTGCAGGACGACAAAATACGGAAAATGTTGCAGGACGACAAAATAAGAAAATGTTGCAGACGACAAAATAAAGAAAATGTTGCAGTACGACAAAATAAAGAAAATGTTGCAGGACGACAAAATGAGGAAAATATTGCAGGACGACAAAATAAAATGTTGCAGGACGACAAAATGAGGAAAATATTGCAGGACGACAAAATAAAATGTTGCAGGACGACAAAATATAGAAAATGTTGCAGGACGACAAAATATAGAAAATGTTGCAGGACGACAAAATGAGGAAAATATTGCAGGACGACAAAATATAGAAAATGTTGCAGGACGACAAAATAAAGAAAATGTTGCAGTACGACAAAATAAAGAAAATGTTGCAGACGACAAAATAAAGAAAATGTTGCAGGACGACAAAATAAAGAAAATGTTGCAGGACGACAAAATATAGAAAATGTTGCAGGACGACAAAATATAGAAAATGTTGCAGGACGACAAAATAAAGAAAATGTTGCAGGACGACAAAATAAAATGTTGCAGGACGACAAAATACGGAAAATGTTGCAGGACGACAAAATACGGAAAATGTTGCAGGACGACAAAATGAGGAAAATATTGCAGGACGACAAAATAAAGAAAATGTTGCAGGACGACAAAATATAGAAAATGTTGCAGGACGACAAAATGAGGAAAATATTGCAGGACGACAAAATGAGGAAAATATTGCAGGACGACAAAATAAAGAAAATGTTGCAGGACGACAAAATAAAGAAAATGTTGCAGGACGACAAAATAAAGAAAATGTTGCAGGACGACAAAATAAAGAAAATGTTGCAGGACGACAAAATAAAATGTTGCAGGACGACAAAATACGGAAAATGTTGCAGGACGACAAAATAAAATGTTGCAGGACGACAAAATACGGAAAATGTTGCAGGACGACAAAATAAAATGTTGCAGGACGACAAAATACGGAAAATGTTGCAGGACGACAAAATAAGAAAATGTTGCAGTACGACAAAATAAAGAAAATGTTGCAGGACGACAAACTCACTCACCTACTTACTCACTGCCTCTGTCGCTGACGTATGGTCGTCTCGCTCACCTACTTACTCACTGCGTCTCCCACACTCATTGTCTTGCTCGTTCTCTCACCCTACCCGCCCTCGCCGTAACACCCACGTCTCGTTTGTTGCTTTGACGGGGTTATGAACGATGGAGGGGTGAGTGTGACGCCTGCTGGCTGAAGGGAGTGGGTGAGGGGACGACTTCGGTGTAACCCCTCCTCCAGCTTCTACTGCCTGGGTCTGTGAGCGCAGCTGTGACATGGCACCAAGCGAGCCTAACTCGTGGCACCGGCACAGCGCCGCGCGACGGTCGCATCCTGCACTGTAGCGCCTTCCTCACGACGGTGTAGCCCCTCGGTGCCACCGTAGCACAGTGCTTCCAGCCATTGACCTGAGTCACTTCAGGTTTTCGTCAAAGACCAGATCATCATAGTAAAGGGCCGTAAGATCGTTCTTAAGCCGTACCGAGATGTTTTCGGGCCTTATCGTCTTGCGTAAGGGCCGTACGAAGATGCTTTTTAGGGCCTTATCGTCGTGCCTAAGGGCCGTACTGTCGTGTTAGAAAGGGCCTGCACCGTCGTGCTGCAGGGGCCAAGGGCACCAGGATGAGGGATGGCAGCGGGTGGAACTATGACGGTAACGGATGGTGGCGGGCGGAGGAGGAGGAGGAGGCTGCTCCTCCCTCCTCCAACCCGTCTGTTACTGATAAGATCTTCGTCTTGATAGTGGCCGTAAGGAGCAAAGATTCTTCCTTCCTATCTTTCTTTCTTCCTCTCTTTCTTTCTTTCTTTCTTTCTTTCTTTCACCCGCCGATAACACAGCCTCTCTGGTGATCACATTCATCCTGGGGTTCACAGGTTCGAAGCAGGACTTACAGGCCAGATTGGCTTCCCCATCATCCACATGAGGTGCTGGTGTCAGAGCCTCGGTCAGAAGGGCCACACTGCCGTCTCCTGTACCAGTCTTCGTGTGGGCCACGTAGTGAGGATGTATGTGACGTGCAGACGCTGTTTAGGTGAGCATATGCACCTCGCTGGCCTAGTAATAGGCATGGCGGCCCATAGGCCTCCAGCTAGGAATAGAATCGACCAGCCAGTTGCTTAAAACCTCCATGAATGTGTATCGTGAATGAATATACATAAATTACGAGAGTAATTTGAACGTTTTAAGTGGTGTAATTGCTTAATGGCTCCAGCTGTTAACCCAGCGTTTTAAAGGTCTGAGATATCGACAAGCAAAGAGTTACCTATGAAGTAACAGGTAGAAATTTATTCATTACTCCTGTGAATGTAATCATCGGACCCACGTCTTGAGCTGGGCAGAAAAGTATAAATCAGGTTTCTATTCTCCAGCGAAGTCTGTGATTTCTGTTCAAGATCTGTTATGGCGTCGGTCAAGGTGTCGTGCTGGCGGGAGAAGGCACGGGTGCTGGCTGGGCTAGTGTGTGTGTAGCCTGGTTCCCAGAGGTGCAGCTTCGACGCGGGTGTTCGTACCTGCTGCGCTCTCATAGAAAACGTTGGAAATGTAGTAAAGAAATGTCGGGTTCTCCTTCGTCAGGATGAAGTTCAGAGATATTGTCATTGCAGGTCTCTTTGTCTGAGCCTCGTGGCCTTTGTTCTGAAGTGCTTGTTCTTTCATGAAGAGTCATGTATAATACAGTGGAGAGTTGTGGTGCATGATGTAGTCATGAAGAGTCATGTATAATACAGTGGAGAGTTGTGGTGCATGATGTAGTCATGAAGAGTCATGTATAATACAGTGGAGAGTTGTGGTGCATGATGTAGTCATGAAGAGTCATGTATAATACAGTGGTTAAGTTGTGGTGCATGATGTAGTCATGAGGAGTCGTGCATAATACAGTGGTTAAGTTGTGGTGCATGATGTAGTCATGAAGAGTCATGTATAATACAGTGGAGAGTTGTGGTGCATGATGTAGTCATGAAGAGTCATGTATAATACAGTGGTTAAGTTGTGGTGCATGATGTAGTCATGAAGAGTCATGTATAATACAGTGGTTGAGTTGTGGTGCATGATGTAGTCATGAGGAGTCATGTATAATACAGTGGTTAAGTTGTGGTGCATGATGTAGTCATGAAGAGTCGTGCATAATACAGTCGAGAGTTATGGTGTATGATGTAGTCATGTGGAGTCATGCATAATACAGTCATGAGTAGTCCATCATAACACAGTCATGATAGTCCTCATGATACAGTCATGAGTACTCATTCATAATACACTGAAGAGACGTTATTCATAGTGCGTTCACAAGTAGTCATTCATAATAGTGTCATGAGTAATTATTCATGATTCAGTCATGAATATTCATACATGAGTCAGTGTAGAGCAGTCATGGATGCTGGAGCACAGTATGTAAACACAAGCTTTCAGTTATGACCCCAGGATGGCAGAGGGCGACGCTGAATTATGTAGTGTGTGGATCTGCCCGGCGGAGGGTAAGGCCTGGCTCATGAATGTATGAGTCTGTGTGCATGGTCTGTGGTGCTAGTGATGAATGATGATAATGATTAGTGATGAATGATGATGATGATGATCATTAGTGATGAATGGTGATGATGATGATTAGTGATGAATGATGATAATGATTAGTGATGAATGATGATGATGATCATTAGTGATGAATGATGATGATGGTCATTAGTGATGAATGATGATGATAATGATCATTAGTGATGAATGTTGAAGATTAGTGATGAATGATGATGATGATCATTGGTGATGAATGATGATGATGATTAGTGATGAATGATGATGATTAGTGATGAATGATGATGATTAGTGATGAATGATGATGATAATTAGTGATGAATGATGATGATGATTAGTGATAAATAATGATGATGATCATTCGTGATGAATGATGATGATTAGTGATGAAGATTAGTGATGAATGATGATGATGATGATTAGTGATGATGATGATGATTATTAGTGATGAATGATGATGATGATTATTAGTGATGAATGATGATTAGTGATGAATGATGAAAATGATGATTGGTGATTATGATGATGATTAGTGATGAATGATGAAAATGATGATTGGTGATTATGATGATTGGTGATTATGATGATGATTAGTGATGGATGATGATGATGATTAGTGATCAGTGATGATGATTAGTGATGAATTATGATGATAATAGTGATGAATAATGATGATGATGATGATTAGTGATGAATGATGATGATGATGATTAGTGATGAATAATGATAATTAGTGATGAATGATGACGATGATGATTAGTGATGAATGATGATGATGATTAGTGATGAATGATGATGATGATGATTAGTGATGAATAATGATAATTAGTGATGAATGATGACGATGATGATTAGTGATGAATGATGATGATGATTAGTGATGAATGATGATGATGATGATGATTAGTGATGAATGATGATGATGATGATTAGTGATGAATGATGATGATGATTAGTGATGAATGATGATGATAATTAGTGATGAATGATGATAATGATGATTAGTGATGAATGATGATGATTAGTGATGAATGATGATGATGATGATTAGTGATGAATGATGATGATGATGATTAGTGATGAATGATGATGATGATGATTAGTGATGAATAATGATAATTAGTGATGAATGATGACGATGATGATTAGTGATGAATGATGATGATAATGATGATTAGTGATGAATAATGATGATGATGATTAGTGATGAATAATGATAATTAGTGATGAATGATGATGATTAGTGATGAATAATGATAATTAGTGATGAATGATGATGATTAGTGATGAATAATGATAATTAGTGATGAATGATGACGATGATGATTAGTGATGAATGATGATGATAATGATTAGTGATGAATAATGATGATTAGTGATGGATGATGATGATGATTAGTGATGAATGATGATGATAATGATGATTAGTGATGGATGATGATGATGATTAGTGATGAATGATGAAGATTAGTGATGAATGATGATAATGATGATTAGTGATGAATAATGATGATTAGTGATGGATGATGATGATGATTAGTGATGAATGATGATGATAATGATGATTAGTGATGAATGATGATGATAATGATGATTAGTGATGAATGATGATGATGATGATGATTAGTGATGAATGATGATGATGATGATTAGTGATGAATGATGATGATTAGTGATGAATGATGATTAGTGATGAATGATGAAAATGATGATTGGTGATTATGATGATGATTAGTGATGGATGATGATGATGATTAGTGATCAGTGATGATGATTAGTGATGAATTATGATGATAATAGTGATGAATAATGATGATGATGATTAGTGATGAATGATGATGATTAGTGATGAATAATGATGATGATTAGTGATGAATGATGATGATTAGTGATGAATGATGATGATGATTAGTGATGAATGATGATTAGTGATGAATGATGATGATGATGATTAGTGATGAATGATGATGATGATGATTAGTGATGAATGATGATGATTAGTGATGAATGATGATGATTAGTGATGAATGATGATAATGATGATTAGTGATGAATGATGATGATTAGTGATGAATGATGATGATGATGACTAGTGATGAATGATGATGATTAGTGATGAATAATGATAATTAGTGATGAATGATGACGATGATGATTAGTGATGAATGATGATGATGATGATTAGTGATGAATGATGATGATGATGATTAGTGATGAATGATGATGATTAGTGATGAATAATGATAATTAGTGATGAATGATGACGATGATGATTAGTGATGAATGATGATGATGATAATGTGATGAATGATGATGATTATTAGTGATGAATGATGATGATGATTAGTGATGATGATGATGATGATGATCAGTGATGATGAAAATAATGATTAGTGATGAATGATGACAATGATGATTAGTGATGAATGATGATGATGATGATTAGTGACGAATGATGATGACGATGATTAGTGATGATGATGATGATTAGTGATGATGATGATAATGATGATTAGTGATGAATGATGATGATGATGATGATAATTGGTGATGATAGCCATCGGTGATGACACTAGCGGTAATTAATGATGACAGTTCACTCTTCTAGTCTAGTTAACATCGAGGGTAATATGAGTGTCACTAGGGATGAGTGTCACTGTATAATTAGTAATACTGATAATGTTGACACTGTCCCTAAGTTGTCCATCTAGAAAGTCACCATCAGGCAGGAAGCATCGTCGACAGTGTCGGTGTAGATCACGGGCAGTGCCATTGTAGACCGTACAGTGTCAGTGTAGAACCTTGGACATTGTCATTGTAGACTGTAGTGTCAGTGTAGTCTGTGGACAGGGTCAGCGTAGATCACGGGCAGTGCCACTGGAGACTGTACAGCATCAGTGTAGTCTGTGGACAGTGTCAGTGTAGATCACGGGGCAGTGCCACCGGAGACTGTACAGCATCAGTGTAGTCAGTGTACAGTGTCAGTGTAGACCACAGTGTGCCAGATGTGATGGTGTGGGACTGGTGGGTGTGGCTGTATTGAGTCAGAGGGCGTGGCTGCCTGAATACCAGCGAACTGGCTGACGTCAGCCCTGTCGTGCTCAGGGGTCGTACCGTCGTGTTCAGGGGTCGTATTGTCGTGCTCAGGGGTCGTACTGTCGTGCTCAGGGGTCGTTACCGTCGTGCTCAAGAGTCGCACCGTCGTGCTCAGGGGTCGTACTGTCGTGCTCAAGGGTCGTATTGTCGTGCTCATGGGGTCGTACTGTCGTGTTCATGGGGTCGTATTGTCGTGCTCTTGGGGTCGTATTGTCGTGTTCATGGGGTCGTACTGTCGTGCTCAGGGGTCGTTACTGTCGTGCTCGAGTCGTACTTTCGTGCTCATGGGGTCGTTACCGTCGTGCTCAAGGGTCGTACCGTCGTGCTCAGGGGTCGTATTGTCGTGCTCAGGGGTCGTACCGTCGTGCTCAGGTGTCGTACCGTCGTGCTCATGGGTCGTACTGTCGTGCTCAGGGGTCGTTACCATCATGCTCAGGGGTCGTACTGTCGTGCTCACGGGTCATACCGTCGTTCTCAGGGGTCGTACCATCGTGCTCATGGGTCGTACTGTCGTGCTCAGGGGTCGTTACCGTCGTGCTCAGAGGTCGTACTGTCGTGCTCAGGGGTCGTACCATCGTGCTCATGGGTCGTACTGTCGTGCTCGCGGGTCATACCGTCGTTCTCAGGGGTCGTGCCATCGTGCTCATCGGTCGTACTGTCGTGCTCAGGGGTCGTTACCGAGGTGTTCAGAGGTCGTACCGTCGTGCTCAGGGGTCGTACTGTCGTGCTCAGGGGTCGTACCGTCGTGCTCAGGGGTCGTACTGTCATGCTCAGGGGTCGTATTGTCGTGCTCAGGGGTCGTTACCGTCGTACTCAAGAGGTAATTAGCTACGTACTCATTTGTCTTCCGTTCATTGTGTAGTTTTGTACTCCCAGTAACTGTGACGTAATTCAAGTGGCAAACTTGGGTGGTCGGCGTTGGCGTTGGTGGTGGTGGTGGTGTGGTGGCGGTGGTGGTATGGTGGTGGTGGTGGTGGTGTGGTGGTGGTGGTGGTGGTGGTGTGGTGGCGGTGGTGTGGTGGTGGTGGTGTGGTGGCGGTGGTGGTATGGTGGTGGTGGTGGTGGTGTGGTGGTGGTGGTGGTGGTGGTGTGGTGGCGGTGGTGTGGTGGTGGTGGTGTGATGGCGGTGGTGTGGTGGTGGTAGTGTGGTGGCGGTGGTGGTATGGTGGTGGTGGTGGTGGTGTGGTGGTGGTGGTGGTGTGGTGGCGGTGGTGTGGTGGTGGTGGTGTGGTGGCGGTGGTGGTATGGTGGTGGTGGTGGTGGTGTGGTGGTGGTGGTGGTGGTGGTGTGGTGGCGGTGGTGTGGTGGTGGTGGTGTGGTGGCGGTGGTGGTATGGTGGCGGTGGTGGTGTGAGTGGCGGTGGTGGTGGCGGTTGTGGTGGTGTGGTGGTGGTGGTGGTGGTGGTGGTGGTGTGGTGGCGGTGGTGGTGGTGGTGGTGTGGTGGCGGTGGTGGTGTGTGTGGTGGCGGTGGTGGTGGTGTGGTGGTGGTGGTGGTGGTGGCGATGTCTGACGTCTTAGTACTGGGTGGATGGAGGGCCGCCTACTCCTGCAGGAGGATGATGCATCACCGGCAAGTCATACCGTCGGATGAATAACGTCAGTCCTGACCCAGTGTGTATGAAAGGCAAGGTTCGAATTGTAAGGTCAGAGCTTTTGCTCATCATATATACGTGTCGCACATCATCCCCCGGCAATGTAGCATCACCCGCACGTGTCGTACATCATCACCCGGCAGTGTAGCATCACTCACACGTGTCGCACATCATCCCCGGCAGTGGAGCATCACCCGCACGTGTCGTACATCATCACCCGGCAGTGTAGCATCACTCACACGTGTCGTATATCATCCCCGGCAGTGTAGCATCACCCGCACGTGTCGTACATCATCCCCGGCAGTGTAGCATCACTCGCACGTGTCGTGCATCATCGGTGGCAGTATGACGCCACACATCCGTGTCGTATATCATCTCTGGCAGTATGGCGCCACACGTCCGTGTCGCACATCATCCCACGGCAGTGTAGGTAGCGTCACTCGAATTGCTTTGTAAATAGAGAGCAAATTCATCTGTATGCTCGACACGTCTCGCATTAATCTCTGCTGGCGGGACTGGAAGTGTCACTGTATATCTAGTGTCACTATATATTGTGTTGCTGTAGGTCGTGTGGTAGGCTGATCATAGTGCTATGCTTGACTCCCGCCTTGAATCATGAAGGAGGTGTTCAGCAGGTCCATCAGAAGGTCACACTACAGGTCCTTCATGACTCGTGCAGTGAACGTGCGTGGTGTACAACTTGCTGTCGTGGTCACCTGGACTTATGGATCATCCTCAGCGAACACGGTACTCACTGCTGTGTGTGTGTGGGACAGTTTAGCGCCTGATGCAGCACTGATCTCTGTGTGTAGAGTCACACTGTAACATTCATGGTGTAAATTCCTCGGGTGATTCTTGTGTTACTATTCCAGCGATGTATCTTGAACCCACGTAAACAAGAGACACTTCAATCTGCAGTCGCCGTCTTGTACTAATTCCAGTCAGAGTGACGAAGTAACGTCAGTTTTTGTATCGCCTGTAAGGGGCAGGGGATGGTGGCTGTTACGATCTGGGTTCATTTGGGAAATACATTTAAGAAAATTCATTGTCAGGAAGGAATGTATCCTGTACTGACGTGTAACACGTATAACACCAGCAAACACTGCTGAGGGGTCCTGGGCAGGTGGCGCTGTAGCAGGTGAGTGGGATGCGGTGAGTCGACTTCCTTTCGCAGCCGTAAACATGAAGGTCTGCTGCTGAAGGCGAGGTCTTCCTCACCGTCAGGTGTGGCGATGGAGACGACACCTGGTCACCAGGTCATATTCCCAGAGCACACGTCGCTCCTCTAATACCTCCTCCTACCTGGTAACCCCTTTGCGTCTTCCTCCCTCCTCCTCCTCCTCCTCCGTACACAGTCGTGCCGAGCCACCAACACTCCTTCCCCAACATGCCACTCTGCTCCCTCCTCCTCCTCCTCCTCCTCCTCCTCCATCCCGTCTTCACTACCTACCTCATGCGTCGGGATGGGTGGATAGGATCCCGGATCTCCCCACCCACCCATCCTCCCAGATCACCCACCCACCTCGTACCTCGTCCCCGCCCACGCTCCAGACTGGTGTAAAAGCCACCACGCGGGCAAGCTGTTCTATGTGATCCCCAAAATGCATCAGCCAAGCCGAAGAATTCATGAATAAATTTTGCCGTAGGGCGAGTAACAGCGTCTCCCTCTCCCTCCGTCGCGTCGTAAGCCTCCGTGGCCAGAGGTGATCTTCCCCTACATAGCATTATAATGGCCTTCCCAACACTACGGTTACACACTGTACATACGGACGAACATGCTGCTTGTAGGTTTACATCCTCTTCCTGATACAAAACATTCTTTTTTTCTTTTTTAAGAATATCTTGGCAAGAAGGTTGTATTATTATTATTATTATCATTATTGTTATTATTATTATTATTATTATTATTATTATTATTATTATTATTATTATTATTATTATTATTATTATTATTATCATTATTATTATTATTATTATTATTTTTTTTTTTCATACGATTCGCCATTTCCCGCATTTGCGAGGTAGCGTTAAGAACAGAGGACTGGGCCTTAGAGGGAAAATCCTCACCTGGCCCCCTTCTCTGTTCCATCTTTTGGAAAATTAAAAAAAAACGAGAGGGGAGGATTTCCAGCCACCCGCTCCCTCCCCTTTTAGTCGCCTTCTACGACACGCAGGGAATACGTGGGAAGTATTCTTTCTCCCCTATCCCCATTATTATTATTATTATTATTATTATTATTATTATTATTATTATTAAGGAGAGAGATGGTGTATAGACGCATTCATTCCCATCATACTTGCCTCGCTGCTGGAGAATAGTAGAGTTAACACATCGAGCCGAACCCAACTTGTTATAACGGTAACACACACACACACACACACACACACACACACACACACACACACACACACACACACACACACACTCCTCCAGATAACAATGAAGAAAATGTTTCAAAGTTTTCAGGCGAGCGGAAATGAGCAATGAGTGACAGACGGTCATCTGTAGCTTCAGGGTCCTTCTCTCTGTCTGTCTGTCTGTCTGTCTCTTCTCTGTCTCAGTTCACATCCGCATAGGAGTAAACACACTGTTCATATATTCCAGGTGAAGAGATGGGGTAACACAATTGTGGAGATCTTTTCCTGTGAGACCCAAGTAGTAATCACACAAACCCTTAGATATTACATCACGGTTAACCTGACCTTCCTCCCTGGTCAGTGTGAACTTAAGAAGAGTTGCTTGACCCCTTAGGATGGTGGAAAAGAGACTCCCATTCTTCTTAGAGAGTTTTTGAATCTATATAAGAGACATGTTGTGACGCCCCAGGTGTAGGAAGGAGTCCCTACGTCTCAGGTTATCAGATACCTTTTCATGTTCTTTAATACCCTCTCGAATTCTATGCTTTTGATTTTCTTTTACAGACTTATGAAGCTTTTGTGTGTGTGTGTGTGTGTGTGTGTGTGTGTGTGTGTGTGTGTGTGTGTGTGTGAAAACCTTTGACTCTGTCTTAAGATAGTTTTAGTATGTCAGTATTATTTGTTCGTTTTTAGGTAAACAGATGACGTATCAAAATTTGTTGTTATTGGTTCCTTATTCTTCAGCTCAGCTGTACATACGTCAGCCTCTGTCCCACGTTAGCATAAAAGTCGTGATAGATTTTGAGAAGTAATGAGACACCATCGTACCGCGCGTCTCTTACCGTATACCTCAACATGCATGCACCCTCGCCGTGTGCCTGGGAAGGGAGAGGACTTCTGTTGTGATGAGCACGGAGGAGGAGGAGGAGGAGCAGACGAGCGGCTGAACGCTGTTGTCCTGGGCAATCAGGGAGAGTGGACGTCTCCACCTTCACTATTACAATGCATCAAGACACACAACCCAACCCGACGACCCGCTGCAGTATGATCTTCAGAGGTTCCTCGTTGTAGCCAGTGAACCTGAAGGTCAGGTCTGTTCACGCTGGCAGGTGGGTCATGTTCACACCAGATGTGGGTCACGTCGCCAGGTGTGTGTATAAGTGACTGGAGTCACTGCGTACCATCAGTCACTTCAAATGGTTCGTGGTGAAGTGAGGTTCTCGTATCGGTGTCACAATTCTTTTCACGTCTCGGTTAAAGTAGATGTCCAGCCGTCTCCCGGGTCCCCCTGCGTGACCGTCGCTGCTCAGAACTTGCTGGGAATAAAAGGAGAAACTCGCCTCACATCTTATATAATGGCACGTGTTGTATTCTTGTGTCTCACTAAACTCCTCTTAGGAAGTGATCCGCTTCAATTACCTGTCGTCACATTCTTGCTCCTCCTGTGAAGAATGTCCGTAGATGGTGTTAGGCTTTACAGAGGAAGGCTGTCGAAGACGATTTTGTTTCAGATGTTCGTCACGGAAAAACCTGTTTTTGCTTGGGTTAGGAGAGGGATATATATGTGTATATATATATATGTATAGAGAGAGAGAGAGAGAGAGAGAGAGAGAGAGAGAGAGAGAGAGAGAGAGAGAGAGAGTGTGTTAGGATATCAGTAGCCATATTTGTCGGATGTTACGAAGTTTGAGAAGTAGATGTAATGGCCTCGTTACCCGGCCTCTCTCCCCTTCAGGTAGGGAGCGGCTGCTCCTGGCCTCACTCATCCCTGCAGGTGTGGAGCGGTTCCTCCCGGCCTCACTCACCCCTGCAGGTGTGGAGCGGTTCCTCCTGGCGTCACTCACCCCTGCAGGTGTGGAGCAATTCCTCCCGGCCTCACTCACCCCTGCAGGTGTGGAGCGGTTCCTCCTGGCGTCACTCACCCCTGCAGGTAGGGAGCAATTCCTCCCGGCCTCGCTCACCCCTGCAGTTGGGGAGCGGTTCCTCCCGGCCTCACTCACCCCTGCAGGTGTGGAGCGGTTCCTCCCGGCCTCACTCACCCCTGCAGGTGTGGAGCGGTTCCTCCCGGACTCACTCTCTTCCCTGCAGTTGGGGAGCGGTTCCTCCCGGCCTCACTCACCCCTGCAGGTGTGGAGCGGTTCCTCCCGGCCTCACTCACCCCTGCAGGTGTGGAGCGGTTCCTCCCGGCCTCACTCACCCCTGCAGGTACGGAGTGGTTCCTCCCGGTCCTGGTGTCCAGACATCATGTGTTGCCATACAGGAGTCATACTCCGCCTGGTCGTCTTCCGTACGAGGCCTGTCCCCCAAGTGTGTGTGGCGGACGCGCCCTTGTGTACACACGATAACGAAGGAGGAAGCCGTCTGGTCGTGATTATGTTGACGCTGCTCTCTACCCTGCTAACCTGAACAGCCCAGGTTCCTTGTCCGAGCAGGAAGCAATTTCCAGATTGTGAAAAAAAAAAATGTTTTGGAAGATATCGAGCACAGAATATAGTTCTGTACACATCATCTGTGTCGAATATATATATATATATATATATATATATATATATATATATATATATATATATATATATATATATATATATATATATATTCGCCATTTTCAGTGTTAATGAGGTAGCGTCAAGAACAGAGAAGTGATTCATTGAGGGAAAGATCCCTACTTGGTCCCCTTCTCTGTTACTTATTTCGAAAAAGTAAAACAGGAGGGGAAGATTTTCAGGCCCCCGGTCCCTCCTCTATCCCCAAGGATTATATATATATATATATATATATATATATATATATATATATATATATATATATATATATTTTTTTTTTTTTTTTTTTCATACTATTCGCTATTTCCCGCGATAGCGAGGTAGCGTTAAGAACAGAGGACTGGGCCTTTGAGGGAATATCCTCACCTGGACCTCTTCTCTGTTCCTTCTTTTGGAAAATTAAAAAAAAAAAAAAAAAAAACGAGAGGGGAGGATTTCCAGCCCCCCGCTCCCTTCCCTTTTAGTCGCCTTCTACGACACGCAGGGAATACGTGGGAAGTATTCTTTCTCCCCTAATAATATATAAGGGAAAGGAAGAGAAAAAACCCTCACACATGTTCTTACAGCTCACTCTAAGCAGGGTGTTTTAGACAAGTGGATTCATACTCTACCAAATATAACAAATTTCACCATTTTTTTTTTGTGCGGTACATAAATTTCACTGCCACGCATCCCAACCATAAGGCACTGCTCAGCGATGCACTAGTGTCAGAAAGTGACAGGAATTCACAGACGCCTTACGGAGGATGCCCAGGGAGTATCTGCTTTAAATATAAAAACGATAACTTGATTTGTGCAGGAAACGTACAATGTTATCCACTTACTGGCCAAGTCTTGATAATCTCTCTCTCTCTCTCTCTCTCTCTCTCTCTCTCTCTCTCTCTCTCTCTCTCTCTCTCTCTCTCTCTCTCTGTATATATATATATATATATATATATATATATATATATACATATATATATATATATATATATATATATATATACAGAGAGAGAGAGAGAGAGAGAGAGAGAGAGAGAGAGAGAGAGAGAGAGAGAGAGAGAGAGATTATCAAGACTTGGCCAGTAAGTGGATAACATTGTACGTTTCCTGCACAAATCAAGTTATCGTTTTTATATTTAAAGCAGATACTCCCTGGGCATCCTCCGTAAGGCGTCTGTGAATTCCTGTCACTTTCTGACACTAGTGCATCGCTGAGCAGTGCCTTATGGTTGGGATGCGTGGCAGTGAAATTTATGTACCGCACAAAAAAAAAGCTGTCTGGAGGTACTTAAGCTTAGGAGGTAGAGTGACCCAAGCGAGGGGTCGCGTCGCCTACTCTCACCTCAAGCTGACCTTTTGACCTTCCGACCCTTCCTCTGCTAAAGCGCCAGTTGATCGTGACGTGGAAAACTTCATCTGTATCAAAAGTCATTTCCATATTCAGCTGCCACATTTCTGGTTATTTACCCAGCGATGTTCATTTGCACGTATACATGTATTTGTGTACATGCATGCATGTATACATGTATTTGTGTACATGCATGCATGTATGTTGTCTGGCCTTATTGGCAATTAGTAGGTAAAGGTCATTATGCCAGACTTCGTAACATGTGTCAAAACATGAACAGCACACGAGTATAAAAATTTGACTGGGTATCTTGATCTCTGGTATTTGATGCTTAACCACCCTGCAGGTGCATGTCAGGGTGGGCTCCTTGTTGTGTGGGGGTGATGACGTCATACTGAGTTACGGGGTATATGTACAGACAGACAGAGGGACTGACGTCATGGCATAACCGTCCCATACCGTGGCTTGGGTCAGTAGAATCATATTTATCTTCCATTTTGAAATATTTTATCGTTTTCGTCACTACGTAATTCTGAAACTATTTTATATCATGTTTGTGTATGTGTCATTACACATGACAGCTAGAGACTGAGTGTGAACGAATGTGGCCTTTGTTGTCTTTCCCTAGCGCTACCTCGAGCGCCCGGGGTGGAAGGGGGTGCCATTTCATGTGTGGCGGAGTGGCGGTGGAATGGATGAAGGCAGCGCGTATGAACATGTATGTGTGTATATATGTTTATGTCTGTGTATGTATATGTATGTATACGTTGATATGTATAGGTGCGTACATGTGCGTGTGTGGGCGTTTATGTGTATACCATGTGTGTGTGGGTGGGTTGGGCCACGCTTTCGTCTGTTTCCTTGCACTACCTCGCTGGTGCGGGAGACAGCGACTAAGTATAATAAATAAATATAAAATAGATGAATATATATATATATATATATATATATATATATATATATATATATATATATATATATATATATATATATATATTATCCCTGGGGATAGGGCATTAAGAATACTGCCCACGTATTCCCTGCGTGTCGTAGAAGGCGACTAAAAGGGGAGGGAGCGGGGGGCTGGAAATCCTCCCCTCTCGTTTTTTTTTTTTAATTTTCCAAAAGAAGGAACAGAGGGGGCCATGTGAGGATATTCCAAAAAAGGCCCAGTCCTCTGTTCTTAACGCTACCTCGATGACGCGGGAAATGGCAAATAGTTTAAGAGAATGATATATATATATATATCATACAAACCTCCAACAATCAGGATCGAACCCGGGACTCCTGTGCAACAGGAGTGCTACCGCCAGGCTATGAGCTTGGCTAATAGGAAATAACTATTCGAATATTATGTACTCGAATACCCTTCGTCTCACGTTGGTGAACAACGGGGTCTACACCGGTCATTTCCCAACAGGCGCACATAGCCAGCAGATAGCATTTTACCGAACCTAACTGTACAACGCGAAGGTATATGAATATGAACGAAGTGCATAGGAACGCGCTGGCTGGCTGTGCTGGCTATGTGAGCCTGTTGGGAAATGACCGGTGTAGACCCCGTTGTTCACCAACGTGAGACAAAGGGTATTCGAGTACATAGTATTCGAATGATTATTTCCTATTAGCCAGCCCCGTAGCCCAGCGGTAGCATTCCCGCCTGTTGCACAGGGGTCCCGGGGTCGATCCTGGCTGTTCGAGGTTTGTATGTTCTATGAAGATGCGCGTTCCTATACACTTTGTTCGTGTATATATATATATATATATATTTATATATATATATATATATATATATATATATATATATATATATATATATATATATATATTTATACTTTGCTTTGGCTCTGTCTCCCGCGTTAGCGAGGTAGCGCAAGGAAACAGACGAAAGAATGGCCCAACCCACCCACACACACATGTATGTACATACACGTCCACACACGCAAATATACACACCTATACATATCAATGTATACATATATATACACACACAGACATATACATATATACACATGTACATAATTCATACTGTCTGCCTTTATTTATTCCCATCGCCACCTCGCCACACTTGGAATAACAACCCCCTCCCCCTCATGTGTGCGAGGTAGCGCTAGGAAAAGACAACAAAGGTCCCATTCGTTCACATTCAGTTTCTAGCTGTCATGTAATAATGCCCGAAACCACAGCTCCCTTTCCACATCCAGGACCCACAGCACTTTCCATGGTTTACCCCAGACGCTTCACATGCCCTGGTTCAATCCATTGACAGCACGTCGACCCCGGTATACCACACCGTTCCAATTCACTCTATTCCTTGCACGCCTTTCACCCTCCTGCATGTTTAGGCCCCGATCATTCAAAATCTTTTTAACTCCATCTTTCCACCTCCAAGTTGGTCTCCCACTTCTCCTCGTTCCCTCCACCTCTGACACATATATCCTCTTGGTCAATCTTTCCTCACTCATTCTCTCCATGTGACCAAACCATTTCAAAACGCCCTCTTCTGCTCTCTCAACCACACTCTTTTTATTTCCACACATCTCTCTTACCCTTACATTACTTACTCGATCAAACCACCTCACACCACATATTGTCCTCAAACATCTCATTTCCAGAACATCCACCCCCCTGCGCACAACTCTATCCATAGCCCACGCTTCGCAACCATACAACATTGTTGGAACCACTATTCCTTCAAACATACCCATTCTTGCTTTCAGAGATAATGTTCTCGACTTCCACACATTCTTCAAGGCTCCCAGAATTTTCGCCCCCCTCCCCCACCCTATAATTCACTTCCGCTTCCATGGTTCCATCCGCTGCCAGATCCACTCCCAGATATCTAAAACACTTTACTTCCTCCAGTTTTTCTCCATTCAAACTTACCTCCCAATTGACTTGACCCTCAACCCTACTGTACCTAATAACCTTGCTCTTATTCACATTTACTCTCAACTTTCTTCTTTCACACACTTTACCAAACTCAGTCACCAGCTTCTGCAGTTTCTCACATGAATCAGCCACCAGCGCTGTATCATCAGCTAACAACAACTGACTCACTTCCCAAGCTCTCTCATCCACAACAGACTGCATACTTGCCCCTCTTTCCAAAACTCTTGCATTCACCTCCCTAACAACCATGGAGACATCACACACACCTGCCGCAAACCTACATTCACTGAGAACCAATCACTTTCCTCTCTTCCTACACGTACACATGCCTTACATCCTCGATAAAAACTTTTCACTGCTTCTAACAACTTTCCTCCCACACCATATGTTCTTAATACCTTCCACAGAGAATCTCTATCAACTCTATCATATACCTTCTCCAGATCCATAAATGCTACATACAAATCCATATGCTTTTCTAAGTATTTCTCACATACATTCTTCAAAGCAAACACCTGATCCACACATCTTCTACCACTTCTGAAACCACACTGCTCTTCCCCAATCTGATGCTCTGTACATACCTTCACCCTCTCAATCAATACCCTCCCATATAATTTCCCAGGAGTACCCAACAAACTTAGACCTCTGTATTTTTAGCACTCACTCTTATCCCCTTTGAGTTTGTACAATGGCACTATGCAAGCATTCCGTCAATCCTAAGGCACCTCACCATGAATCATACATACATTGAATAACCTTACCAACCAGTCAACAATACAGACATTGGTCTTACAAGGGACACTTGTTGCCTTAGAGTTTATGGTACGGGCATTAATCCTTCCATTAAGGGACAGATTGTAGGCCCGACTTTTAAGTGAAAGGTGCATTCCTTGAGCCTAGGTCAGAGGTGTCGTGTAAGTCACAGATGTAGGGCGCGTGTTGGGCGACCTGGTCACACCCGTGAATCGTATGTACGACGCTCTGTTGTTGGATGAAGTGTCGGGGGAATAATTCGTGGGATGAACTGTTCAGCACTTCATTGTAATCCGAGAACCTTCAAGTTATTATGATGAATGTTGGAAACATTTCCTGGACGTAACACACACACACACACACACACACACACACACACACAGTAGCACAGGAAATGGAAAACTCTAGATATTGTGTACGTGATCATGTAATGCTGAGCTTTGTATGTCGTAAGTGAGGACATAAAAAGAGCGGATGAAACCCGACTCATAAATGAGGTATGATCATGGAAACGACAAAGGAAAAGAATGAATAATATTAATTCATGAGGACACGGACTGTGAAATGGAGTTCAGTAGTCAAGGTGTACGTCACTGTTGCGTGAACTTTGCAGTGAAATAAGTGAAACATGGTTACCTTCAGCCTCAAACAGAGAAAGTTAAGGAAAGCAGAGGTGTGGTACACTGACGGATGCTAGAAAGTGGTAGAGTTTGAGCATGTATTATGATGCAGAGGGAACTACAGCAAGCCAGGGTTTGAAAGGTATATCACAACGAGATAATGACCATAGGCAAGATAATGACCATAACAAGATAATGACCATGGCAAGATAATGACCATGGCAAGATAATGACCATGGCAAGATAATGACCATAGCAAGATAATGACCATGGCAAGATAATGACCATAGCAAGATAATGACCATAGCAAGATAATGACCATGGCAAGCTAATGACCATAGCAAGATAAGACCATAGCAAGATAATGACCATGGCAAGATAATGACCATAGCAAGATAAGACCATAGCAAGATAATGACCATGGCAAGATAATGACCATGGCAAGATAATGACCATAGCAGGATAATGACCATAGCAAGATAATGACCATGGCAAGATAATGACCATGCCAAGATAATGACCATAGCAAGATAAGACCATAGCAAGATAATGACCATGGCAAGATAATGACCATAGCAAGATAATGACCATAGCAGGATAAGATCATAGCAAGATAAGAGCATAGCAAGATAAGAGCATAGCAAGATAATGACCATAGCAAGATAATGACCATAGCAAGATAATGACCATAGCAGGATAAGATCATAGCAAGATAAGAGCATAGCAAGATAAGATCATAGCAAGATAATGACCATAGCAAGATAAGACCATAGAAAGATAATGACCATAGCAAGATAAGATCATAGCAAGATAAGAGCATAGCAAGATAATGACCATAGCAAGATAATGACCATAGCAAGATTATGACCATAGCAAGATAATGACCATAGCAAGATAATGACCATAGCAAGATCATGACCATCGCAAGATAATGACCATAGCAAGATAATGACCATAGCAAGATAATGACCATAGCAAGATAATGACCATAGCAAGATAAGAAGAGAGGAAAGAAAAAGAGATTTAGAGATGATATGACACTGTGTGCAAGATAAGAAATGATACTGTGTGCAAGATAAGAAATGATACCATGTACACGATAAGAAATGATGCTAAACTTTTCACAAAGTCATCCAAGTATGAGCTGAAGCGTTAGTTAATCAGGTTCTGGGAGTCAAGAGAGAGAAGAGTTGAGGCTCATAATCTCAATCTATGGGAGGAACTGAATGACAGGTTCATAAATGGTTTCACAGTGGAAGAGTCTATGACCCCAACACCAGTGGGATGGGATGACGAGGAGGAGGTCTTAGAAAAAAGATGAAAACCCTTTTAAAGAAAATAAGACATAAACTATTCAAAGGTCTTGACCTGTTCTAAGACTCTCGGTTCTGATAACGTTACGCCAAGGGGCCTGAATATCCAGTGGTCGCGACGTGAACTTCATCAGGAAAGTTGTGAAGAAATTCTTTTGTGGTGCAGGACAGGCGGGCGACCAGGAGGAACCCGAGTGATGAACGTGTGGACGTGGACAACATGCATGATGGTCGACGACATGCAACAGAGGCCAGACTCATAGGTTATATATATATATATATATATATATATATATATATATATATATATATATATATATATATATATATATATATATGGAAGGGAGCGGGGGGCTGGAAATCCTCCCCTCTCTCTCTTTTTTTTTCCAAAAGAAAGAACAGAGAAGGGGGCCAGGTGAGGATATTCCCTCAATGGCCCAGTCCTCTGTTCTTACCGCTACCTCGCTAATGCGGGAAATGGCGAATAGTATGAAAAAAAAAATATATATATATATATATATATGTATATATATATATATATATATATATATATATATATATATATATATATATATATATATATATATATATATATATATATATATTCCTATGAGTCCACGGGGAAAATGAAACACGAAAAGTTCCCAAGAGCACTTTCGTGTAATAATCACATCATCAGGCGAGACACAAGAGAGAAATATAGCAGTCAGTTGATATACATCGAAGAGACGAACCTAGGACGCCATTTGGTAAACATGTAAACATGGGGAAGGAGGTAAATAAAGTGCGTAAGACAAGGGAGCAAATGGGAACTTCAGTGAAGGGTGCAAATGGGGAGGTGATAACAAGTAGTGGTGATGTGAGAAGGAGATGGAGTGAGTATTTTGAAGGTTTGATGAATGTGTTTGATGATAGAGTGGCAGATATAGGGTGTTTTGGTCGAGGTGGTGTGCAAAGTGAGAGGGTTAGGGAAAATGATTTGGTAAACAGAGAAGAGGTAGTAAAAGCTTTGCGGAAGATGAAAGCCGGCAAGGCAGCAGGTTTGGATGGTATTGCAGTGGAATTCATTAAAAAAAGGGGGTGACTGTATTATTGACTGGTTGGTAAGGTTATTTAATGTATGTATGAGGATTGGCGGAATGCATGCATAGTGCCATTGTACAAAGGCAAAGGGGATAAGAGTGAGTGCTCAAATTACAGAGGTATAAGTTTTTGAGGGTATTGATTGAGAGGGTGAAGGCATGTACAGAGCATCAGATTGGGGAAGAGCAGAGTGGTTTCAGAAGTGGTAGAGGATGTGTGGATCAGGTGTTTGCTTTGAAGAATGTATGTGAGAAATACTTAGAAAAGCAAATGGATTTGTATGTAGCATTTATGGATCTGGAGAAGGCATATGATAGAGTTGATAGAGATGCTCTGTGGAAGGTATTAAGAATATATGGTGTGGGAAGCAAGTTGTTAGAAGCAGTGAAAAGTTTTTATCGAGGATGTAAGGCATGTGTACGTGTAGGAAGAGAGGAAAGTGATTGGTTCTCAGTGAATGTAGGTTTGCGGCAGGGGTGTGTGATGTCTCCATGGTTGTTTAATTTGTTTATGGATGGGGTTGTTAGGGAGGTAAATGCAAGAGTTTTGGAAAGAGGGGCAAGTATGAAGTCTGTTGGGGATGAGAGAGCTTGGGAAGTGAGTCAATTGTTGTTCGCTGATGATACAGCGCTGGTGGCTGATTCATGTGAGAAACTGCAGAAGCTGGTGACTGAGTTTGGTAAAGTGTGTGAAAGAAGAAAGTTAAGAGTAAATGTGAATAAGAGCAAGGTAATTAGGTACAGTAGGAGTGAGGGTCAAGTCAATTGGGAGGTAAGTTTGAATGGAGAAAAACTGGAGGAAGTAAAGTGTTTTAGATATCTGGGAGTGGATCTGGCAGCGGCTGGAACCATGGAAGCAGAAGTAGATCATAGGGTGGGGGAGGGGGCGAAAATCCTGGGAGCCTTGAAGAATGTGTGGAAGTCGAGAACATTATCTCGGAAGGCAAAAATGGGTATGTTTGAAGGAATAGTGGTTCCAACAATGTTGTATGGTTGCGAGGCGTGGGCTATGGATAGAGTTGTGCGCAGGAGGGTGGATGTGCTGGAAATGAGATGTTTGAGGACAATGTGTGGTGTGAGGTGGTTTGATCGAGTAAGTAACTTAAGGGTAAGAGAGATGTGTGGAAATAAAAAGAGCGTGGTTTAAAGAGCAGAAGAGGGTGTTTTGAAATGGTTTGGGCACATGGAGAGAATGAGTGAGGAAAGATTGACCAAGAGGATATATGTGTCGGAGGTGGAGGGAACGAGAAGTGGGAGACCAAATTGGAGGTGGAAAGATGGAGTGAAAAAGATTTTGTGTGATCGGGGCCTGAACATGCAGGAGGGTGAAAGGAGGGCAAGGAATAGAGTGAATTGGATCGATGTGGTATACCGGGGTTGACGTGCTGTCAGTGGATTGAATCAGGGCATGTGAAGCGTCTGGGGTGAACCATGGAAAGCTGTGTAGGTATGTATATTTGCGTGTGTGGACGTATGTATATACATGTGTATGGGGGTGGGTTGGGCCATTTCTTTCGTCTGTTTCCTTGCGCTACCTCGCAAACGCGGGAGACAGCGACAAAGCAAAAAAGAAAGAAAGAAAGAAAAAATATATATATATATATATATGTGTGTTTGTGTGTGTGTGTGTGTGTGTGTGTGTGTGTGTGTGTGTGTATGTGTGTGTGTGAGTGGTTGGGCCATTCTTCGTCTGTTTCCTGGCGCTACTTTGCTGACGTGGGACGCAGCGATCAAGTATAATGATAAGATGTAATATGAAACTCTCTCCTTGTACAGTATATGTAAGCCTACACACACACACACACACACACACACACACACACACACACACACACACACACACACACACACACACACACACACACACACACATACACACACACACACACACGCACACACACGCACACACACACACACACACACACACACACACACACACACACACACACACACACCCTGGGTGGGTCAGCAAGGGAAGGTCACACTGTGCCAGCAGCCCAGGCTATCCATCCTCCCGACAGGTCACCAGGTTCAGGAATTCCATTTTGTTCAGGAGGTCGAAGGTTGATAACGGCCTGGCTTGTCCTGGGGTAAAAGATCGACTGTCACCACCCACCTCCACCCCTCTGGTCACCCACTCCCACTCCTCCCCCATTTATCATCCACTTGTTTACTCCTCCTCTCGCATTCCTCTCCCCGTCCCTGTCTACGCCCCACCTCTCTCCCACTCTTCTATTTACTCCCCATCCCTCTACTCACTCCCTTCTTTATCCCCTCCCCTGTTTGCTCCCTTCTCTATCCCTCTCTTGTTTAATCCTGCCTTCCCTTGTTTACTCCCCTTCCCATTCCTTTTGTTTGCCTGTGCTCCCATTGTTTCCTACCTGTCTCTCCTACCCGTTTACACTCCCTCTCCCCTAAGCCCTGTTTACACTCCCTCTCCTATGTCCCTGTTTACACTCGCTCTCCCCTACCCCTGTTTACACACTCTCCCCTACCCCTGTTTACACTCCCTCACCCCTACGCCTGTTTACACTTCCTCTTCCCTAGCCCTGTTTACACTCCCTTCCTCTACTCCTCTTCTACCTCCCCCTGTCTGCTCCCTCTCCCTCTGTCTACTCTTCCTTTCTCTTCTCATCGTGTCTACTCTCCCTATCCTCCCAGACTACTCCCATGTTTAATCTCCCTTTCTCCTCCCTACCCTTGCATACTCCCCTTCCTCCTCTCCCCTACTGCGTTATCCATCTCCCTTCCCTCGAATTTACTCCCTTTCTCCCCCCTCACCCTTATTTACTCCCCTCTCTCCCTTACTATTTACTACCCGTCTCTCACCCTCCCTTGTGTACTTCCTCCATTATCTCTCCCTTAATCTGTTTACTCTCCCTTCTTCCTGTGCACTCACACTCTCTCCCTCACTCCTCGGTCTCCCTCTCTCTCTCTCCTTCTCATGTTTTTCGTCTCTCCTCTTCTCCCTGGTCATTTCCCTCCCCCCCTTTCTCCTCCCCTCTTTCCTCCTCCGTGTTTACTCTCCCCCCACCTCTCTCTCTCTCTCTCTCTCTCTCTCTCTCTCTCTCTCTCTCTCTCTCTCTCTCTCTCTCTCTCTCTCTCTCTCTCTCTCTCTCCCCTCCTCCCCTGGTGTACTCCCACCTCCGCTGATCACCCCACTTGTTTACTTTATTCCTCGGTCGAACTTGTTTGTTTATCTCTCCCTCCTTTATTACTCCTTCCTTCCTTCCTGCTCCACCTTGGCTCACCCGAGCTAACCCTCCTTTCTCTCTCTCTCTCTCTCTCTCTCTCTCTCTCTCTCTCTCTCTCTCTCTCTCTCTCTCTCTCTCTCTCTCTCTCTCTCCTTCCTTGTTTAATCCTCTTTTCCCTTCACGTATTCTCCAGGTCACGTGGTCCCTCTCCATTCACTTCTTCCCTCCTTCCTCCCTCCAGCTAACGCAGTCAGGCCTCCACCTTCCCTCTCTTTACTCATCGGATTTTTATTCACCAGCCCTTACTCACTCGCGGTGTTCCAGCCTCACCCCTCTCACCCCACCTTCCTCATCCTACCCGTGTCTCTGCCTCTTATTCTCCCCTCACCCATGTCTCCCCACCACAGCCCTCCCTCCCTTCCAGCCCACAGGATCCACACGGGTGGCTGAATATGTCTCAAAAATCTCACCAAAAATGATGGTGCGACCAGTGAGATGTGTGGCCACTCAGGCACCAGTACCATCTGCTGGTGATCATCAGGAGGGAGTGTGGCCACTCAGGCACCAGTACCATCTGCTGGTGATCACCAGTATTGCTGCCTACCTGGACTGCTGCTGTTGAGTTCGTCTTCACTTTATTTTCTGTATTCGGTTCGTCGCTGTGTGACGGGCGGGGAGGTGCTGTGTGACGGTATCTGAAGATCACAGAGTGACTGGGGTGGGGCAGTAGTGTGTGACGGGCGGGTTAGTGTGTGACGGGCGGGGAGGTGCTGTGTGACGGTACCTGGAGATCACAGAGTGACAGGGGTGGGGCAGTAGTGTGTGACGGGCGGGTTAGTGTGTGACGGGCGGGGAGGTGCTGTGTGACGGTACCTGGAGATCACAGAGTGACTGGGGTGGGGCAGTAGTGTGTGACGGTCGGGTTAGTGTGTGACGGGCGGGGAGGTGCTGTGTGACGGTACCTGGAGATCACAGAGTGACTGGGGTGGGGCAGTAGTGTGTGACGGTCGGGTTAGTGTGTGACGGGCGGGGAGGTGCTGTGTGACGGTACCTGGAGATCACAGAGTGACTGGGGTGGGGCAGTAGTGTGTGACGGTCGGGTTAGTGTGTGACGGGCGGGGAGGTGGTGTGTGACGGTACCTGGAGATCACAGAGTGACTGGGGTGGGGCAGTAGTGTGTGACGGGCGGGTTAGTGTGTGACGGGCGGGGAGGTGGTGTGTGACGGTACCTGGAGATCACAGAGTGACTGGGGTGGGGCAGTAGTGTGTGACGGGCGGGGAGGTGTGTGTGACGGTACCTGAAGATCACAGAGTGACTGGGGTGGGGCAGTAGTGTGTGACGGTCGGGTTAGTGTGTGACGGGCGGGGAGGTGCTGTGTGACGGTACCTGAAGATCACAGAGTGACTGGGGTGGGGCAGTAGTGTGTGACGGGCGGGTTAGTGTGTGACGGGCGGGGAGGTGCTGTGTGACGGTACCTGGAGATCACAGAGTGACTGGGGTGGGGCAGTTGTGTGTGACGGGCGGGGAGGTGTGTGACGGTACCTGGAGATCACAGAGTGACTGGGGTGGGGCAGTTGTGTGTGACGGGCGGGGAGGTGTGTGACGGTACCTGGAGATCACAGAGTGACTGGGGTGGGGCAGTAGTGTGTGACGGGCAGGGAGGTGCTGTGTGACGGTACCTGGAGATCACAGAGTGACTGGGGTGGGGCAGTAGTGTGTGACGGGCGGGTTAGTGTGTGACGGGCGGGGAGGTGCTGTGTGACGGTACCTGGAGATCACAGAGTGACTGGGGTGGGGCAGTAGTATGTGACGGGCAGGGAGGTGCTGTGTGACGGTACCTGGAGATCACAGAGTGACTGGGGTGGGGCAGTAGTGTGTGACGGGCGGGTTAGTGTGTGACGGGCGGGGAGGTGCTGTGTGACGGTACCTGGAGATCACAGAGTGACGGGTGGGGCAGTTGTGTGTGACGGGCGGGGAGGTGTGTGACGGTACCTGTAGATCACAGAGTGACTGGGGTGGGGCAGTTGTGTGTGACGGGCGGGACTTGTCTGGGTTGTGCCTTCCCTTCACCATGGCAACAACAACACATGTTGCTGCCGCTGCTGCTGCATCCTCAAAGACACGTCAACACTGAACATGTTTTATAGTACGTTATATTATGGTACAGTGTATCACATTACGTCATATTACATTATGTTATCGTGTGTTATATCATGTTATATTATACTGTATTTATCATACATTATACTATATAGAATTATACTACACTGTTATACTATATTATGATACATAATAGTAAGATCGTGAGGGTTCACACTGTCACTTGTGTTGTAGTAGCCGTCCGGTGTTGATCAACAGGGATCTAACAATATCTTGATATATTTCGAGAAGACAACGTTGACAGCAGAGTAGAGTGCGTCCACACGTTGAGGAGTGTGTGGATGTATGGCATTGCAGACAAGAGGACGGCGAGGTCAGTAGACACTGTCTAAGAGACAGAGGCCTAATGAACACAGCTCTCCCTCCCTGTGCGAAGAGATGATCACACACACAAAGACGTATGCAGAGGCAAATGAGTTTATAAAGGATCATATTATTAGATCAAGGAGCTCACAGTGAGCCTGGGATGATACACGCGAGGACGTGGGTGAGGCGAGGAAGCGTGGCAGGTGTTTACACTCGAGGACCTGGAGGTGAGGAAGGGTGAGGAAGACACCGCAGGAGGTACGGGAGTTATTAAGATGAAGTGGAAGAGTGACATGAAGGAGCTGGAGCTACTTACACCTCCTGAACCAGATGATGGTACCTCACCATCTGTCATCATACATGAAGACACGTATCACACTACGGGTGGTCATGTGCGGAATACCCATTAGAAAGTGGGATATTCCCTCCCTAACTAATGAAACACTCAGATCTCTCCTCCACTAACCACTGAAACACTTATACCTCTCCAGTACTAACTACTGAAACACTCAGTCCTCTCCCGTACTAACTACTGAAACACTCAGATCTCTCCTGTACTAACTACTGAAACACCCAGATCTCTCCTGCACTAACTCCTGAAACACTTATACTTCTCTTGTACTAACTACGGAAACACTCAGACCTCTCCTGTACTAACCACTGAAACACTCAGATCTCTCCTGTACTAACTACTGAAACACTCAGATCTCTCCTGCACTAACTACTGAAACACTTATACCTCTCCTGTGCTAACTACTGAAACACTCAGATCTCTCTTGTACTGACTACGGAAACACTCAGATCTCTCCTGCACTAACCACTGAAACACTTATACCTCTCCAGTACTAACTACTGAAGCACTCAGACCTCTCCTGTACTAACTACTGAAACACTCAGATCTCTTGTTTTAACTACTGAAACACTCAGACCTCTCCTGTGCTAACTACTGAGACACTCAGACATCTCCTGTGCTAACTACTGAAACACTCAGACCTCGCCTGTACTAACTGCTGAAACACTCAGATCTTTCCTGTTTTAACTAGTGAAACACTGAGATCTCTCCTGTACTAACTACTGAAACACTCAGACCTCTCTTGTACTAACTACTGAAACACTCAGACCTCTCCTGTACTAACTACTGAAACACTCAGACCTCTCCCGTACTAACTACTGAAACACTTAGACCTCTCCTTACCAACAGCTGAAACACTCAGACCTCTCCTGTACTAACTATTGAAACACTCAGACCTCTCCTGTACTAACTGCTGAAGCGCTCAGATCTCTCCTGTACTAACTAATGAAACACTTAGACCTCTCCTGTACTAACTACTGAAACACTCAGACCTCTCCTTTACTAACTACTGAAACACTCAGATCTCTCTTGTACTAACTACTGAAACACTCAGACCTCTCCTGTACTAACTACTGAAACACTCAGATCTCTCCTGTACTAACTACTGAAACACTTAGACCTCTCTCGTACTAACTACTGAAACACTCAGATCTCTCCTGTACTAACTACTGAAACACTCAGACCTCTCCTTTACTAACTACTGAAACAGTCAGACCTCTCCTGTACTAACCACTGAAACACTCAGATCTCTCCTGTACTAACTACTGAAACAGTCAGACCTATCCTGTACTAACTACTGAAACACTCAGATCTCTCCTGTACTAACTACTGAAACAGTCAGACCTCTCCTGTACTAACTACTGAAACACTCAGATCTCTCCTGTACTAACTACTGAAGTTGTTATACCTCTCCTGTACAAACTACTAGAACACTCAGATCTCTCTTGTACTAACTCCTGAAACACTTAGATCTCTCCTGTACTAACTACTGAAACACTCAGACGTATCCTGTATTAACTACTGAAAAAGTTTCTTTATAAGATCGTCCTAGATAAGTAAAGCTTTCTTGAACTAACCATACCCCACAAAACAACATGTTTCCTCATCAAACAATCTTTAAATAAACCTTCCATGCAACATCCACTTAAGTTAAACCTCTGCTCCATCCACTAAGATGACCAGACTCCACTGTACACTGCCCACTGAGACACCAGCCACGTATGACACTCCCCTCACCTCCAACACTGAAACTCTACACCACCGACTTACACAGAATTAAGTCCTCGCCAACCATTTTTAAGAAATAAGTTCTCTCATTTCCTTCCCCCTCCTCCCCAACACACACACACACACACACACACACACACACACACACATACACACACACACAGATGATCTAACATCTTCACTAATGGCAGCCATGAAGATTCCACTTCAAACTCATCTCCGCACATATATAGATCACTATCGGAGTATTGACCACTTGCCTCAGCGTCATACGCCGCCTGGCCAGATAAAAACCTCTGTTACTGTACTCATTAGGTAATTCAACACCGGCATATCAGAGGGTAGGGCGCCAGGTTAAGCCGTAACGGCTCCGGCTAGGGGGATAATGGTGCCAGGGGCTGTGTTTACCACCACTCGCCAGTAGAGCTGTATAGGATATAGGTCAGTACTGCTACACCTGGTGTTATGAGGAGTGGGGAGGAGGAGGAGGAGGTTGTGCTGGGTAGGAGAGGTAGGGAGTGTGTGGCAGGCGCGGGTGACCGTTGGGCTAACGGATAGAGACCCAGATGTTATACGACTCGGAAGGGAGGGAAACGATACACTATTAATGTCTCGTTTCCTTCCTATCCGAGGTAGAGGGGTATTAGGGAGGAGCGCGATGGAGAGATGATGAATAATATAAGGTCGAGGGAGAGTGGGAAGGAACTGGAGGGAAAGCTAGAGGAAGAAGCTAGAGGGACAGTGTGAGGGTAGCTAGTTACCATACACCACGAGATCCAAGATCAAGAGGTGTGTGTGATGAAGACAGCACATGGTGTGATAACGTAGACTACTCACTCCCATCATCTGCATGAACCCAGAAAGCTCTCTCTTCTGGCTGCAGAATATCAAAGGCCTGGCAACTACTGATTCTCAGAATGCCTATGTTCACATGTTTTTCTGTTCTGTTCTGAGAGAGAATGGAGGAAATTCCAGCTAGCGACTATACCGACAGCAAACCTTGACTCGCACTTGAGTGTTTTCAATCACCGGTGTTGTGTACATGTGTACGTACGTGTGTGTTACAGAGACCAGCTTAACAACGGTTGTAGCGTTTACGTCAACTCTATACCACCGTGATGGCAACACTGCCATTACCCCAAGCGGCTCATTCTTATTAACGTCTTCACTCTGTAATATCTTCAGCATTGGAGGAGAGACCTTCGCCCATCAATCGAATGTCTAATATTTGTTCTGAAGTTTGTAAACATGTCTGTAACGTCACGAAATTAATCTTAAGATTTTAATTAACAGTTGGGTCGTCGAGTTTATTGGTGCCCGGCATGGCGCATTCTCATTAGCAAACGGTATATATCCATTTTGAATTGTTTTATAATGATAATTCTCTCGTCATGGTACACCCATAACTTTAACGATCTCTAGTTCAGCCAGTTTATGTAGTTCTTAATTAAGCCAACCTTAGAGATGAAATTGATATCATATAGCGACCTCTGGCAGCTGAGAGAGAGAGAGAGAGAGAGAGAGAGAGAGAGAGAGAGAGAGAGAGAGAGAGAGAGAGAGAGAGAGAGAGAGAGAGAGACCAGGTGCGCTGTTTCCCTCGGTGTATGTTTTTTTTACAGAGGATGTGTCGAGCGCGGATTTAACGCTACACACACACACACACACACACACATTATACATATGATATATATACGTACATATGTATACCACCAGTGTTACTCGTAGGAGGCAGAGGCGTTAGATAATAGCTAGGCTATAATGAAGTGAGACTCACTCAGCCCAGCTGGGAGTTCGTCAGGCGCCGTAGTGACAACTTGTGTAAGATGAGCCGGCCCCTCAGACGAGGCGGGTAGTATCTTGAATCAGGCATCATCCCGCTGGTGGACGGCTTATCCTGGGAAAAAAAATCTGTTAGAAGGTTTGATGTGGGACGTGATGAGTTCGTGGGGGAAGGGGGTGAGTGGTGGTGAAGGTGCGGGAGTTTAACATATGTATACATTTTTCTCTGCGACATTCAGATGAGATACGGTCGGAGGGAGAAAGGTATCTTTATCAAGGTCACCGTGACTCCCTGGTGTGACCTGATAACATGATAAGGATATCGTAATATAGTGTAACTTTGATATGTGTGTGTGTGTGTGTGTGTGTGTGTGTGTGTGTGTGTGTTGGCCATCCATCTGCTACCCTACGCTTAAGTTTGGTTCTAGTCTAATGGAAGAACAGAACTGTGCTACTACAATGGATACGTCTACACGAATGATGATTTAAGTTAAGCTGGGGATCTAGGGGTTAAGTTAGTAGGTTCCTTTCCACCGTGATGCATTCGGTGAGGGAGCTTTACCAACCTACGGAGGAGGGAGGTGGGGGGGGGGATGCTATGTCATGTGTGACGGGGTGGCGACGGAAATGGATGAAGGCAGCAAGTATGAATATGTACATGTGTGTATATGTATGTGGCTGTGTATGTATATGTATGTATACGTTGAAATGTATATGTACATGTATGTGCGTGTATGGGCGTTTATGTATATACATGTGTATGTGGGTGGGTTGGGCCATTCTTCATCTGTTTCCTTGCGCTACCTCGGTGACGCGGGAGACAGCGACAAAGTATGATATATATATATATATATATATATATATATATATATATATATATATATATATATATATATATATATATATATATTTAAACTATTCGCCATTTCCCGCGTTCGCGAGGTAGCGTTAAGAACAGAGGACTGGGCCTTTTTTGGAATATCCTCACCTGGCCCCCTCTGTTCCTTCTTTGGAAGATTAAAAAAAAACGAGAGGGGAGGATTTCCAGCCCCACGCTCCCTCCCCTTTTAGTCGCCTTCTACGACACGCAGGGAATACGTGAGAAGTATTCTTAATCCCCTATCCCCAGATGTTATTTTTTATTTATTATACTTTGTCGCTGTCTCCCGCGTTTGCGAGGTAGGGCAAGGAAACAGACGAAAGAAATGGCCCAACCCCCCCCCCATACACATGTATATACATACGTCCACACACGCAAATATACATACCTACACAGCTTTCCATGGTTTACCCCAGACGCTTCACATGCCTTGATTCAATCCACTGACAGCACGTCAACACCGGTATACCACATCGCTCCACTTCACTCTATTCCTTGCCCTCCTTTCACCCTCCTGCATGTTCAGGCCCCGATCACACAAAATCTTTTTCACTCCATCTTTCCACCTCCAATTTGGTCTCCCTCTTCTCCTCGTTCCCTCCACCTCCGACACATATATCCTCTTGGTCGATCTTTCCTCACTCATTCTCTCCATGTGCCCAAACCACTTCAAAACACCCTCTTCTGCTCTCTCAACCACGCTCTTTTTATTTCCACACATCTCTCTTACCCTTACGTTACTCACTCGATCAAACCACCTCACACCACACATTGTCCTCAAACACCTCATTTCCAGCACATCCATCCTCCTGCGCACAACTCTATCCATAGCCCACGCCTCGCAACCATACAACATTGTTGGAACCACTATTCCTTCAAACATACCCATTTTTGCTTTCCGAGATAATGTTCTCGACTTCCACACATTCTTCAAGGCCCCCAGAATTTTCGCCCCCTCCCCCACCCTATGATCCACTTCCGCTTCCATGGTTCCATCCGCTGCCAGATCCACTCCCAGATATCTAAAACACTTCACTTCCTCCAGTTTTTCTCCATTCAAACTCACCTCCCAATTGACTTGACCCTCAACCCTACTGTACCTAATAACCTTGCTCTTATTCACATTTACTCTTAACTTTCTTCTTCCACACACTTTACCAAACTCAGTCACCAGCTTCTGCAGTTTCTCACATGAATCAGCCACCAGCGCTGTATCATCAGCGAACAACAACTGACTCACTTCCCAAGCTCTCTCATCCCCAACAGACTTCATACTTGCCCCTCTTTCCAAAACTCTTGCATTTACCTCCCTAACAACCCCATCCATAAACAAATTAAACAACCATGGAGACATATATATATATATATATATATATATATATATATATATATATATATATATATATATATATATATATATATATATATATTTTTCACCTCTTGCACCTTTCTCTTGACCTCCTGTCTCTTTCTTTTATACTTCTCCCACTCAATTGCATTTTTTCGCTGCAAAAATCGTCCAAATGCCTCTCTCTTCTCTTTCACTAATACTCTTACTTCTTCATCCCACCACTCACTACCCTTTCTAAACAGCCCACCTCCCACTCTTCTCATGCCACAAGCATCTTTTGCGCAATCCATCACTGATTCCCTAAATACATCCCATTCCTCCCCCACTCCCCTTACTTCCATTGTTCTCACCTTTTTCCATTCTGTACACAGTCTCTCCTGGTACTTCCCCACACAGGTCTCCTTCCCAAGCTCACTTACTCTCACCACCTTCTTCACCCCAACATTCACTCCTCTTTTCTGAAAACCCATACTAATCTTCACCTTAGCCTCCACAAGATAATGATCAGACATCCCTCCGGTTGCACCTCTCAGCACATTAACATCCAAAAGTCTCTCTTTCGCACGCCTGTCAATTAACACGTAATCCAATAACGCTCTCTGGCCATCTCTCCTACTTACATAAGTATACTTATGTATATCTCGCTTTTTAAACCAGGTATTCCCAATCATCAGTCCTTTTTCAGCACATAAATCTACAAGCTCTTCACCATTTCCATTTACAACACTGAACACCCCATGCATACCAATTATTCCCTCAACTGCCACATTACTCACCTTTGCATTCAAATCACCCATCACTATAACCCGGTCTCGTGCATCAAAACCGCTAACACACTCATTCAGCTGCTCCCAAAACACTTGCCTCTCATGATCTTTCTTCTCATGCCCAGGTGCATATGCACCAATAATCACCCACCTCTCTCCATCAACTTTCAATTTTACCCATATTAATCGAGAATTTACTTTCTTACATTCTATCACATACTCCCACAACTCCTGTTTCAGGAGTATTGCTACTCCTTCCCTTGCTCTTGTCCTCTCACTAACCCCTGACTTCACTCCCCAGACATTTCCAAACCACTCTTCCCCTTTACCCTTGAGCTTCGTTTCACTCAGAGCCAAAACATCCAGGTTCCTTTCCTCAAACATACTACCTATCTCTCCTTTTTTCACATCTTGGTTACATCCACACACATTTAGGCACCCCACTCTGAGCCTTCGAGGAGGATGATCACTCCCCGCGTGACTCCTTCTTCTGTTTCCCATTTTAGAAAGTTAATACAAGGAGGGGAGGATTTCCGGCCCCCCGCTCCCGTCCCCTCTAGTCGCTTTCTACGACACGCGAGGAATACGTGGGAAGTATTCTTTCACCCCTATCCCCAGGGATAATATACATATATATATACATATACACACACACACACATACACACACATACGCACATACACACACACACACACACATACATATATATACATATGAAAAATGTAAGAAACAATTTAGAAAACAAACTTTTAGCTTGAAATGAATGAAAAAAATGAATGTCACATAATGGTTCAACCTCTGGCTATGGAAAAGGAAATGTACAATTTATTCACACAAACGTCAATAGCAGTTCTCATCAATTTCACCACTGTATCAATAAGCTTCAATGTCTAAGCTACATTTTTCTCCAACTTCACTATTTTCTTGTCAAAAACACCATGCATGAAAACTATCACTCCAGTAACACAACTATAAACATTTACTTCCCCTTTAAAAGTTCTGGGGAAGTCTGTCTCGATATATATATATATATATATATATATATATATATATATATATATATATATATATATATATATATATATATATATATATTCTTTCTTTCAAACTATTCGCCATTTCCCGCATTAGCGAGGTAGCGTTAAGAACAGAGGACTGGGCCTTTGAGGGAATACCCTCACCTGGCCCAATTCTCTGTTCCTTCTTTTGGAAAATTAAAAAAAAAACGAGAGGAGAGGATTTCCAGCCCCCCGCTCCCTCCCCTTTTAGTCGCCTTCTACGACACGCAGGGAATACGTGGGAAGTATTCTTTCTCCCCTATCCCCAGGGATAATATATATATATATATATATATATATATATATATATATATATATATATATATATATATATATATATATATATATATTAGATATATATTAGATGTATATTAATATTTATATTTGATATATATTAAAATATATATTGAATATATATATATATATATATATATATATATATATATATATATATATATATATATATATATATATATATATATATTTCATGTTTGCCTTCATGTATTCCTTCCTTCGCTGCTAATCTCTCCCGTGGATTAGGTTCTCGTGATATTTCGTGCTAGGTTCCTCCTGTGTCTGGGTGGGTCGGGTCGGGTGGACTGGAGTGGAGTGCGGGGGGGATTCTTTTCACGAACTATGAGAAGAACTTGAGGAGGAGTTACGATATCGTGGTAGTGGAGTGATCACGTTGAGATATACATAGGAACTCCCTCACCGTTCTCAGCAGTCCTGAACCCGATATGTCGCTCTTTTGCCAATGAGAGTGTTCTCAGTTAGTATATAGTAAATATTCCTCCATATTGCATTCATCTGTGTACCTCCTACCGAGGTGGGAATGTGTATGGTGAACGACGTGATCAGATGTTGCTTGAAGCGTAGATACAAGCTTCAGTGACTACTGGGTTAGCCTTTGTTCGATGACGAGAGCTCCTGCTCTGCACTCTACTGACCCACCCTACCACACACACACACACACACACACACACACACACACACACACACACACACACACACACACACACGCGAACCTCTAACACTTGCATCATTCTTGCCGTAACTGATACAGTAAAAGTCTCGAAAATTCCAAACAGATCCTGGCTGTAGGTTAATCATCACCTTCCCAAATATCATAGTTAAAAAAAATGCCATCACTAAAAAGTGTCATGCAATCGTAGAAAAACAGTTGCTTTTTTATATCTACTTGGATGGTTTGACGAACATAAGCATCAGAGTTGGCATCTCTTAGGACTAACTTTATATTGGCTAACACGTGTTGCCAACTCCTTCCTCATCTGACTGACGTAAAACTTATTACAACTTTTACAAGGAATTTCGTGCTCACTACCAGTCGCATCGCAAGGCTTATGTTGAAGATTATTCTTTTACTGTGTAGTTGTACATGAAAGCCATCTGGATCTAAATTTTCATGGAATGGTTGAACAAATGTCTTACGTCTATTGTTTCCCATATCCTGTGTACAAAAGAGGGAAAAGTAGTGATGCACAGCTTCGGGAAAATAATAGACTCATGACACTTGTTCTGCCATTCGATTGGAATTTCATCGATATTGTTCGAAGTCTGAGAATGTGACTGGAAGTAAGAATGAAATGGCTCGTGAAGGTCGTGACAAGTCTCATATGTCGGTCAGACAGGGAAAGAGTTGGCAACTCGAATCCGCCAACACAAAGATAATCTCAGATGTGCCATTGTGATCGTCCCTTATGCCAACACAAAGCCTCTTTCAGACCCGAATGTAGATCGGGGTAATACCTCCACCATTGAGATTCATGTGGTATTCTGGAGAGAAATGTTTTGGAATTCTGTTTAATCGCAGGTTCCTTTCAAAGAAAAGATTTCAGTTAATGGACATTTTAGACGTTGTAGATTAATGAAACCTGTGAAGGATTCTTGCCGATGTGACCACAACCTGACGTGATGAGTCAGGATGGGAAAATCTGAGCCCTGGATGTTCCTGTACGTATGTCCTCTTTTTGGTGTGACTACTTGTCATTTTATACTAAAGACGTAATATACGAAATATATATATATATATATATATATATATATATATATATATATATATATATATATATATATATATATATATATATTATTACATGACAGCTAGATAATGAGTGTGAACGAATGGGGCCTTTGTTGTCTTTTCCTAGTGCTACCTCGCACACATGAGGGGGGAGGGGGTTGTTATTTCATGTGTGGCGGGATGGCGATGGCAAGGAATAAAGGCAGATAGTATGAATTATGTACATGTGTATATATGTATATGTCTGTGTGTCTATATATATGTATGTATACGTTTAGATGTATAGGTATGTATATTTGCGTATGTGGACGCGTATGTATATACATGTGTTTGTGGGTGGGTTGGGCCATTCTTTTGTCTGTTTCCTTGCGCTACCTCGCTAACGCGGGAGACAGCGACAAAGCAAAAATAATATATATATATACAATGCACCGAGACCACAGCTCCTTTTCCATATCCAGGCCCCACAAAACTTTCCATGGTTTACCCCAGACGCTTCACATGCCCTGGTTCAATCCATCGACAGCGCATCGACCCCGGTATACCACATCGTTCCAATTCACTCAATTCCTTGCACACCTTTCACCCTCCTGTGTGTTCAGGCCCCACTTCTCCTCGTTCCCTCCACCTCTGACACATATATCCTCGTTGTCAATCTTTCCTCACTCATTCTCTCCATATGATCAAACCATTTCAATACACTTCTACTATCTCAACCACACTCTTTTTATTACCACACATCTCTCTTACCCTTTTATTACTTTCTCGATCAAACCACCTCACACCACATATTGTCCTCAAAAATTTCATTTCCAATTCATCCATCCTCCTCCGCACAACCCTATCTATAGTCCATGCATTGCAACCATATGACATTATTGGAACCACTATTCCTTCAAACATACCCATTTTTGCTCTCCGAGATAACGTTCTCGCCTTCCACACATTCTTCAACGCTCCCAGAACCTTCGCCCCCTCCCCCACCCTGTGACTCACTTCCGCTTTCATGGTTCCATCCTCTGCCAAATCCACTCCCAGATATCTAAAACACTTCACTTCCTCCAGTTTTTCGCCATTCAAATTACCTCCCAATTAACCTGTCCCTCAACCTTACTGAACCTAATAACCTTGCTCTTATTCACATTTGCTCTCAGCTTTCTTCTTTCACACACTTTACGAAACTCAGTCACCAACTTCTGCAGTTTCTCACCCTAATCAGCGACCAGTGTTGTATCATCAGCGAACAACAACTGACTCACTTCCCAAGCTCTTTCATCCACAACAGACTGCATACTTGCCCCTCGAAAACCCTAACATTCACCTCCCAAACAACCCCATCCATAAACCAATTAAACAATCATGGAGACATCACTCACCCCTGCCGCAAACCGACATTCATTAGGAACCAATCACTTTCCTCTCTTCCTACTCGTACACATGCCTTACTTTTTCTTTCTTTCTTTCAAACTGTTCGCCATTTCCCGCATTAGCGAGGTAGCGTTAAGAACAGAGGACTGGGCCTTTGAGGGAATACCCTCACCTGGCCCAATTCTCTGTTCCTTCTTTTGGAAAATTAAAAAAAAAAACGAGAGGGGAGGATTTCCAGCCCCCCGCTCCCTCCCCTTTTAGTCGCCTTTTACGACACGCAGGGAATACGTGGGAAGTATTCTTTGTCCCCTATCCCCAGGGAAAATGCCTTACATCCTTGATAAAAGCTTTTCACTGCTTCGAGCAACTTACCTCCTACACCATATACTTTTAGTACCTTCCACAAAGCATATGTATCAGCTCTATCATATGTCTTCTCCAGATCCATAAATGCTATATACAAATCCACATATCCTCTGCCACTTCTGAAATCACACTGCTCTTCCCCAATCTGATGCTCTGTACATATCTTCACCCTCTCAATCAATACCCTTTCATGTGATTTCCCAGGAATACTCAACAAAACTTATACCTCTGTAATGTGAACCCTCACATTTATCCCCTTTGCCTTTGTACAATGGCACTATGCATGCATTCCGCCTATCCTCAGTCACTTCACCATGCACCATACATACATTGAATATCCTTACCAACCAGTGAACAACAGTCACCCACTTTTTTAATAAATTCCACTGCAATGAAATCCAATTTCAACGCCTTGCCAGCCTTCATCTTTCGCAATGCTTTCTCTACCTCTTCTCATTTCACCAAACCATTCTCCCTAACCCTCTCACTTCGCACACCACCTCGACTAAAACACCCTATATCTGCCACTCTATCATCTCACAGATTCAACAAACTTTCAAAATATTCCATCTCCTCACTTCACCACTACTTGTTATTACCTCCCGTTAGCCCCCTTCACCGATGTTCCCATTTGTTCTCTTGTCTTACGCACTTTATTTACCTCCTTCCAAAACATCTTTTCATTCTCCCTAGAATTTAATGATACTCTCTCACCCCAACTGTCGTGTGCCCTCTTTTTCACCTCTTGCACCTTTTTCTTGACCTCCTGCTATTTACTTTTATACATCTCCCAGTCATTCGCACTACTTCACTGCACAAATCGTCCAAACGCCTCTCTCGTCTCTTCCACTAACTATCCTACATTTTCATCCCACCACTCACTACCCTTTCTAATCTGCCCACCTCCCACTCTTCTCATGCCACAAGCATGTCTTGCGCAAGCCATCACTGTTTCCCTAAATACATCCCAATATTATCATTATTATCATTATCATTGTTATTATCATTATTGTCATTATTATTATCATTATTATTATCATTATTATTATTCTTTTTTTTCTTTTTTTTTGCTTTGTCGCTGTCTCCCGCGTTTGCGAGGTAGCGCAAGGAAACAGACGAAAGAAATGGCCCAACCCACCCCCATACACATGTATATACATACGTCCACACACGCAAATATACATACCTACACAGCTTTCCATGGTTTACCCCAGACGCTTCACATGCCTTGATTCAATCCACTGACAGCACGTCAACCCCGGTATACCACATCGCTCCAATTCACTCTATTCCTTGCCCTCCTTTCACCCTCCTGCATGTTCAGGCCCCGATCACACAAAATCTTTTTCACTCCATCTTTCCACCTCCAATTTAGTCTCCCTCTTCTCCTCGTTCCCTCCACCTCCGACACATATATCCTCTTGGTCAATCTTTCCTCACTCATTCTCTTCATGTGACCAAACCATTTCAAAACACCCTCTTCTGCTCTCTCAACCACGCTCTTTTTATTTCCACACATCTCTCTTACCCTTACGTTACTTACTCGATCAAACCACCTCACACCACACATTGTCCTCAAACATCTCATTTCCAGCACATCCATCCTCCTGCGCACAACTCTATCCATAGTCCACGCCTCGCAACCATACAACATTGTTGGAACCACTATTCCTTCAAACATACCCATTTTTGCTTTCTGAGATAATGTTCTCGACTTCCACACATTCATCAAGGCTCCCAGAATTTTCGCCCCCTCCCCCACCCTATGATCCACTTCCGCTTCCATGGTTCCATCCGCTGCCAGATCCACTCCCAGATATCTAAAACACTTCACTTCCTCCAGTTTTTCTCCATTCAAACTCAACTCCCAATTGACTTGACCCTCAACCCTACTGTACCTAATAACCTTGCTCTTATTCACATTTACTCTTAACTTTCTTCTTTCACACACTTTACCAAACTCAGTCACCAGCTTCTGCAGTTTCTCACATGAATCAGCCACCAGCGCTGTATCATCAGCGAACAACAACTGACTCACTTCCCAAGCTCTCTCATCCCCAACAGACTTCATCCTTGCCCCTCTTTCCAAAACTCTTGCATTCACCTCCCTAACAACCCCATCCATAAACAAATTAAACAACCATGGAGACATCACACACCCCTGCCGCAAACCTACATTCACTGAGAACCAATCACTTTCCTCTCTTCCTACACGTACACATGCCTTACATCCGCGATAAAAACTTTTCACTGCTTCTAACAACTTGCCTCCCACACCATATATTCTTAATACCTTCCACAGAGCATCTCTATCAACTCTATCATATGCCTTCTCCAGATCCATAAATGCTACATACAAATCCATTTGCTTTTCTAAGTATTTCTCACATACATTCTTCAAAGCAAACACCTGATCCACACATCCTCTACCACTTCTGAAACCACACTGCTCTTCCCCAATCTGATGCTCTGTACATGCCTTCACCCTCTCAATCAATACCCTCCCATACAATTTGCCAGGAATACTCAACAAACTTATACCTCTGTAATTTGAGCACTCACTCTTATCCCCTTTGCCTTTGTACAATGGCACTATGCACGCATTCCGCCAATCCTCAGGCACCTCACCATGAGTCATACATACATTAAATAACCTTACCAACCAGTCAACAATATTATTATTGTTATTATTATTATTATTATTATTATTATTATTATTATTATCATTATTATTATTATTGTCATTATTATCATAGTAATGATAATTCTAATTCTAATGATAATTTGATAGTGAGCATTACCTGTAGTTCATAAGAAATTTTCTTACTAAGGAAGTGAAGTAAGATGTTAGTGGTGGAAGCAACTATCTTTCTCTCTGCCCACCATGATCGACACAACTCGAGAGCTGAAAGTTTAACTGGAAACTTCCACTTGGTGAAAATGTGATACTCAGTTGTATGCAAGATTCATGGTGTTCCTGCTGGGAGATAACCTGGGCGAAAAGGAAGAATTTCCGTGTTATGCCGCATTTTGTCTTGGTAAAAGAAATCGAGTCGAAACTGAAGCTTCTGATCTCTCTCTCTCTCTCTCTCTCTCTCTCTCTCTCTCTCTCTCTCTCTCTCTCTCTCTCTCTCTCTCTCTCTCTCTAAGAGTATCAGGTTAGGAGCATCATCCAGGGAATGGCATGGCCTGTAAAGCTATGATCTCCGTAAACACACAGGTGTTCAGCAGCTCCAGGTCCAGCTGTGAAGATGTGCGTGATTCTTGCAGTAAAACAGGGTCGTCTTTCAGAAGCTTTGAAGAGCCTTTGACACTTGGGTTGTGCGGAGGTATTTTTTTTTGGGAGGGAGGATTAAAGAACCAAGAAGAGAAGGTTCGTGAGAACTGAAGAAATGCAAGGGAGGGAGAGGGGGGAGGGGGGGGGGGTAACAGGCCTACGAGCTCAGACCAGGTGTTCCAGTGTCAGCCAATCAAGGTTGACAAAGGTCATAGGTCGTGACCGTGACTCCCATGTTGCTGGGTGGGGGTCAGGGGAGGAAACACCTGCATCCCGCCGCCCACCTCACCTTGATTGACCTCACGACAGCGCTGCTGAGGTTGGGCCTCGCAAAAGCCGTCCAATGTTGACAATATGAAAAATTTTTCACATCCTAAAAGATTAGAAATATTTTCCGAAAAATATTTTCACGGTGGAAGATCACATAAAACAGGTAATGATACTTGCCTGTATATATATACATATATATATATATATATCTTTTTTTTTTCTTTCAAACTATTCACCATTTCCCGCGTTAGCGAGGTAGCGTTGAGAACAGAGGACTGGGCCTTTGAGGGAATATCCTCACCTGGCCCTCTTCTCTGTTCCTTCTTTTGGAAAATTAAAAAAAAAAAAACGAGAGGGGAGGATTTCCAGCCCCTCGCTCCCTCCCTTTTTAGTCGCCTTCTACGACACGCATGGAATACGTGGGAAGTATTCTTTCTCCCCTATCCCCAGGGATAATGTATATATATATATATATATATATATATATATATATATATATATATGTATATATATATATATATATATATATATATATATATATATATTTATTATTATTATTTTGCTTTGTCGCTGTCTCCCGCGTTTGCGAGGTAGCGCAAGGAAACAGACGAAAGAATGGCCCAACCCACCCACATACACATGTATATACATACACGTCCACACACGCATATATACATACCTATACATCTCAATGTATACATATATATACACACACAGACATATACATATATACACATGTACTTAATTCATACTGTCTGCCTTTATTCATTCCCATCTCCACCTCGCCACACATGGAATAACAACCCCCTCCCCCCTCATGTGTGCGAGGTAGCGCTAGGAAAAGACAACAAAGGCCACATTCGTTCACACTCAGTCTTTAGCTGTCATGTGATAATGCACCGAAACCACAGCTCCCTTTCCACATCCAGGCCCCACAAGACTTTCCATGGTTTACCCCAGACGCTTCACATGCCCTGGTTCAATCCATTAAGAGCACGTCGACCCCGGTATACCACTTCGTTCCAATTCACTCTATTCCTTGTACGCCTTTCACCCTCCTGCATGTTCAGGCCCCGGTCACTCAAAATCTTTTTCACTCCATCTTTCCGCCTCCAATTTGGTCTCCCACTTCTCCTCGTTCCCTCCACCTCTGACACATATATTCTCTTGGTCAATCTTTCCTCACTCATTCTCTCCATGTGACCAAACTATTTCAAAACACCCTCTTCTGCTCTCTCAACCACACTCTTTTTATTACTACACATCTCTCTTACCCTATTATTACTTACTCGATCAAACCACCTCACACCACATATTGTCCTCAAACATCTCATTTCCAGCACATCCACCCTCCTGCGCACAACTCTATCCATAGCCCACGCCTCGCAACCATACAACATTGTTGGAACCACTATTCCTTAAAACATACCCATTTTTGCTCTCCGAGATAATGCTCTCAACTTCCACACATTCTTCAACGCACCCAGAACTTTCGCCCCCTCCCCCACCCTATGATTCACTTCCACTTCCATGGTTCCATCCGCTGCCAAATCCACTCCCAGATATCTAAAACACTTCACTTCCTCCAGTTTTTCTCCATTCAAACTTACCTCCCAATTGACTTGACCATCAACCCTACTGTACCTAATAACCTTGCTCTTATTCACATTCACTCTCAACTTTCTTCTTTCACACACTTTACCAAACTCAGTCACCAGCTTCTGCAGTTTCTCACATGAATCAGCCACCAGCGCTGTATCATCAACGAACAACAACTGACTCACTTCCCAAGCTCTCTCATCCACAACAGACTTCATACTTGCCCCTCTTTCCAAAACTCTTGCATTCACCTTCCTAACAACCCCATCCATAAACAAATTAAACAACCATGGAGACATCACGCACCCCTGCCGCAAACCTACATTCACTGAGAACCAATCACTTTCCTCTCTTCCTACACGTACACATGCCTTACATCCTCGATAAAACTTTTCACTGCTTCTAACAACTCGCCTCCCACACCATATATTCTTAATACCTTCCACAGAGCATCTCTGTCAACTCTATCATATGCCTTCTCCAGATCCATAAATGCTACATACAAATCCATTTATCCATTTGCTTTTCTAAGTATTTCTCACATATATTCCTCAAAGCAAACACCTGATCCACACATCTTCTACCACTTCTGAAACCACACTGCTCTTCCCCAATCTGATTCTCTGTACATGCCTTCACCCTCTCAATCAGTATCCTGCCATATAAATTCCCAGGAATACTCAACAAACTTATACCTCTGTAATTTGAGCACTGACTTATCCCCTTATAAGTATATATATATATATATATATATATATATATATATATATATATATATATATATATATATATATATATACACATCTCGTAAAGCTGGTACAGTTCACTCAGGTTACAGTAGAATAATACATGACAAAAACATCACTGTGTTCCCGCCCAACTGGCAAAATGTCGCGAAAAATATTCCCGCTGGGAGGGAAGAAAAAAGATTTGAGGGAGCTCGAACCAGAGGGAAATTATTAACGAAAAATCGAGGAGTTGAATCAAGAGAATTGGAATATTATGATGCCATGTTATAAGTGACGGAGGATTTAATCCTACAAACGTGGACGTAGACCACCATTTGTACCTGGTGATTAGTTACCAATCCCTCTTGTGTGTGTGTGTGTGTGTGTGTGTGTGTGTGTATATATATATATATATATATATATATATATATATATATATATATATATATATATATATATATATATGTAGATATTGCTATATTTTCATGAAAAATTTCCTTAAGTAAGTAGTCGGACCTCCATGATTATATATATGATGCTTTGAAGAAGGTCATATATATATATATAAATATATATATATATATATATATATATATATATATATATATATATATATATATATATATATATATATATATATATATATATATTGTTACGAACACGTGTGTGTGTGTCCACATGTTCGTATATGTGTATGGTGTGTCTCTGTGTATGGTGTGCCTTGGTGTAGGGTGTGGTTGCTGTCGGCTCGGATCTCACTTTCCTGACCGTGTTAATTGTATTAGTAATCATGTTTGGAAGCAGATGTTGACGAGTCCTTTAGCACCCAAACCCTTGTCAACGGCGTCAGGTCAAGGCGTGGGGCCAGCTGCGGGGTATGTCATCCCGTACGTTCGCTGCTGTCATAGACAAGGGAGCAAAGAAGTATGAATATGTGGGCCAGACCTAAGGCCTCCTTCAGCCAATCACGTCAAGATGAGGGCGTGACAATCAGTCTTTTGACCTATCAAGGGCAATTGTGTCATTCTGACGTATCGTAGCCATAGGTGGCAGGTAGAGGCGTGGCTAGCTGTTCCTACCTTCCTGGTCCTTCAGATAAAAGGCTCAGACGATCGTCTGGGAGTCGATTCCTTCAGCAGTCCCGAGCCCAGCAAGGTAATGTAGGCTTTCCCTGTCTCGAATCCCGTAGCCACCGCTGCCCTAGTTTGTAAGATGTTTACTGTGTCACGTCAGGTTTAGCTAAGTGTAACGATGATGTTTACTGTGTCACGTCAGGTTTAGCTAAGTGTAACGATGATGTTTACTGTGTCACGTCAGGTTTAGCTAAGTGTAACGATGATGTTTACTGTGTCACGTCAGGTTTAGCTAAGTGTAACGATGATGATTACTGTGTTGCGTCAGGTTTAGCTAAGTGTAACGATGATGTTTACTGTGTCACGTCAGGTCTAACTAAGTGTAATGTTATCGAACAAAGTGTCATAAAGGAAAGAGATCCCCTGGTTTGAAATCTTATCTGGAATGTTAACTCATGTTCAGTGTTATCTCATGTTCAATGTTTAACTCATGTTCAGTGTTAACGTAAATGATTCGTGCCTGATTTATGTGTTCACCTTGTACATTTGAATTCTTTCGTTATGATTAATTCTAACCCTGGTGTTTGTTTTAATCCCAACGTTAAGATAGCGTTATCCTGAGTTGTGCAACATAACAAATCTAACGTCCTTGCAAAGACAAGGATCAGTATAATATTTGTAACATATATATGTTACTGGCGACCTTGCTCGAATAAGCACTGACTTCGTAACAATATATATATATATATATATATATATATATATATATATATATATATATATATATTGTTACTTATATTGTTATTTATACCTGGTTTAAAAAGCGAGATATACATAAGTATACGTATGTAAGTAGGAGAGATGGCCAGAGAGCGTTATTGGATTACGTGTTAATTGACAGGCGCGCGAAAGAGAGACTTTTGGATGTTAATGTGCTGAGAGGTGCAACTGGAGGGATGTCTGATCATTATCTTGTGGAGGCTAAGGTGAAGATTTGTATGGGTTTTCAGAAAAGAAGAGTGAATGTTGGGGTGAAGAGGGTGGTGAGAGTAAGTGAGCTTTGGAAGGAGACTTGTGTGAGGAAGTACCAGGAGAGACTGAGTACAGAATGGAAAAAGGTGAGAACAATGGAAGTAAGGGGAGTGGGGGAGGAATGGGATGTATTTAGGGAATCAGTGATGGATTGCGCAAAAGATGCTTGTGGCATGAGAAGAGTGGGAGGTGGGTTGATTAGAAAGGGTAGTGAGTGGTGGGATGAAGAAGTAAGAGTAGTAGTGAAAGAGAAGAGAGAGGCATTTGGACGATTTTTGCAGGGAAAAAATGCAATTGAGTGGGAGATGTATAAAAGAAAGAGACAGGAGGTCAAGAAAAAGGTGCAAGAGGTGAAAAAAGGGCAAATGAGAGTTGGGGTGAGAGAGTATCATTAAATTTTAGGGAGAATAAAAAGATGTTCTGGAAGGAGGTAAATAAAGTGCGTAAGACAAGAGAGCAAATGGGAACTTCAGTGAAGGGCGCAAATGAGGAGGTGATAACAAGTAGTGGTGATGTGAGAAGGAGATGGAGTGAGTATTTTGAAGGTTTGTTGAATGTGTTTGATGATAGAGTGGCAGATATAGGGTGTTTTGGTCGAGGTGGTGTGCAAAGTGAGAGGGTTAGGGAAAATGATTTGGTAAACAGAGAAGAGGTAGTAAAAGCTTTGCGGAAGATGAAAGCCGGCAAGGTAGCGGGTTTGGATGGTATTGCAGTGGAATTTATTAAAAAAGGGGGTGACTGTATTATTGACTGGTTGGTAAGGTTATTTAATGTATGTATGACTCATGGTGAGGTGCCTGAGGATTGGCGGAATGCGTGCATAGTGCCATTGTACAAAGGCAAAGGGGATAAGAGTGAGTGCTCAAATTACAGAGGTATAAGTTTGTTGAGTATTCCTGGTAAATTATATGGGAGGGTATTGATTGAGAGGGTGAAGGCATGTACAGAGCATCAGATTGGGGAAGAGCAGTGTGGTTTCAGAAGTGGTAGAGGATGTGTGGATCAGGTGTTTGCTTTGAAGAATGTATATGAGAAATACTTAGAAAAGCAAATGGACTTGTATTTATGGATCTGGAGAAGGCATATGATAGAGTTGATAGAGATGCTCTGTGGAAGGTATTAAGAATATATGGTGTGGGAGGCAAGTTGTTAGAAGCAGTGAAAAGTTTTATCGAGGATGTAAGGCATGTGTACGTGTAGGAAGAGAGGAAAGTGATTGGTTCTCATTGAATGTAGGTTTGCGGCTGGGGTGTGTGATGTCTCCATGGTTGTTTAATTTGTTTATGGATGGGGTTGTTAGGGAGGTGAATGCAAGAGTTTTGGAAAGAGGGGCAAGTATGAAGTCTGTTGGGGATGAGAGAGCTTGGGAAGTGAGTCAGTTGTTGTTCGCTGATGATACAGCGCTGGTGGCTGATTCATGTGAGAAACTGCAGAAGCTGGTGACTGAGTTTGGTAAAGTGTGTGAAAGAAGAAAGTTAAGAGTAAATGTGAATAAGAGCAAGGTTATTAGGTACATTAGGGTTGAGGGTCAATTCAATTGGGAGGTGAGTTTGAATGGAGAAAAACTGGAGGAAGTAAAGTGTTTTAGATATCTGGGAGTGGATCTGGCAGCGGATGGAACCATGGAAGCGGAAGTGGATCATAGGGTGGGGGAGGGGGCGAAAATTCTGGGAGCCTTGAAGAATGTGTGGAAGTCGAGAACATTATCTCGAAAAGCAAAAATGGATATGTTTGAAGGAATAGTGGTTCCAACAATGTTGTATGGTTGCGAGGCGTGGGCTATGGATAGAGTTGTGCGCAGGAGGATGGATGTGCTGGAAATGAGATGTTTGAGGACAATGTGTGGTGTGAGGTGGTTTGATCGAGTAAGTAACGTAAGGGTAAGAGAGATGTGTGGAAATAAAAAGAGCGTGGTTGAGAGAGCAGAAGAGGGTGTTTTGAAATGGTTTGGGCACATGGAAAAAATGAGTGAGGAAAGATAGACCAAGAGGATATATGTGTCGGAGGTGGAGGGAACGAGGAGAAGTGGGAGACCAAATTGGAGGTGGAAAGATGGAGTGAAAAAGATTTTGTGTGATCGGGGCCTGAACAATGCAGGAGGGTGAAAGGAGGGCAAGGAATAGAGTGAATTGGAGCGATGTGGTATACCGGGGTTGACGTGCTGTCAGTGGATTGAATCAAGGCATGTGAAGCGTCTGGGGTAAACCATGGAAAGCTGTGTAGGTATGTATATTTGCGTGTGTGGACGTATGTATATACATGTGTATGGGGGTGGGTTGGGCCATTTCTTTCGTCTGTTTCCTTGCGCTACCTCGCAAACGCGGGAGACAGCGACAAAAAAAAAAAAATATATATATATATATATATATATATATATATATATATATATATATATATATATATATATATATATAGAGGGAACGAGGAGAAGTAGGAGACCAAATTGGAGGTGGAAAGATGGAGTGAAAAAGATTTTGAGTGATCGGGGCCTGAATATGCAGGAGGGTGAAAGACGTGCAAGGAATAGAGTGAATTGGAACGATGTGGTATACCGAGGTCGACGTGCTGTCAATGGACTGAACCAGGGCATGTGAAGCGTCTGGGGTAAACCATGGAAAGTTCTTTGGGGCCTGGATGTGGAAAGGGAGCTGTGGTTTCGGGCATTATTACATGACAGCTAGAGACTAAGTGTGAACGAATGTGGCCTTTGTTGTCTTTTCCTAGCGCTCCTCGTACACATGAGGCGGGAGGGGGTTTATACTTCATGTGTGGCGGGGTGGCGATGGGAATGAATAAGGGCAGACAGTATGAGTTATGTACATGTGTATATATGTATATGTCTGTGTGTGTATATATATGTATACGTTGAGATGTATAGGTATGTATATTTGCGTGTGTGGACGTGTATGTATATACATGTGTATGTGGGTGGGTTGGGCCATTCTTTCGTCTGTTTCTTTGCGCTACCTCGCTAACGCGGGAGACAGCGACAAAGCAAAATAAATGAAATAAGATATATATATATATATATATATATATATATATATATATATATATATATATATATATATATATATATATATATTCGACGGTTAATTGCTGTGATGGTCTAAAGGCATGTGAGGATGGGGGTGAGGCTCTGAGGGAGATGCTGGAAGCCGTTTGGTTTCACTATACATTACCAAAACACTCAGAATGGACGAGTGAAAGATGTTGGGATTTTCTTCTTCTTCTACCTCCTGGAGATCGTGATTGGACTCAACGTTATAAAAAGTAGACCCGAATGATGTTTATGTGCGGGAGGCCAACACCAGTGATTCTGTATTTCAAGGTGAAGGAGTTAATAGACTTTATTTATACTGGAGTTGTGGATTAGAACGGAAAGAAGACTGATGACCAAGGGAAAGCTTGACGCATTAGGGGAAGGACTAATGCGTTAGGGAAAGAGTGGCCATGATAGATGCATATCCTTGAGACTGTGAGATTCAGTAATGACACAGGTGTAGATACCCGAAGCCTTGAGGTCACTGTACAATCCTATGCTGAGCAGAGCAGACTCTTGGATGCTCGAGGTCATAGTTTTCTCTACCTTGCCAGATTAACTCGTATGTGCTCTGGCTGCTGCAGGATATCACTTACAGTTGATGTTTTCCATGTCTGTGTTTTAAGTCATTTCTTTAGCATCACTGCTGAGCGGAATTACATTTTCTTGTCAAGTTAAACTCCTTTTTTTTTTTTTTTCCCCCTCCAGACTCCAGACAACCCAGACGTGTGCCAATCAGGCCTCCTGTTCTCTGTCTTTCTCATGTGATGAAGTTTATTTCCTCGCCGACTATTGCATTAAGGACTAATAATTCTGGCTAGACCAAGTCTTGTGGGAGCGTCTGGTTGCGAGCAGACAAATATATATATATATATATAGCGAGGATATCAACGTGGTCATGACGCTATGTCCAGCAGGCGAGGACACTCGTAGATATCAGAGTGTCTTAGACCCTCATGGCGGAGAGTAAATGAGCGGACAGGAAAGTGTGTTGCAGGGAAGACTCGCCTTAGCACTTTGCCGGAGATGATTTGGGATTAGGATTATAGCATGATTCGCGGTTGAACAGAGTACCTCTGGGTCAGGAGAATACCCTACAGTTCACAGTGGTTGGAGTGGGATGAAGAGCGTAAATACGAGGAGGGTATGGATGGGATGAAGAGGTAAATACGAGGAGGGTATTGTCAGGCATGTTGGTAAGCTCTGTATGTACGTGTTCACGTGTCACTCCTACCGTGCGAGGAGTGAGGTAGCCAGGGTGACGAGGTAGTTCCTCATCATTTCGTTGAGGTTCGGTGTTCATGGCGAAGACATGACGTGGAGGATCTGTTGGTATTAGATGCCATCCGTGGAGGATATTGTTGTGTGACTCCTGCGACCCCCTGCGGTGGATGATAGCGGGTCACTTCGTTCAGATTGACTGGGTCATTGATTATAATTTTTTGCCGCACGAACGTCTGTTTTATTGTGCACTCATACCCATCGTGTGGGTGCTGGCCTGGGGAATGGTGGCGGTGTGTGGAACTGGGGACGCATGTGGGTTTCTAAGACCCTTGATAGATTTGGAGGTTGAGGAAAGTACAGATTCGTTTAAGATGATAATGATAATGATAATAATAATAATAATAATAATAATAATAATAATAATGATAATAATAATGATAATAATAATAATAATAACAATAATAATAATAATAATAATAATAAAAGGAAGTCTGCGTGTTCCTGCCACACCACAAGAAGGCTAGGGCGTCTTACGCCCGCCAGCGATGTCTGACCGGCGCTGAGTGATTGGCCAACGTTTCTTGAAGATTTTCAAGGAAGGATTAAAAACCCTCGTCTTATAACGAATCATTTTTCCAATCAAATATTGGTTGGATGGTCAGAAACAGTTATAAGTGATAGTAATAACTGCTGTGGGTGGCAGGCAGGCAACCAGCCTGGTAACCACACACCAATTATCTGTATCCGCTACACTCTACCTTACCCTCAGACTCTGACGGACCGTAATGAATGTCACCTGTGTGTGTGTGTGTGTGTGTGTGTTACATGTCCACCACCCACTGCCAGAAGCCATTAAAGTTCCTTCTTGCTTTCCGTATCCCGAGTAAACCGTATCATTCCCCTCCTTCTCGAGTGCCACCTTTATTTGAAGAGAACAACATTAATGTTTCTGGGAGCCACATAAGATGGCGCTCTCTCCAGTCATGGACCATGCTCATACTGAGGGTGTATGTGGTCTTTGGAATTATCCTTAAACACTTGACGAAGATGTTGAGGAATTTGAGAGTTTGTAAGATATGTGGAAAACCTTATTGATATTCTGTAGCCTTGTTTATGATACACTCTGTCCCTGCTCCCTCATCCTGATATACTGTGGTACTTAGTGTGTACTTGATGTGTGTGTACGATTATTTTCATATCTGGATGTGCATTTTAGAGAGAGATGTTAATACGCTTGGGATGCCATTTCTCTTACGTTGTACACACACACACACACACACACACACACACACACACACACACACACACACACACACAACGGTTCACGTCTGGTCTACATTTATTGAACAACGTTGGCTGTGAGCTGGCTTCTTTGTCTGAGATGTAAACTCGAGCCTTTGAGATTCATGGAATGCAACTCTTTGTGTGTGTGTGTGTGTGTGTGTGTGTGTGTTATACGGCAAGACCGACTTCACTGACATGGGGAAGCGGCCTTACGCACGACAGCGACAGAAGCGAAAAAAAAACTTGAAAGACAATTTGGTGAGAACTACCGGAGGTTGTGGAGGTTAGTGTTGTGGTGCGGCAGGTGGCGGGAAGGTCCTGGGGTGAGGAGACGGAGCGAGGCAGTGTAGACGGGTAAGCAGGGTAAGCGAGGGGGAATATGGCTCTGATCAGATCTGGGAGGTAAAGTGGAGGACCTTCATTGGTAGTGATGGGGAGGAAGGCTTTCATGTAGAGTGGCGGGTGAGGGAGGTGGAGGAGGAGGAGGACCCAGGTGTGGATGATAACCAGAGGTTGTGCAGAGGAACCGTTCACCTGGGTTGTTGGCCATGTGGCAGTTATGGCTGGCCTGCAGTCATTCCCTGCGTCCATGTCCCCGTCACAATCATGTCCGCTTCGTATCTTGTGTAACAACGAGGGAATAGACGCGTCACGTTGCTCACCATCACACGACGTGTCATGATTCCTCTTCATAGTACATGATGTTTCCTTACGGTCGTCGTCATGACTGTAGGCCCAGCACAGGGAGTGCGATGATGTACGATATAAAGCGATATGCCATGGTCTACTCCCATCGCTATCCATCACCTTCCTGTGGGTCTCGAAGCCTTACACACACACACAGACGTGTGCGGAGCGACCCACCTGTACAAGTGCAACGTAAAGTTATGTTCCAGTAATGATCGTCGTGGCTGAGGTGTGCTGCTGCTGCTGCTGCTGCTGCTGTCGCTCCTACTACCGCCTCTCCAACGTCTCGGCTGAGATCATACGTATATATCAATGCTAATCGCCGTTGGAAAGTGCTGCGCGGTCTGTCTCAAAGTCAAAATTAACACGTCCATTTTCTAATATCGTTTTTACTCTCCGGAAACTAGGATTCTTTGCATCTGCAGTTGTAGTGGCCGACGTATTGATCTTGTTCAGTAACTGCAAGTTGAGTATCTTCATGTTGCATCTCGTTAGATAATGTCAGGGTATTGTGTACGTGTCGGAAGACTGTGGGAGTTACCGTACTAACGAAGGTATTTTGTACGACGCGAAAAGTACAATAAAAGTTATGGCGGAGTCCTCAGTGATGGCAGCCATCATGGTACAGCCCTTCAGGGAAGTATCCATCATGATGGGGCCCTCAGTGATGGCAGCTATCATGGTACAGCCCTCAGTGAAGTATCCATCATGGTAGGTCTCTCAATGATGGCACGCGTCATGGTGAGGTCCTCAGTGATGGCACGCATCATGGTGGGGCTCTCAATGATGGCACGCATCATGGTGGGGCTCTCAATGATGGCACGCATCATGGTGGGGCCCTCAGTAATGGCACGCATCATGATGGGGCTCTCAGTGATGGCACGCATCATGGTGTGGCCCTCAGTGATGGCACGCATCATGATGGGGCTCTCAGTGATGACGACCCATCATGGTAGGGCCGTCGGTGATGTGACTCATCACTACTGCATCTAGTTATAATGCTGATATATCCTGTGATACTGTCCTTTAGTACGGCGCACAGATCATCTGTCATCGTAATAGATCAGCAGTGTAGGATTCTATTAGTGTCCCTCAGCAGGTAACCTCGTCACAGATCCATCAGGTATACTTCATTATCCATGAGACAGACAATTAGTTCCTCTGGTACGTGGTTTCCCTTCCATTTCTATTTCGAGGTACCTCATCCCTTTACGGACCTCCCTCGTCTCATCATCATCATCTGTTCCCTGAGCTGGAGGCTCCTGCACCCACGACAGGATGGCCCATCTTGTATACGGTCGAGGCATGACGTGCGTCGGGTGAGCACCGCATTAGAGGGTGGGATCAGGTCCAGGTATATGGCTGGAGGAGGTTTACCTCCCGAGGAAGGTCTTGGGAAGCGGCAGAGGAGCAAGGGAAGGATGGGTCTAGCTTGTTTGGGTTGCCAATAGAACTGTAACGAATAAGAATTCATACACTTATGATACAGTGGTTAAATTGATGAAAACTACTATTGACGTTTGTATAAATGAATTATACATTTCCCTTTTCCATAGCCAGAGGTTGAACCATTATGTGACATTCATTTTTCATTTCATTTCAAGCTAGAAGTTTCAGTTTTCTAAATTATTCTTACATTTTTCATATGTATATATATATATATATATATGTGTGTGTGTATGTGTGTGTATGTGTGTATATGTATGTATATGTGTGTATATATATATGTATATTATCCCTGGGGATAGGGGTGAAAGAATACTTCCCACGCATTCCTCACGTGTCGTAGAAGACGACTAGAGGGGACGGGAGCGGGGGGCCAGAAATCCTCCCCTCCTTGTATTTTACCTTTCTAAAAATGGGAAACAGGAGTCGCGCGGGGAGTGCTCATCCTCCTCGTAGACTCAGATTGGGGTGTCTAAATGTGTGTGGATGTAACCAAGATGTGAAAAAGGAGAGATAGGTAGTATGTTTGAGGAAAGGAACCTGGATGTTTTGGCTCTGAGTGAAGCGAAGCTCAGGGGTAAAGGGGAAGAGTGGTTTGGGAATGTCTTGGGAGTAAAGTCAGGGGTTAGTGAGAGGACAAAAGCAAGGGAAGGAGTAGCATTACTCCTGAAACAGGAGTTGTGGGAGTATGTGATAGAATGTAAGAAAGTAAATTCTCGATTAATATGGGTAAAACTGAAAGTTCATGGAGAGAGATGGGTGATTATTGGTGCATATGCACCTGGGCATGAGAAGAAAGATCATGAGAGGCAAGTGTTTTGCGAGCAGCTGAATGAGTGTGTTAGTGGTTTTGATGCACAAGACCGGGTTATAGTGATGGGTGATTTGAATGCAAAGGTGAGTAATGTGGCAGTTGAGGGAATAATTGGTATACATGGGGTGTTCAGTGTTGTAAATGGAAATGGTGAAGAGCTTTTAGATTTATGTGCTGAAAAAGGACTGGTGATTGGGAATACCTGGTTTAAAAAGCGAGATATACATAAGTATACGTATGTAAGTAGGAGAGATGGCCAGAGAGCGTTATTGGATTACGTGTTAATTGACAGGCGCGCGAAAGAGAGACTTTTGGATGTTAATGTGCTGAGAGGTGCAACTGGAGGGATGTCTGATCATTATCTTGTGGAGGCTAATGTGAAGATTTGTATGGGTTTTCAGAAAAGAAGAGTGAATGTTGGGGTGAAAAGGGTGGTGAGAGTAAGTGAGCTTGGGAAGGAGACTTGTGTGAGGAAGTACCAGGAGAGACTGAGTACAGAATGGAAAAAGGTGAGAACAATGGAAGTAAGGGGAGTGGGGGAGTAATGGGATGTATTTAGGGAATCAGTGATGGATTGCGCAAAAGATGCTTGTGGCACGAGAAGCGTGGGAGGTGGATTGATTAGAAAGGGTAGTGAGTGGTGGGATGAAGAAGTAAGATTATTAGTGAAAGAGAAGAGAGAGGCATTTGGACGATTTTTGCAGGGAAAAAATGCAATTGAGTGGGAGATGTATAAAAGAAAGAGACAGGAGGTCAAGAGAAAGGTGCAAGAGGTGAAAAAGAGGGCAAATGAGAGTTGGGGTGAGAGAGTATCATTAAATTTTAGGGAGAATAAAAAGATGTTCTGGAAGGAGGTAAATAAAGTGCGTAAGACAAGGGAGCAAAAGGGAACTTCAGTGAAGGGCGCTAATGGGGAGGTGATATCAAGTAATGGTGATGTGAGAAGAAGATGGAGTGAGTATTTTGAAGGTTTGTTGAATGTGTTTGATGATAGAGTGGCAGATATAGGGTGTTTTGGTCGAGGTGGTGTGCAAAGTGAGAGGGTTAGGAAAAATGATTTGGTAAACAGAGAAGAGGTAGTAAAAGCTTTGCGGAAGATGAAAGCCGGCAAGGCAGCAGGTTTGGATGGTATTGCAGTAGAATCTATTAAAAAAGGGGGTGACTGTATTGTTGACTGGTTGGTAAGGTTATTTAATGTATGTATGACTCATGGTGAGGTGCCTGAGGATTGGCGGAATGCGTGCATAGTGCCATTGTACAAAGGCAAAGGGGATAAGAGTGAGTGCTCAAATTACAGAGGTATAAGTTTGTTGAGTATTCCTGGTAAATTATATGGGAGGGTATTGATTGAGAGGGTGAAGGCATGTACAGAGCAGTGTAGTTTCAGAGGTGGTAGAGGATGTGTGGATCAGGTGTTTGCTTTGAAGAATGTATGTGAGAAATACTTAGAAAAGCAAATGGATTTGTATGTAGCATTTATGGATCTGGAGAAGGCATATGATAGAGTTGATAGAGATGCTCTGTGGAAGGTATTAAGAATATATGGTGTGGGAGGCAAGTTGTTAGAAGCAGTGGAAAGTTTTTATCGCGGATGTAAGGCATGTGTACGTGTAGGAAGAGAGGAAAGTGATTGGTTCTCAGTGAATGTAAGTTTGCGGCTGGGGTGTGTGATGTCTCCATGGTTGTTTAATTTGTTTATGGATGGGGTTGTTAGGGAGGTGAATGCAAGAGTTTTGGAAAGAGGGGCAAGTATGAAGTCTGTTGTGGATGAGAGAGCTTGGGAAGTGAGTCAGTTGTTGTTCGCTGATGATACAGCGCTGGTGGCTGATTCATGTGAGAAGCTGCAGAAGCTGATGACTGAGTTTGGTAAAGTGTGTGGAAGAAGAAAGTTAAGAGTAAATGTGAATAAGAGCAAGGTTATTAGGTACAGTAGGGTTGAGGGTCAACTCAATTGGGAGGTAAGTTTGAATGGAGAAAAACTGGAGGAATTAAAGTGTTTTAGATATCTGGGAGTGGATCTGGCAGCGGATGGAACCATGGAAGCGGAAGTGAATCATAGGGTGGGGGAGGGGGCGAAAATCCTGAGAGCCTTGAAGAATGTGTGGAAGTCGAGAACATTATCTCGGAAAGCAAAAATGGGTATGTTTGAAGGAATAGTGGTTCCAACAATGTTGTATGGTTGCGAGGCGTGGGCTATGGATAGAGTTGTGCGCAGGAGGGTGGATGTGCTGGAAATGAGATGTTTGAGGACAATGTGTGGTGTGAGGTGGTTTGATCGAGTAAGTAATGTAAGGGTAAGAGAGATGTGTGGAAATAAAAAGAGCGTGGTTGAGAGAGCAGAAGAGGGTGTTTTGAAATGGTTTGGGCACATGGAGAGAATGAGTGAGGAAAGATTGACCAAGAGGATATATGTGTCGGAGGTGGAGGGAACGAGGAGAAGTGGGAGACCAAATTGGAGGTGGAAAGATGGAGTGAAAAAGATTTTGTGTGATCGGGGCCTGAACATGCAGGAGGGTGAAAGGCGGGCAAGGAATAGAGTGAATTGGATCGATGTGGTATACCGGGGTTGACGTGCTGTCAGTGGATTGAATCAGGGCATGTGAAGCGTCTGGGGTAAACCATGGAAAGTTGTGTGGGGCCTGGATGTGGAAAGGGAGCTGTGGTTTCGGGCATTATTGCATGACAGCTAGAGACTGAATGTGAACGAATGGGGCCTTTGTTGTCTTTTCCTAGCGCTACCTCGCACACATGAAGGGGGAGGGGGATGGTATTCCATGTGTGGCGAGGTGGCGATGGGAATGAATAAAGGCAGGCAGTGTGAATTGTGTGCATGGGTATATATGTATGTGTCTGTGTGTGTATATATATGTGTACATTGAGATGTATAGGTATGTATATTTGCGTGTGTGGACGTGTATGTATATACATGTGTATGGGGGTGAGTTGGACCATTTCTTTCGTCTGTTTCCTTGCGCTGCCTCGCAAACGCGGGAGACAGTGACAGAGCAAAATAAATAAATGAATATATATATATATATATATATATATATATATATATATATATATATATATATATATATATATATATATATATATATATATATATATATATTCTTAAGAGTCCACGGGGAAAATGAAACACGATAATTTCTCAAGTGCACTTTCGTGTAATGATCACATCATCAGGGGAGACATAAGAGAGAAATTTAACAGTCAGTTGATATTCAACGAAGAGACGTAGCTAGGGTGCCATATGGTAAACATGTGATTGTCCAAGACAGACTGCGAGCGTATCATAAACTTATTATTTTACAAATTTTATCAACAATAAAATTATCCAATATGTATAAACTATCTCTAATATTAAGATTATAATTCTTTGTGTATTCAATAATAGAAGATTCCATGATATTTCTCGTGGTAATAGAGTTAGAGTTAATAACTGAGATGGCATTACTCCAGTCAATACAATGATCATAGTTTTTAACGTGATTAAACAAGACATTTGATTCTTGTCCCGTTCTTATGCTATATTTATGTTGCTCAAGTCTAACAGAAAGATCCTTACCAGTCTGCCCAACATAAAACTTATCTCAGTTTCTACATAGCACTGTATAGATGCACCCAGGAGAATTTTCTGGTGAATTCATGATTAAGATATTCTTTATAGTATTATTGTTGCTGAAGGCAACATTCACATTAAAGGATTTAAGCAACATAGGAAGTAAAGTAAAATTGTCATTAAAAGGGAGAACTAAAAGATTCTCGGTGTCAATGGGAGGTTTAGGCTCAACTCTATAAAATGATTTCTTTGCTAACTTAAGAGATTTATCCCCTCAAGTTAAAGTACCCTAGATCTTTCATTGATAAATCCCTTAAGTTAGCAAAAAAATAATTTTATAGCGTTGAGTCCAAACCTCCCATTGACATCAAGAATCTTTTAGTTCTCCCTTTTAATAATAATTTTACTTTACTTCCCATGTTGCTTAAATCCTTTAATGTAAATGTTGCATTCAGCAACAATAATACTGTAAAGAATATCTTAATCAGGAATTCACGAGAAAATTCTCCTGGATGCATCTATAAAAAGCCATGTAGAAATTGTGATAAGTTTTATGTTGGGCAGACTGGTAAGGATCTTTCTGTTAGACTTGAGCAACATAAATATAGCATAAGAACGGGACAAGAATCAAATGTCTTGTTTAATCACGTTAAAAACTATGATCATTGTATTGACTGGAGTAATGCCATCTCAGTTATCAAATCTAACTCTATTACCACGAGAAATATTATTGAATTTTCTATTATTAGATACACAAAGAATTATAATCTTAATATTAGTGATGGTCTATACAAATTAGATAACTTTATCGTTGATAAGATTTGTAAAGTGATAAGTTTATGAACGCTTGTTGTCTGTCTTGCACAATCCGATGTTTACCAAATGGCTTCCTCGCTTCGTCTCTTTGATGTATATCAACTGACTCATATTTCTCTCTTGTATCTCCCCTGATGATGTGATTATTACACGAAAGTGCACTTGGGAACTTATTGTGTTTCATATTCTCCGTGGACTCATAGGAATATATATATATATATATATATATATATATATATATATATATATATATATATATATATATATATATGAAGGAAGATAGATGGCAGTTATTCGTCTCACTTTGTGTAGAAGGCGAAGAGAATATTGTATTTTGTAATCACACATGACCTTCACTCCATAGACTATAAATATCTTGGTTTTATCATGGAAACGCACTGTTGGAATTTGTACAAATGGAACTCTCTCTGTGGCTGGGGTCATTGAAAGGATTTACATGTTTGATAAAAGAAATATATTACGATATTGTTTTACGCCCTGTGAAGCACTGGTTGCAGAACGACCGGAAAATGACTTGAAAACTGTGCCAGACTAAGTTTTAATGTTAGAGAATTATGCTGACAGACGATCACGTAAGTCACGCCTAGTTGTCATACTAGGTAAAGAACGTGTGTGTGTGTGTGTGTATGTGTGTGTGTGTGTGTGTGTGTGAGTGTGTGTGTGTGTGTGTGTGTGTGTGTGTGTGTGTGTGTGTGTGTGTGTGTGTGTGTGTGTGTGTGTGAACTGGAAGAAGAATTTCCCATCGTTTTCTTACTCTTGGGAAACGAGAAGAATTTTGTGAGTTACTGGCGGATGAAACCTGGTCTGCCAAGTTATCTTAATGGATATTCCTGTATATTGCAGCACGCCGAGGAAGAGCGTAAATATTCGGTCTTCTTGAGATGATATCTATGACCTGGAGGAGAATTTAAGAGTCTGGGAAGTGAGAGTGAGAGATGATAATGTGGTTATATAGTTAATAAATGTTACGAGTATTTAAGACTGTCTCGCTGCTAGTTTTCATCCATCTCGTAATACTGAAAAATCCCGTAAAAGTTAGATTTAGCGGGACTTTCCGAATACATGCATTTCCTACTCACGACTTTCTGCGAAGTCCTTCCACTGAGGCTACACTAAACCAATCGCAACGTAGTCTTGAAGAGGAGGAGGAGTTACATGATACTCGAAATGATCGCAGTTTAGGATCAAAACATATTGTAATGTCACCTGAAACGAGCTGGCCACACATTAACGATTAGTATTATCAGAAGCGTCAAAGATTCTTATGATCCTGCAGCAGGTATCCATATCATACCTGTGTCAGCTGCGATGCCTTCTTGACGCGACTTCAATCACGGACGTAGGATAAGTTGCATCGAACTCGGAAACGTACGTTAGGGTCGCCTTCTGCGAAAATGAAGAAAAGGGTTGAGAAACCTCTTGAGTTTATCCCGTGTGTGTGAGGTCGCTGGAGGGAGGTCGACGAAAATGGATCTCTCTCTCAAGTCAGAAAACAAGTTAAGGGAGTGATTGTGATGAAGAAGTGCCAGGGAGAGCTTGTGGTCGGGAAGGGCTGGTCGATAACCTTCCTGCAGGGCGCTGGACGACTCCTGTAGGAGGAGGTGCTGTGCCAGAAATAATTGACGATGTTTTTGAGGGGGATGAACGGGAGAAGAGGCAAGTCAAGGGTGGAGGTGAGATGAAAGTGTTGTATGTAGCGTGGTGAGGAGGAAGGAAGTACTGACACATGAGGAGAGCAACTGAATGTTATAGATGACTCAGGAGCCCGACATCACCAGGCTCACTGTCATCTAGCGTTGTTAGATCTGAACGCGACTAACACGACTTGCTTCTCATTCGAGGAGATTGTAGGTGTTTCAGGAAACGCAGTGTGGGAAAGAGTTCTACGTTGTAACTGTGGCAGAGAAGAAGCAGACATGGAATTGGGCAGGGAACTGAGATGCCAACCTTATCGTATCTGTGGGACGTGGTGGCCTGTCGGGTGCTGCGTGACATAGCAAGTAGAGGAGGAGGAGGAGGAGGCTCGTAAGCATCCAGTTTTGAGCCGAAGCCGGGGTAATATGTTTGAGAGAGAGAGAGAGAGAGAGAGAGAGAGAGAGAGAGAGAGAGAGAGAGAGAGAGAGAGAGAGAGAGAGAGAGAGAAAGAGTGTTTACTCGTACGTCCTCACTGTGTCCCCAACAGAACCACTTTCAGTCGACTGTCCTTCACTTTCCTCAACTATACCTCCTTCCTACCAGCTCTCCTCCTCCCCGCTCCACCACTTCCGTTCCTCGTCGCCTCCCTTGTGTTCTCCCCTGCAGCTGCCTGGTTTACCACCATCTTGCCTCCCGCCACCTCCCCTTCTCCACCACCCTCCTCCTCAAACACCCGCTCCCCATCACCGCGATTCCCTCCAATCTTCTTTTATCACCCACAACTCCCCCTCCCCATCACCTTCCCCCTCCCCATCACCTTCCCCCTCCCCATCACCTTCCCCCTCCCCATCACCTTCCCCCTCCCAGCTACCACTTTCCTTTCTATCAGTCGATCCAGACCTCGTCAACCAGTCCTATGGTCAGCCTCTTTGTCCCCTCACCTCCAATTTGCAGACGTATTGATTGTCCAGGTTAACATATATGGCTCCTGGGGAGCGTGTGTGTTGTGGCCTGGCTAATGGCGGAGGTGGACTGGAACGAGGAAGCAGGTTCTTGTCCTCTCCTGACCACCCACGGAAAAAATAGATCGTGAAGAGGAGTTAATGGAAGGGTAGTACGTGGAGTGGGTGGAGAGCGAGAGGTCTGAGGGTGTGGAAGGTGGAGATGTGAGGAATGTAAGGAGGATGAGGGTGTAAGGATGGGTGTGTACAGAGGGCGCGAGGCACCCCAGGGCTGGTACCTAGTGTGGACGTTTAGATGGCTGCTTCCAGTATAACCTTCCACGTCCAGGGAAGCGCACGTGGCACCACCGGGATGTGAAGCTTGTCGTGCCAGGTGCTGGGAAGGACACGGGGTCGTCCCGGGCGCTACAGCCTGACACAAGGTTGGAGGAGACTTGAGTGTAGCCACCACCATGACCCAGGACCCGTTTTTCTAGGAAGCTCCCGCAGCTCCATCACGTCCAAGTGGAGTAAAAACTTCTGTGACGAAACTTTACTCCCGATGTTACAGCCTCGCCAAAGGTGAATTCTATTCAGGTCGTAACATCTTGTGGAGGGATCCGGTAACACCTGTATACTTACTTCCTGCCCCAGGAGTACATTCTGTCTTTATCAAGCTCATGCAGCGCTCTGGAATCTGGTCACGTCCCCAGGTTGGGACCATAGGTCATAAAGCGTTGTGTGTGTGTGTGTGTGTGTGTGCAGAGGATGTAAGGTAGTTCAGTAATAGATGCTCAGTATTTTCCTTACAGTAGGTGTGTCGTGGGTAGGAAGAGTCTTGGGATATGTTCAAAGGATATTTATGATTTAGTGATGGATGATGTCCAGAGCGTAGACGGAAGAGTGTGACTCGTGTTAGTCTAGGGAGTGTGGCTTGTGGTGGGTGTACGTCTGGAAGGTTGGAGTTTAAGACTGAGGTGGGAGGTCGGATGTTCGGTGCTTACCAGGTTATTTCACAGCGTACGTGTCTTGTCATTGTTGAGTATGCTGGGGTAGGAGAGGATGTTTGAATAGAGGTTACTGAAGTGTGGGGCAAGGATAAGCATTTCATTTCTGATTGGGGGTTGGTTATGGGGTGGTTTGGGTGAGATAGGGTATATATAGTGATTTTCCATAGAACTGAGTGCCGAGCATGTTGAGGCGGGATTGTACTGGGGGATCTTTGTGTTACTGTGAAGGTGTGGAATGTTTCTGGTTGCTAGGCAACCGGACTGTTTTGAGTGCACTTTTGTGTGTGGTTTGCAGGTTTGTTTGCTATATATATATATATATATATATATATATATATATATATATATATATATATATATATATACGAACACAGTGCATATGAACGCGCACCTTCATAGAACATACAAACTTCCAACAGCCAGGATCAAACCCGGGACCCCTGTGCAACAGGCGGGAGCGCTACTGCTAGGCTATGATCGCCCCTGGCTGTTGGAGGTTTGTATGTTCTATGAAGGTGCGCGTTCATATGCAATTTGTTCGTGTATATATATATATATATATATATATATATATATATATATATATATATATATATATATATATATATAATATGTCATGACTGGTGGGCTGGAAGCAGCCTCCCTTCTCGTCCATATGACCATTGCCTTCCATCGCCTCCAAATCTTTTTATTCTTTGGCTGTGTTTATTGTTAGTGTTTGGGAACTAATTATCTGTGTAATGAACACCTTGACAAGGCTCTTGGCTGCTGCAGGAGAAAGTTAAAACTTGGGCCGGAGAGAGAGAGAGAGAGAGAGAGAGAGAGAGAGAGAGAGAGAGAGAGAGAGAGAGAGAGAGAGAGAGAGAGAGAGAGAGAGTGTGTTGAAGCTGCACCGCTGCTGCCAACCTCAAGGGAGTATAGCTGGCTGGCTGGCTGGCCAGCTCACTCACTACACCTCCCGCCTGGCAACCTACCCACACACACGCACACACACACCACACTCTGGGCTCTTGTCTCCACGCTGAAGATTCCCACTTCGCCCCCGACGTCGACGCCCCAACCCTCTCACCTCACTTCATCAACTTCTCAAGGAGTCATATTTCAAACATCATTTTCTTTTCAAATACATATATATTTGTGGCGTTGCTTTCAACCACTCTTATTTGCAGAGCATTCCATATGTTAACGATCGTGTTGAAGAATAAGAATTTTGCCTCATTCGAAGTAAAATTTTTTCCCACAAATTTGTTACCATTACTTCGAGTGTTATCAGACTGATCTAGCCTTCGATGGTTAATTAGATCAAGTCTCTCAAGTCCTCTTCTGTTCAAAGGTGAATACCCTCTATCAAATCAGCGGTGTGTTCTCTTCTCTAAGGTAAAGAAGTTTGGTTCTTACTGACGCTACTCACAGGTCTTGTCTCTCAGTCTGGGAATCCTATTGGTAGTTCTGCTGAACTGTCTAGTACGTCTTCTCTGAAGTAGGATGACCAAAATTGAATACAGTGTTCAAGGTTGGGGAGGGGAGGGGGACGCACTGTACAGAGTGAGGATCACTTTTTCAGATCTAAAATCGAATGCTTTACCTATGAGGCCTAGAATTTTTTCCTTCGTTTTTATTGTCGATGCGAAAATTTAAGTACATGGCGATAGTAAAATACATTTGCCACTTATGAGACCAATTTATTACATTTCCATCTTGCAGCTGTAGACGTCCAGTTCCTCTCGTAGCTTTATTTCCCAGCTGAAGTATGGTTGTCGAATACTGATGTCTTACATCACAGTTCATTATCAAGGAGTGACAGATATCAGAAACAGAATTGGACCCAAGGCTGACCCCCGCGGCACACCACTTGTCACGTCTAGACATTTTGAGGCTTGACTATAGAGCTTTACTCTTTGTTTATGATCAGTGAACCAGTTTTTCTAACCACCGAAGCACAACCCCCATCCATACCATATGACTCACTTTTGCTGGTAATATTTGATATGGGACTTAAGCGAATGCCTTCTGAAGAACTAGTATATAGATGACATCAACCGCTTTCATTTCATCACACACGTTGATTGTGACATGAAGGAAGTCAAGCATTTTGGTAGACATGAACGATTGCGTCTAATACCATCCTGGGAACCGTTCATTACTGAGGGATTCTGTGAGTTGATACACGTCTCACGTCTCACATTACATGGTAGTGCTCGCTCACATTGTCACGTTGCGTTTTGTTTAGTACGTTTCACACTAGGGTAGTACATGTCTCACTGTAGGCTAGTACATGTCTTACACTAGGGTAGTACATGCTTATACTAGGATAGTACACCCTTCACACTAGGGTAGTACATGCCTCACACTAGGATAGTACATGTCTTACACTAAAGTAGTACACGTCTCACACTAGGATAGTACATACTCACACTAGGATAGTACATACTCACACTAGGATAGTACATGTCTTACACTAAGGTAGTACACGTCTCACACTAGGATAGTACATACTCACACTAGGATAGTACATACTCACACTAGGATAGTACATACTCACACTAGGATAGTACATGTCTTACACTACGGTAGTATACGTCTCACACTAGGATAGTACATGTCTTACACTAAGGTAGTACACGTCTCACACTAGGATAGTACATGTCTTACACTACTGGTAGTGCATGTCACACTACGGTAGTACATGTCTTCCACTATATCAGTTCAGACACACTAGGTCAGTACATGTAGGATTTTCTCCATACCATCTTGTGTACATCACTGAAGGACCTGATGATAGTCCTGGAGGAAGGTTATAGTGTGTTCATAACGTTGTTCATCTCTTGGATACAGCAGTTGTTCATCTCTTGGACACAGCAGTTGTTCATCTCTTGGATACAGCGGTTGTTCATCTCTTGGATACAGCAGTTGTTCATCTCTTGGATACAACGGTTGTTCATCTCTTGAATACAGCGGTTGTTCATCTCTTGGATACAGCGGTTGTTCATCTCTTGGATACAGTGGCTGTTCATCTCTTGGATACAGTGGTTGTTCATCTCTTGGGTACAGTGGTTGTTCATCTCTTGGATACAGTGGTTGTTCATCTCTTGGATACAGTGGTTGTTCATCTCTTGGATACAGTGGTTGTTCATCTCTTGGATACAGCAGTTGTTCATCTCTTGAATACAGCGGTTGTTCATCTCTTGGATACAGTGGTTGTTCATCTCTTGGATACAGCAGTTGTTCATCTCTTGGATACAGTGGTTGTTCATCTCTTGGATACAGTGGTTGTTCATCTCTTGGATACAGTGGTTGTTCATCTCTTGGACACAGCGGTTGTTCATCTCTTGGATACAACGGTTGTTCATCTCTTGGATACAACGGTTGTTCATCTCTTGGATACAACGGTTGTTCATCTCTTGGATGCATCGGATGTTCATCTCTTGGATACAACGGTTGTTCATCTCTTGGATGCATCGGATGTTCATCTCTTGGATGCATCGGATGTTCATCTCTTGGATACAACGGTTGTTCATCTCTTATATACAGCGGTTGTTCATCTCTTGGATACAACGGTTGTTCATCTGTAGGATAAAGTAGTTGTTCATCTCTTGGATGCCGTAGTTGTTCATCTCTTGCATACTGTAGTTGTTCATCTTGCATACTATAGTTGTCCATCTCTTGCATACTGTAGTTGTTCATCTTGCATACTATAGTTGTTCATCTTGCATATTGTAGTTGTTCATCTCTTGCGTACTGTAGTTGTTCATGCTGCATATTGTAGTTGTCCATCTCTTGCATACTGTAGTTGTTCATCTTGCATACTATAGTTGTTCATCTCTTGCATACTGTAGTTGTTCATCTTGCATACTATAGTTGTTCATCTTGCATATTGTAGTTGTTCATCTCTTGCGTACTGTAGTTGTTCATGCTGCATATTGTAGTTGTCCATCTCTTGCATACTGTAGTTGTTCATCTTGCATACTGTAGTTGTTCATCTTGCATACTGTAGTTGTTCATCTTGCATGCTGTAGTTGTTCATCTCTTGCATACTGTAGTTGTTCATCTCTTGCATACTGTAGTTGTTCATGCTGCATATTGTAGTTGTTCATCTCTTGCATACTGTAGTTGTTCATCTCTTGCATACTGTAGTTGTTCATGCTGCATATTGTAGTTGTTCATCTCTTGCATACTGTAGTTGTTCATGCTGCATATTGTAGTTGTCCATCTCTTGCATACTGTAGTTGTTCATCTTGCATACTGTAGTTGTTCATCTTGCATACTGTAGTTGTTCATCTTGCATACTGTAGTTGTTCATCTCTTGCATACTGTAGTTGTTCATCTCTTGCATACTGTAGTTGTTCATGCTGCATATTGTAGTTGTTCATCTCTTGCATACTGTAGTTGTTCATCCTGCATACCGTAGTTGTTCATCCTGCATACTGTAGTTGTTCATCCTGCATACTGTAGTTGTTCATCCTGCATACCGTAGTTGTTCATCCTGCATACTGTAGTTGTTCATCCTGCATACTGTAGTTGTTCATCCTGCATACTGTAGTTGTTCATCCTGCATACAGCAGTTGTCCATATTTTGCATACCGTAGTTAAAGGCCAGGTCTTCCCTGCATCCCCCATGTTCATGACATGTAATCAAGGTGTTACATCACATATTAATGACCTTTAATGATATTGAATAGTTTGATGTAGGGCGTTATAACCGGTGGTATGTGATCCCTGCAGAGCGATACCTGGATATAACGACCTCCCCGAGGAGCAGAGTAACGTGAGCTATCGTGGCAGCCGCTCTAACAAATAACATCGTTGTAAGATATGAAAGGCTAGTTACTGAGGGCCGAGGTGGCGCCCTCCTCCAAACATTATATATATATATATATATATATATATTTTTTTTTTTTTTTCTTTTTTTGCTTTGTCGCTGTCTCCCGCGTTTGCGAGGTAGCGCAAGGAAACAGACGAAAGAAATGGCCCAACCCACCCCCATACACATGTGTATACATACGTCCACACACGCAAATATACATACCTACACAGCTTTCCATGGTTTACCCCAGACGCTTCACATGTCCTGATTCAATCCACTGACAGCACGTCAACCCCGGTATACCACATCGATCCAATTCACTCTATTCCTTGCCCTCCTTTCACCCTCCTGCATGTTCAGGCCCCGATCACACAAAATCTTTTTCACTCCATCTTTCCACCTCCAATTTGGTCTCCCACTTCTCCTCGTTCCCTCCACCTCCGACACATATATCCTCTTGGTCAATCTTTCCTCACTCATTCTCTCCATGTGCCCAAACCATTTCAAAACACCCTCTTCTGCTCTCTCAACCACGCTCTTTTTATTTCCACACATCTCTCTTACTCTTACGTTACTTATTCGATCAAACCACCTCACACCACACATTGTCCTCAAACATCTCATTTCCAGCACATCCATCCTCCTGCGCACAACTCTATCCATAGCCCACGCCTCGCAACCATACAACATTGTTGGAACCACTATTCCTTCAAACATACCCATTTTTGCTTTCCGAGATAATGTTCTCGACTTCCACACATTCTTCAAGGCTCCCAGGATTTTCGCCCCCTCCCCCACCCTATGATCCACTTCCGCTTCCATGGTTCCATCCGCTGCCAGATCCACTCCCAGATATCTAAAACACTTTACTTTCTCCAGTTTTTCTCCATTCAAACTTACCTCCCAATTGACTTGACCCTCAACCCTACTGTACCTGATTACCTTGCTCTTATTCACATTTACTCTTAACTTTCTTCTTTCACACACTTTACCAAACTCAGTCACCAGCTTCTGCAGTTTTTCACATGAATCAGCCACCAGCGCTGTATCATCAGCGAACAACAACTGACTCACTTCCCAAGCTCTCTCATCCCCAACAGACTTCATACTTGCCCCTCTTTCCAAAACTCTTGCATTCACCTCCCTAACAACCCCATCCATAAACAAATTAAACAACCATGGAGACATCACACACCCCTGCCGCAAACCTACATTCACTGAGAACCAATCACTTTCCTCTCTTCCTACACGTACACATGCCTTACATCCTCGATAAAAACTTTTCACTGCTTCTAACAACTTTCCTCCCACACCATATATTCTTAATACCTTCCACAGAGCATCTCTATCAACTCTATCATATGCCTTCTCCAGATCCATAAATGCTACATACGAATCCATTTGCTTTTCTAAGTATTTCTCACATACATTCTTCAAAGCAAACACCTGATCCACACATCCTCTAGTTTGAAACCACACTGCTCTTCCCCAATCTGATGCTCTGTACATGCCTTCACCCTCTCAATCAATAGGGGTGAAAGAATACTTCCCACGCATTCCTCACGTGTCGTAGAAGGCGACTAGAGAGGACGGGAGCGGGGGGCCAGAAATCCTCCCCTCCTTGTATTTTTAACTTTCTAAAATGGGAAACAGAAGAAGGAGTCACGCGGGGAGTGCTCATCCTCCTCGAAGGCTCAGACTGGGGTGTTTAAATGTGTGTGGATGTAACCAAGATGTGAAAAGAGGAGAGATAGGTAGTATGTTTGAGGAAAGGAACCTGGATGTTTTGGCTCTGAGTGAAACGAAGCTCAAGGGTAAAGGGGAAGAGTGGCTTGGGAATGTCTTGGGAGTAAAGTCAAGGGTTAGTGAGAGGACAAGAGCAAGGGAAGGAGTAGCAGTACTAATGAAACAGTAGTTGTGGGAGTATGTGATAGAATGTAAGAAAGTAAATTCTCGATTAATATGGGTAAAACTGAAAGTTGATGGAGAGAGATGGGTGATTATTGGTGCATATGCACCTGGGCATGAGAAGAAAGATCATGAGAGGCAAGTGTTTTGGGAGCAGCTGAATGAGTGTGTTAGTGGTTTTGATGCACGAGACCGGGTTATAGTGATGGGTGATTTGAATGCAAAGGTGAGTAATGTGGCAGTTGAGGGAATAATTGGTATACATGGGGTGTTCAGTGTTCTAAATGGAAATGGTGAAGAGCTTGTAGATTTATGCGCTGAAAAAGGACTGGTGATTGGGAATACCTGGTTTAAAAAGCGAGATATACATAAGTATACGTATGTAAGTAGGAGAGATGGCCAGAGAGCGTTATTGGATTACGTGTTAATTGACAGGCGCGCGAAAGAGAGACTTTTGGATGTTAATGTGCTGAGAGGTGCAACTGGAGGGATGTCTGATCATTATCTTGTGGAGGCTAAGGTGAAGATTTGTATGGGTTTTGAGAAAAGAAGAGAGAATGTTGGGGTGAAGAGGGTGGTGAGAGTAAGTGAGCTTGGGAAGGAGACTTATGTGAGGAAGTACCAGGAGAGACTGAGTACAGAATGGAAAAAGGTGAGAACAATGGAAGTAAGGGGAGTGGGGGAGGAATGGGATGTATTTAGGGAATCAGTGATGGATTGCGCAAAAGATGCTTGTGGCATGAGAAGAGTGGGAGGTGGATTGATTAGAAAGGGTAGTGAGTGGTGGGATGAAGAAGTAAGAGTATTAGTGAAAGAGAAGAGAGAGGCATTTGGACGATTTTTGCAGGGAAAAAATGCAATTGAGTGGGAGATGTATAAAAGAAAGAGACAGGAGGTCAAGAGAAAGGTGCAAGAGGTGAAAAAGAGGGCAAATGAGAGTTGGGGTGAGAGAGTATCATTAAATTTTAGTGAGAATAAAAAGATGTTCTGGAAGGAGGTAAATAAAGTGCATAAGACAAGGGAGCAAATGGGAACTTCAGTGAAGGGCGCAAATGGGGAGGTGATAACAAGTAGTGGTGATGTGAGAAGGAGATGGAGTAAGTATTTTGAAGGTTTGTTGAATGTGTTTGATGATAGAGTGGAAGATATAGGGTGTTTTGGTCGAGGTGTTGTGCAAAGTGAGAGGGTTAGAGAAAATGATTTGGTAAACAGAGAAGAGGTAGTAAAAGCTTTGCGGAAGATGAAAGCCGGCAATGCAGCAGGTTTGGATGGTATTGCAGTGGAATTTATTAAAAAAGGGGGTGACTGTATTATTGACTGGTTGGTAAGGTTATTTAATGTATGTATGACTCATGGTGAGGTGTCTGAGGACTGGCGGAATGCGTGCATAGTGCCTTTGTACAAAGGCAAAGGGGATAAGAGTGAGTGCTCAAATTACAGAGGTATAAGTTTGTTGAGTATTCCTGGTATATATATATATATATATATATATATATATATATATATATATATATATATATATATATATATATATATATTCATTTATTCATTTATTTATTTATTATACTTTTTCGCTGTCCCCCGCGTTAGCGAGGTAGCGTAAGGAAACAGACGAAAGAATGGCCCAACCCATCCACATACACATGTACATACATACACGTCCACACACGTAGGTAAACATACCTATGCATTTCAACGTATACATACATATATATACACAGACATATATTTATATGTATACACTTGTACATATCCATACCTGCTGCCTTCATCCATTTCCGTCGTCACCCCGCCACACACGAAATAGCATCCTCCCCCCTCCAGCAAGGCAGCGCCAGGAACAGACAAAAATGACCACATTCGTTCACATTCAGTCTCTAGCTGCCATGTGTAATGCACCGAAACCACCGCTCCCTTTCCACATCCAGGCACCATAGACCTTTCCATGGTTTACCCCATACGCTTCACATGTCCTGGTTCAATCCATTGACAGCACGTCGACCCCGGTATACCACATCGTTCCAATTCACTCTATTTTTTGCATGCCTTTCACCCTCCTGTGTGTTCAGGCCCCGATCACTCAAAATCTTTTTCACTCCATCCTTCCACCTCCAATTTGTTCTCTCGCTTCTCCTTCCCTCCACCTCTGACACATATATCCTCTTTGTCAATCTTTCCTCAATCATTCTCTCCATGTGACCAAACCATTTCAACACATCCTCTTCTGCTCTCTCAACCACACTTATTACCCCACATCTCTCTTACCCTTTCGTTTCCAACCCATCCACCCTCCTCCGCACAACCCTATCTATAGCCCATGCCTCGCAACCATATAACATTTATACGTCCACACGCTCAAATATACATACCTATACAACTCAACGATTACATATATATACACACACAGACATATACATATATGCACATGTACATAATTCATACTGTCTGCCTTTATTCATTCCCATCACCACCCCGCTACACATGAAATAAAACCCCCCTCCCCCCTCATGTGTTCGAGGTAGCGCTAGGAAAAGACAACAAAGGCAACATTCGTTCACACTCAGTCTCTAGCTGTCATGAAGTAATTCACCGAAACCACAGCTCCCTTTCCACATCCAGGCCCCACAGAACTTTCCATGGTTTACCCCAGACGCTTCACATGCCCTGGTTCAATCTATTGACAACACGTCGACCCCGGTATACCAACATCATTCCAGTTTACTCTGTTCCTTACACGCCTTTCACCCTCCTGCATGTTCAGGCCCCGATCACTCAAAATCTTTTTCACTCCACCTTTCGACCTCCAATTTGGTCTCCCACTTCTCGTTCCCTACATCTCTGACACATATATCCTCTTGGTCAATCTTTCCTCACTCATTCTCTTTATGTGACCAAACCATTTCAAAACACCCTCTTCTGCTCTCTCAACCACACTCTTTTTATTACCACACATCTCTCGTACCCTATTATTAATTACTCGATCAAACCACCTCACACAACATATTGTCCTCACACATCTCATTTCCAGCACACCCACCCTCCTCCGCACAACTCTATCTATAGCCCACGCCTCGCAACCATATAACATTGTTAGAACCACTATTCCTTCAAACATACCCATTTTTGCTTTCCGAGGTAATGTTCTCGACTTCCACACATTCTTCAACGCACCCAGAACTTTCGCCCCCTCCCCCACCCTATGATTCACTTCCACTTCCATGGTTCCATTCGCTGCCAAATCCACTCCCAGATATCTAAAACACTTCACTTCCTCCAGTTTTTCTCCATTCAAACTTACCTCCCAGTTGACTTGTCCCTCAACCCTACTGTACCTAATAACCTTGCTCTTATTCATATTTGCTCTCAGCTTTCTTCTTTCACACACTTTACCAAACTCAGTCACCAGCTTCTGCAGTTTCTCAAACGAATCAGCCACCAGCGCTGTATCATCAACGAACAACTGACTCACTTCCCAAGCTCTCTCATCCCCAACAGACTGCATACTTGCCCCTCTTTCCAAAACTCTTGGATTCACGTCCCTAACAACCCGTCCATAAACAAGTTAAACAGTCATTGAGACATCACACACCCTTGCCGCAAACCTACATTCACTGAGAACCAATCACTTTCCTCTCTTCCTACACGTACACATGCCTTACATCCTCGATGAAAACTTTTCACTGCTTCTAACAACTTGCCTCCCACACCATATATTCTTACTACCTTCCAGAGAGCATCTCTATCAACTCTATCATATGCCTTCTCCAGATCCATAAATGCTACATACAAATCCATTTGCTTCTCTATATATTTCTCACAAACATTCTTCAAAGCAAACACCTGATCCACACATCCTCTACCGCTTCTGAAACCACACTGCTCTTCCCCAATCTGATGCTCTGTACATGCCTTCACCCTTTCAATCAATACCTTCACATATAATTTCCCAGGATTACTCAAACTTATGCCTCTGTAATTTGAGCACTTACTTTTATCCCCTTTGCCTTTGTACAATGGCACTATGCAAGCATTCCGCCAATCCTCAGGCACCTCACCATGAGTCATACATACATTGAATAACCTTACCAACCATTCAACAATACAGTCACCCCCTTTTTTGATAAATTCAACTGCAATACCATCCAAACCCACTGCCTTGCCGCATTTCGTCTTCCACAAAGTTTTTACTACCTCTTCTCTGTTTACCAAATCATTCTCCCTAACCCTCTCACTTTGCACACCACCTTGACCAAAGTAACCTGTATCCGCCTCTCTATCATCAAACACATTCAACAAACCTTCAAAATACTCACTCCATCTTCTCACATCGCCACTACTTGTTATCACCTCCCCATTAGCCCCCTTCACTGAAGTTCCCATTGATTCCCTTGTCTTATGCACTTTATATACCTCCTTCCAAAATATCTTTTTATCCTCCCCAAAATTTAATGATACTCTCTCACCCCAACTCTCATTTGCCCTCTTTTTCACCTCTCTCACCTTTCTCTTGACCTCCTGCCTCTTTCTTTCATACATCTCCCATTCATTTGCATTATTTCCCTGCAAAAATCGTCCAAATGCCTCCGTCTTCTCTTTCACTAACGATCTTACTTCTTCATCCTACCACTCACTACCCTTCCTAATCTGCCCACCTCCCACGCTTTTCATGCCACAAGCATCTTTTGCGCAAGCCATCACTGCTTCCCTAAATACATCCCATTCCTCCCCCTCTCCCCTTATGTCCTTTGTTCTCACCTTTTTCAGTTCTGTACTTATTCTCTCCTGGTACTTCCTCACACAAGTCTCTTTCCCAGGATCACTTACTCTCACCACTCTCTTCACCCCAACATTCTCTCTTCTTTTCTGAAAATCTCTACAAATCTTCACTTTCACCTGCATAAGATAATGATCAGACATCCCTCCAGTTGCACCTCTCAGCACATTAACATCCAAAAGTCTCTCTTTCACGCGCCTATCAATTAACACGTAATCCAATAACGCTCTCTGGCCATCTCTCCTACTTACATACGTATACTTATGTATATCTCTCTTTTTAAACCATGTATTCCCAATGACCAGTCCTTTTCAGCACAGAAATCTACAAGCTCCTCACCATTTCCATTTACAACACTGAACACCCCATGTACACCAATTATTCCCTCAACTGCTACATTACTCACCTTTGCATTCAAATCACCCATCACTATAACCCGGTTCATGCATCAAAACTACTAACACACTTACTCAGCTGCTCTCAAAACACTTGCCTCTCATGATCTTTCCTCTCATGCCCAGGTGCATATGCACCAATAATCACCCATATATCTCCATCCACTTTCAGTTTTACCCATATCAATCTAGAGTTTACTTTCTTACACTCTATCACATACTCCCACCACTCCTGTTTCAGGAGTAGTGCTACTCCTTCCCTTTCTCTTGTCCTCTCACTAACCCCTGACTTTACTCCCAAGACATTCCCAAACCACTCCTCCCCTTTACCCTTGAGCTTTGTTTACTCAAGAGCCAAAACATCCAGGTTCCTTTCCTCAAACATACTACCTATCTCTCCTTTTTTCTCACCTTGGTTACATCCACACACATTTAGACACCCCAATCTGAGCCTTCGAGGAGGATGAGCACTCCCCGCGTGACTCTTTCTGTTTCCCCTTTTAGAAAGTTGAAATACATGGAGGGGAGGGTTTCCAGCCTCCCAGCTCCCGTCCCATCTAGTCGCCTTCTACGACACGTGAGGAATGCGTGGGAAGTATTCTTTCTCCCCTATCCCCAGGGATATATATATGTATATATATATATATATATATATATATATATATATATATATATATATATATATATATATATATATATATATATATATATATATATATATATATATAATGGGTTAAGAAACGTGGTAACACGAATATGAAACTCTGTTACCGTAACACACACACACACACACACACACACACACACACACACACACACACTGGATCTGTAGGAAAGAAATCACTTCGATGGACCAATGATTATCTTATTGACATAGTAAGAGATGGGTAGTGGTGTTCCACAGTAGTGTTCTGGAACCATTGATCCTCTTGATCTCTGTGTAAGACCTGGTTGAAGGATTGGACTCCTGCCAACCTGACTGTGTTTGGGTGAAGCCAAGGTCAAGTGCGGTGACCAAACTTGAGATGATGCATTTGCCTTTCTCCTAATGTGGGACTCTGGCGACAGGTTTGGGACGACGTCAACTTACAAGTCTCCTTCACACACACGCTCTCGCAACTGATATCTTGCTAGATGGTATTTGTATCGTGTGTGTGTGTGTGTGTGTGTGTGTGTGTGTGTGTGTGTGTGTGTGTGTGTGTGTGTTTTATGGCTTTCATATAGTTTTATCGCATCTGTGGTTCGGATGAATGAGTACCCACTTACGTCATCGACTGGCCCAATTATGGAAGTTTGGATCATCAGTTCTAACGTAATTACCAGCCTCCCTCTTCCCCCTCTCGTTTTCCATGCAATTAAAGTTCTGTGGGGAACTTCTGACCCGGACCTACCCTGATGATGGGGGTCCTCACGGGCCCCCACCAAGCTGCTGGTCGGGGTCTTCACGGGCTTCAAGCTGCTGCTGGGGTCATCACGTGCCCCCAAGCTGCTGCTGGGGGTCTTCACGGGCCCCAAGCTGCTGCTGGGGTCTTCACGGGCCCCTAAGCTGCTGCTGGGGCCACCACGGGCCCCCAAGCTGCTGCTGGGGGTCTTCACGGGCCCCCTAACCTGCTGCTGAGGTCTTCACGGGCCCCCAAGCTGCTGCTGGGTTCTTCATGGCTCCTAACCTGCTGCTGGGGTCATCACGGGCCCCCAAGCTGCTGCTGGGGTCATCAGGGGCCCCCTAACCTGCTGCTGGGGTCTTCACGGCTCCTAACCTACTGGGACCTGACCTGCTGGTGGTCTTCTCTTCCCCTCGGTATTGCTCTGTGGTTGAGGATCCAGGTGATGGGAGATGTTGCACCACCATCAACCAGGCTGCAGCAACTGTGGTTGGAGTGGATGGAGTCAGTCAGTGTCCTGGTGTGCGGGTGGAGGATCATCTCCTCCCACGTCATCACCTGCGATTTCTTGCATTTCTTCTCCAGATGTGTAGACATGGTCGCTAGCTTCATATATATAGTATACAGACATGATGTCCTTGCATATAAAGTATATATTAAAGGGATACAGAGGAATTCAAACAGCAACAGACCACTGAGTCCTTTCGAGGCTGTTTGTGGTTGTGGAAGGTGTCAGAAACTGACAGAATAGTGTGGTAAATGTTCGACGACATACAGATTGTCATTTGTCTATGGAGGCGCAGTTAATGAAGCGAAGTATATATCAAGTCTTTTCCTGAACGTATCTATAGTAGCTGCGGTCGTTATCTTTCCATATAAAGTATATAGATAGAGAAATAATAGAATGCGTAGATATGTATCATTTTATTTTTTTCGACCAGACTTAAAAGGTTTACATTATATGTTTTT
>NC_092271.1:11820095-11887595 GCF_036320965.1 Panulirus ornatus | reverse complement strand
AACTTATTATATTGACAAGAAGGTGAATTGTTTACAAATTTTTATCAACAATAAATCTATCCAATTTCTGTACACCTTCACTAATATTCTTTGTGTGTTTGATAATAGAAGATTCAATGATATTTCTCGTGGTACTGGAGTTAGAGTTGATAACTGAGACAGCATTACTCCAGTCAGTACAATGATCACAGTGGACTCATAGGAATATACACATGCATATATTCATACTTGCTGCCTACATCCATTCTCGTCGCTACCCCGCCACACAGGAAATAACCCCTCTACCCCCTCCTACAGCGAGGTAGCGCCAGGAAAAGACAATATATACATATATATATATACATATATGTCACGAAAGCGACGGGATCCTCGTGTTTCATTTTCTTGCGGCTACGAGCACATATAGATATATACAAACCTACAACAGCCAGGATCGAACCCGGGACCCCTGTGCAACAAGCGGGAACGCTACCGCTAGGCTATGACCGCCCTAAGGGGTCCCGGGTTCGATCGTGGCTGTTGGAGGTTTGTATGATCTATGAAGGTGCGCGTTCCTATGCACTGTGTTCGTATACATATATGTATATATAATCCCTCAGGCACCTCCCATCAACATAGCTGCTCCACACACACACACACACACGGTGGGCGTAAAGTGACGCCCGCCGAGGAAGCAGCCGGTGGTGGCTGCAGTGAGCGTTAGATCATCTAACCTGAGAATCATTTCATGACGCCTCCGTGATCACTGTGGATCATGGAGGGTGGTGTACAGTCGCCAGGTGTGTGTCCCTAGCGACTGGCGGTGATGTGAGTATGGTATTTGAAGGTAATGTTGGCGCTGGAGCCTTGAGTCAATGATGTCGCTACAAGCGTGTCTGCTTCCACCCACAGATGAGGTTATATTGTCGAAGATGACGTCCTCACTCGGCCTGTGACGTCACAGCCTATGATGTCAGTACGTATGAGGTCAGAGCGCGTGAGCCCCGCGGCCTAGCCCTCCTCCTGATAGCTCTCTCGTGCCGCGTAACAATGGGAGCCAGGCTGGCATGTGAGTATGTATGTAAACCTGTGTGCTGCTGGTGGCGGTAGTGAGGTGTATGTGAGTGTGTGTGTGTGGGTGTGGGTGGGTGTGGGTGTATGTGTGTCTGTGTGTATGTCTTCAGGGCACTGCAGTAACACCCCCTCCCCCCATTCACCATCCCCCCACCCGTATCCTACAGTGACAGGCACTGCACTGTATTTGAACCCTGCTTTCGCACAGTAACCGTATTGTGTATATAGTGTGTACATTGGATATGTACACTTGTTCTCTGTGTACACTTTACCGCGTGTACATTTTGCTGTGTGTGTATATATGCACTGTACTGTATGCGTGTACGCTCTACTATGTACACTGTACTGTACATTTGTACATTGCACTGTATGTTTGAACACCACTGTAAGTTCGTGCATTTTGCTGTATGTACACACATTGTACAGTAAGTATGTGCCCTTTGCTAAAGGCTTGTACACTGTATGGGTATACATTATACTGTGTGTACAATGTACTGTAGGGTTGTACACCTTATGCTGTATTGTAAGTTGCACATTGTATTATATGTGTTACATTCAGTACATTGCACTGTATTTGTGGACACGATACGTTGCGTACATTGAACTTATTACACTGTATTTGTGGACACTGTTCATTATGTACATTAAGTACATTACGCTGTATGTGTGGACACTATACATTGCGTACATTGAGTACATTACACAATATTTGCGGACACTATACTTGACATACACTGAGTACATTACATTGTATTTGTGGACATTATACATTGTGTACATTGTACCGTATCTCTGTACACAGTGTACTGGAAGTTTTTATGTTGTATTTGTGTGCACAGTATTGTAGATTTGTACGTTGTATATGTATACACTCATATGGTAAGTACATTGTACTGTATATGTGTGCACTGTAAAGTGTGTACATTATACTGTATGTATGTACACTGTACTCTCTGTCATTACACCTGGAGTTGCCCCTCACCGATCACCACCCATCTGTGTTTATGTATATCTTGTGCTCCGTGTGTCACAATGGAACCTACCACGTGACAGTGGAACCTACCATGTGACAATGGAATCTACCACGTGACAATGGAATCTACCATGTGACAATGGAACCTACCACGTGACAGTGGAATCTACCATGTGACAATGGAACCTACCACGTGACAATGGAATCTACCATGTGACAATGGAATCTACCATGTGACAGTGGAACCTACCGAGTAACAATGGAACCTACCACGTGACAGTGGAACCTGCCATGTGACAATGGAATGTACCATGTGACAGTGGAACCTACTTTGTGACAATGGAACCTACCTTGTGACAATGGAACCTACCACGTGGCAATGGAATCTACCATGTGATAATGGAATCTACCATGTGACAGTGGAACCTACCGAGTAACAATGGAACCTACCACGTGACAGTGGAACCTGCCATGTGACAATAGAATGTACCATGTGACAGTGGAACCTACTTTGTGACAATGGAACCTACCTTGTGACAATGGAACCTACCACGTGGCAATGGAATCTACCTTGTGACAATGGAACCTACCATGTGACAGTGGAACCCACGGAACTGTGCCAGTGAGACCTACCACGTAACATTGGAACCTACCACGTGACAATGGGACCTACCACGTGACAATGGAACTACCATGTGACAGTAGAACCTACCACGTGTCAGTGGAACCCTCGGAACTGTGCCAGTGACAATGGAACCCACGGAACTGTGACAGTGGTACCTACCACGTGACAGTGGAACCCACGGGACTGTTACAGTGGAACCTACCACGTGACAGTGAAACCTATCTCTTGACAGTGGAAGCGACGAAACGATTGCGGTGGAACTCACGGAACTGTTACAGTGGAACCCACGGTCTTGTGTCAAAGGAACCCAAGGTACTGTATCAGTTTAACCCACAGTACTATGGCAGTGGAACCCAAGGCACTGTGTCAGTGAAACCCACGGTACTGTGGCAGTGGAACCCACGGTCTTGTGGCAGTGGAACCCACGGCACTGTGTCAGTGGAACGGTACTGTGTCAATGGAACCCATGGTAATGTGTCTGTGAAACCCAAGATACTATGGCAGTGGAACCCACGGTACTGTGTCAGTGGAACCCAAGATACTGTGACAGTGGAACCCATGGTACTGTGACAGTGGAACCCACGGTACTGTGTTAGTGGGACCCATGTTACTGTGAAAGTGGAACCTTCGGTCCTGTGTTAGTGGAACCCACGATACTGTGACAGTGGAACCCACGATACTGTGTTAGTGGAACCCACGAAACTGTGACAGTGGAACTCACGGTACTGTGTTAGTGGAACCCACGGTACTGTGTTAATGGAACCCACGATACTGTGACAGTGGAACCCACGGTACTGTGTTAGTGGAACCCACGAAACTGTGACAGTGGAACTCACGGTACTGTGTTAGTGGAACCCACGGTACTGTGTTAGTGGAACCCACGATACTGTGACAGTGGAACCCACGGTTCTGTGTTAGTGGAACCCACGAAACTGTGACAGTGGAACCCACAGTACTGTGACAGTGGAACCCACGGTACTGTGTTAGTGGAACCCACGATACTGTGGCAGTGGAACCCACGGTACTGTGTTAGAGGAACCCACGAAACTGTGATAGTGGAACCCACGGATCTGTGCCGGCGGAACCCACGGGACTGTGTTAGTGGAACCCACGGTACTGTGTTTGTGGAAACCACGGTTCTGTGTTAGTGGAACCCACGATGCGTCATGGAAAGTCACGTTATACAGCGGAACCCAAGATGTGTCATTGAAAGCGACAATACCACAGTGGAACCTACGATGTGCCACTGTGGAACCTCAGACGTGTGACTGTGGAATCAAGGATGTGTCACTGTAACTGATGTTTCTCTGTGGAACCCACTGTGTGCCACTACTGTGTTAGTGGAACCCACGATACTGTGGCAGTGGAACCCACGGTACTGTGTTAGTGAAACCCAAGGTACTGTGTTAGTGGAATCCACGATGCTGTGACAGTGGAACCCACAGTACTGTGACAGTGGAACCCACGGTACTGTGTTAGTGGAACCCACGAAACTGTGATAGTGGAACCCACAGTACTGTGACAGTGGAACCCACGGTACTGTGTTAGTGGAACCCACGAAACTGTGATAGTGGAACCCACAGTACTGTGACAGTGGAACCCACAGTACTGTGACAGTGGAACCCACGGTACTGTGTTAGTGGAACCCACGAAACTGTGATAGTGGAACCCACAGTGCTGTGACAGTGGAACCCACGGTACTGTGACAGTGGAACCCACGGTTCTGTGTTAGTGGAACCCACGATACTCAGTAGAACCATGGATCTGTCGGAGGAACCCACGGGCCTGTGTTAGTGGAACCCATGGTACTGTGTTAGTGGGATCCACGGTTCTGTGTTAGTGGAACCCACGGATCTGTGCCGGCGGAACCCACGGGACTGTGTTAGTGGAACCCACGGTACTGTGTTTGTGGAAACCACGGTTCTGTGTTAGTGGAACCCACGATGCGTCATGGAAAGTCACGTTATACAGCGGAACCCAAGATGTGTCATTGAAAGCGACAATACCACAGTGGAACCTACGATGTGCCACTGTGGAACCTCAGACGTGTGACAGTGGAATCAATGATGTGTCACTGTAACTGATGTTTCTCTGTGGAACCCACTGTGTGCCACACTGGTGCCAACGATGTCAGTGGAACACACGGTCAATTACCGTGAAACCCTTGTTGTGTCACTCTGGAACCCAGGTTGTGTCACTCTGGAACCCAGGTTGTGTCACTCTGGAACCCAGATTGTGTCGCTCTGGAACCCAGGTTTTGTCACTCTGGAACCCATGTTGTGTCACTCTGGAACCCATGTTGTGTCACTCTGGAACCCAGGTTGTGTCACTCTGGACCTAGGTTGTGTCGCTTTGGAACTCAGGTTGTGTCACTCTGGAACTCAGATTGCGTCACTCTGGAACCCAGGTTGTGTCACTCTGGAACTCAGATTGCGTCACTCTGGAACCCAGGTTGTGTCACTCTGGAACCCATGTTGTGTCACTCTGGAACTCAGATTGCGTCACTCTGGAACCTAGGTTGTGTCACTCTGGAACCCATGTTGTGTCACTCTGGAACCCATGTTGTGTCACTCTGGACCTAGGTTGTGTCACTCTGGAACCCAGGTTGTCACTCTGGAACCCATGTTGTGTCACTCGAACCCAGGTTGTGTCACTCTGGAACCCAGGTTGTGTCACTCTGGAATCCATGTTGTGTCACTCTGGAACCCAGGTTGTGTCACTCTGGATCTAGGTTGTGTCACTTTGGAACTCAGGTTGTGTCACGCTGGAACACAGGCTGTGTTACTTTGGAACACAGGTTGTGTCACTCTGGAACCCATGTTGTGTCACCCTGGAACCCAGATTGTGTCATTCTGGAATCCATGTTGTGTCACTCTGGACCTAGGTTGTATCACTCTGGAACCCAGGTTGTCACTCTGGAACTCAGGATGTGTCACTCTGGATCCCACGTTGTGTCACTCTGGAACCCATGTTGTGTCACTGGATCCAGGTTGTGTCGCTCTGGAGCCCATATTGCGTCACTCTGGAACCCAGGTTGTGTCACTCTGGAACTCAGGTTGTGTCACTCTGGAACTCAGGTTGTGTCACTCTGGAACCCATGTTGTGCCACTCTGGAACCTGGGTTGTGTCACTCTGGAACTCAGGACGTGTCACTCTGGAACCCATGTTGTGCCACTCTGGAACCTGGGTTGTGTCACTCTGGAACTCAGGATGTGTCACTCTGGAATCCAGGTTGTGTCACTCTAGAACTCAGGTTGTGTCACTCTGGAGCCCATATTGTGTCACTCTGGAACCCATGTTGTGCCACTTTGGAATCCATGTTGTGTCACTGGAACCCAGGTTGTGTCAGTCTGGAACTCAGGATGTGTCACTCTGGAACCCATGTTGTGTCACTCTGGAACCCATATTGTGTCACTCTGGAACCCAGGTTGTGTCACTCTAGAACTCAGGTTGTGTCACTCTGGAATCCAAGTTGCATCACTCTGGAACCCATGTTGTGTCACTCTGGAACCCAAGTTGTGTCACTCTAGAACTCAGGTTGTGTCTCTCCGGAGCCCATGTTATGTCACTCTGGAACCCAGGTTGTGTCACTCTGGAACCCAGGTTGTGTCACTCTGGAACCCAAGTTGTGTCACTCTAGAACTCAGGTTGTGTCACTCTGGAACCCAGGCTATGTTACTCTGGAGCCCATGTTGTGTCATTCTGGAGCCCAGGTTGTGTCACTCTGGAACCCATGTTGTGTCACTCTGGAACTCAGGTTGTGTCACTCTGGAGCCCATGTTGTGTCACTCTGATACCCATGTTGTGTGACTCTGGAACCCAGGTTGTGTCACTCTGGAACCCAGGTTGTGTCACTCTGGAGCCCATGTTGTGTGACTCTGGAACCCAGGTTGTGTCACTCTGGAACCCAGGTTGTGTCACTCTGGAACCCAGGTTGTGTCACTCTGGAACCCAGGTTGTGTCACTCTGGAACCCATTGTGTTATTTAGACCCACGACATATCACGTTGGAACTCACTATGTGTCATTGTGGATCTCAGTGTGCCAGGGAAGAACGCACGATGTGTCACTGTGGAACCCACTGAAGTTTGCTAGACCCCATGGGATGTCACTGTGGAAGTCACGGAAGGTCGCTAGATCCCATGGGATGTCACTGTGGAACCCGCTGAAGGTCACTAGATCCCATAATGAAATCCAGTGAGCCGTAGTGGAACCCAGGGAGTGGAACCTACGGCTTGTCACCACTGGAGTTCACGAGCATTGGTTTCCTCAGTGGTTGCAAAAGAGAACTTTGTAGGGAACATACGGAGCCCAACAGTGGCTCCTCCAGATGATTTTGGCGAGTGTGTTAACCTCCTGAGGGACGACGGTAGGCCTCGGGCGTGAGGGCATGACCTTTGACCTGACCCGCAGGGTTCTGAAAGGAGGAAAATGTGACCTCCTGTTGGCACAGAGGTTGGCCTCCTGTTGTGGTACAGCATAAAGACAGTGGAATGTATCATGGCAACTGTGGGTGCTGTGTGGAGGAGTGACAGTACTATGTGTTGACTGTGAGGGGAGGAACAGCGCCTCGCTCCCTCCCTCACCGCCTGCCTGCTCGCCCGCACGCCCTTCGCCATCACCATTATTATTACTTTTACCACGAATGATTTTTTTGTTTTGTTATTTTTAATGCCAGTTTCAGTCATTTTTTCGTAGGATATCAGAATATTTCAGTCATACGTGTCAGATGGGACAAAGAGGACGTGCGCTTCCCTGACGAGCAGGCGAGATGTGGCCTGTCACGATAACTTGGGGAGGAAGACTGGGCCCCCGTGATATCTTGGAGACTGGGCCCCCGTGATATCTTGGAGACTGGGCCCTCGTGATATCTTGGAGACTGGGCCCTCGTGATATCTTGGAGACTGGGCCCCCGTGATATCTTAGAGACTTGGCCCCCGTGATATCTTGGAGACTGGGCCTTCGTGTTATCTTGGAGACTGGGCCCCCGCGATATCTTGGAGACTGGGCCCTCGTGATATCTTGGAGACTGGGCCCTCGCGATATCTTGGAGACTGGGCCCCCGTGATATCTTGGAGACTGGGCCCTCGTGATATCTTGGAGACTGGGCCCCCGTGATATCTTGAAGACTGGGCCCTCGTGATATCTTGGAGACTGGGCTCCCGTGATATCTTGGAGACTGGGCCCCCGTGATATCGTGGAGACTGGGCCCCCGTGATATCTTGGAGACTGGGCCCTCGTGATATCTTGGAGACTGGGCCCCGTGATATCTTGGAGACTGGGCCCTCGTGATATCTTGGAGACTGGGCCCTCGTGATATCTTGGAGACTGGGCCCCGTGATATCTAGGAGACTGGGCCTCCGTGATATCTTGGAGACTGGGCCCCCGTGATATCTAGGAGACGGTTGGGAGGGGGTGAGGGTTGAGGGGTACGCTTGAGTTATCTTACAACTAGAGGGGACTGGACTGCCATGCTAGCTGGGAGGGTGTCGAGACTTGTCAGAATGTGTCTGAGGCTGAAGGGATACCTTGATGGCTGGGGCACGGTTGGGAGCAGGACTCTGGGAGACCCACTGTGACCTTTGTAATAATTTTGCGCTACCGCTCACATGATGAGCATGGGGAACACTGTAGATATGCCAGGGTTACTGGCACAAATCAGACCGGTGAGAGATAGGAAGAGCAATGACGTTGCTGCGACAGCTGGCCACTGAGTCGGGAGAGCTTTTGCGTGGGCTTTCGTAGCATCTGCGTTGGGCTTCTAGGTTTCCTTAATACGCCCTTAGGGAGAGTTTACAGGCCTTTGGGATCCATGAAGACGGGATTTTAGGTTTCCTCAATACTTCGGGAAGAGCTTCTAGCCTTCCCTCATCCCTGGGATATGGATCCGACGCTCCATGATACATGTGAAGGGCTTCTGGTACCTAGTTGGTTCTTGTAGGCTCTCATGATACTTGGGGAGAGCTTCTGGGCCTTCGCGATAGCTGATAGTGGTGATGGGAAGGTGACTGACATGATAGCCGTTATAGTGGGAAGAGATTGTCACATTAGCGAGTGGGGTGGGTGTGAGCTGCCATGATAACAATGGATTGGGCTGTTATAGCTATGAGAGGTTATTACACCATCAGGGTACCTGAGGGGGTATTTGGTGTATCATGGATATGTGGAAGGAGAAAGGGTTGCTGTGATAGTTTGAATGGTTCTTAGACTCCCTTGATGGCTGCAGTGATAGGTGAGAGGTGGGTTTACGCAGCTATGGGAAGCAGGTGTGAGGGTGCTGGATCTCTGTGGTAGATGGGTAGTAGCTGGATTGTTGCGATAGTTGGCGTGTGGGCTGGGTTGCTGTGATAGGTGGGGTGTGGGCTGGGTTGCTGTGATAGGTGGGGTGTGGGCTGGGTTGCTGTGATAGGTGGGGTGTGGGCTGGGTTGCTGTGATAGGTGGGGTGTGGGCTGGCTTGCTGTGATAGGTGGGGTGTGGGCTGGCTTGCTGTGATAGGTGGGGTGTGGGCTGGGTTGCTGTGACAGGTGGGGTGTGGGCTGGCTTGCTGTGATAGGTGGGGTGTGGGCTGGCTTGCTGTGATAGGTGGGGTGTGGGCTGGCTTGCTGTGACAGGTAGGGTGTGGGCTGGGTTGCTGTGACAGGTGGGGTGTGGGCTGGGTTGCTGTGACAGGTGGGGTGTGGGCTGGCTTGCTGTGACAGGTGGCGTGTGGGCTGGCTTGCTGTGATAGGTGGGGTGTGGGCTGGCTTGCTGTGACAGGTGGGGTGTGGGCTGGCTTGCTGTGATAGGTGGGGTGTGGGCTGGGTTGCTGTGGTGATTGAGGAGGAAGCTAGGCTGCTGTGATGATAATTGGGATGATGCTAAGATTATAGAGACGTCCTACTGGAAGTACGTGACACATGTGTTGAGTCACTTAAGTCTCTTGAGTCAGTGGTATCCGAAGAGTTTAAGAGGACGAGGAATCAGTACAGCATGAGAAGATCAGTACAACATGAGAAGATCAGTACAACATGAGAAGATCAGTACAACATGAGAAGATCAGTACAACATGAGAAGATTAGCGAGTGAAGTACGTAAGGAAGAATTAGGGCCAAGTTTTCATTCCAAGGGCAATGGTTTTTCCTTTGTACGTATGGCGCAGATGATGTTTTTCAGAGGTAAGATTCCCGACGGCCGTCCAGCACTAACTGCGGTAAACCATCCCACTGAACCGTGATGAAGTGTGAGGTGGTGCAGGATCAGATAAGAAAGCATCCCCGTCAGTGGACGACCGTCGCAGAACCTCTTTCTCTCAAGCAGGTACACACACGACCTTCCCCTCACCTTCCACCTGTGAGCTGGTATGTTCACTCCACCTGAGAGTTTGTCATCATGACTGGTGTCTGCAATATGGCCTCAGACCTCCCCTCCCTCGAACACACTCCCGAGCCAAATCCTACACAAATTGACACTTCAGTACGGCCGAATGGGATGGTTCTGCTTCTTTTGCTCGTCCTCCGTCGGGAATTTCACCTTTAAAGCTATCACTTGAATAAGTCATTTGCCCGGGACTGGAAGATTTGTCCAAATTCTTCCTTTCGGTGCCTTATTTTCTCATCCTCTCTTACTGTATTGATTCCGGGTCCTCTAAGATCTTGCAGATACCACTCACTCACCTTTCGTCTCGTCAGCAAACACGTGCCTCTGGTTTGTGGTAAGACCTTCCATGTTCGATAACACTTGAAGGCAGAACACTACGTATGGTCGGTGGGAACGTGATTCCAAGCCAGCTAGGAGCACTTGATCCCCTTTATAAGAAAAGTGTCGACCTATATGTACCATGAGACAGCCTCCTCGTACCAAGGCCCGTAGCAACAGGTCCTTCATGTTCATAGCCAAATTTATTTACCGTACTTTCCCCCAGCTTACAGTTCCAGTTATCACACAGACCAGCCTCACTGTTCTTGCTTCATGCCAAGAATATGTAAATTCTCTTACCAGTGTTGGCAGAAAGCTTAGTCCTTGATCAAAGTGATCCTTTCCCACCCACTACACCCTCAGTAATCGTCGTCTCCCGCCGCCGCCCATATTTATGTCCACAGTTTGTCACCTAGTGAGCGCCACTGAGCCAACCAGGCTTGTGCTAGCACTGGAATTTCTCCTCCACTTGAACTGTGTCCCAGAAAGAGCCCCAGTCACCTGCATGTTTTTCAGACTCTCGTTGTTTATGGAGACTTGCGTTTTTACGGACCAATACCTAGAATTCCCCACCTCATTCCTCCTCTTGTTGCACGTCAGTAGCTCTCTCTCTGGCTCATCTCCCGGGCCATAGGAAGTGTCATGAGTTCCACCTCCATGTAGACGTGACCTCATCTCACACACATGATACTGGTATAATCCTGGAATTTCTCTCGAGCAGATCTTTCCTCTCCCGTAGCTTTCAAGTCTCCTCACAACAACTTCGGCAAGTCTCTCCTTGTTGCCTCATATCTCGGAGCCCCTTTGACAAAGTTAGGCATGAGGCACTCCTCTGCACTTGCTAAGTATGACCTTCTTGAGGATTCGGCGACGGAATGCCAGAAGGCTTTGCTCCTGCGGCGTCGTCTGTACTTCCATTGGAACCGGTGCAAGGAAACATCTTCCCTAGCTAGTTTTCCCTCCCCCAGCAGCGGCCCTCCCTCCCTCCCTCCCTCCTCCGCCCAGTGTTGCCAGCCAGCTTGTTAAGGACCCTGTCCGGATATTGTTACCATTGTTACCATAATGTTTTCTCTTCCTGAAGAAATGTATTTGATCTCGTTTCTCTTCTCACATAATCTCAACAAAGATACGTGGGAATTCTGTCCTATTCTTCCTTATAATCTTTATATACCGGTCGTAATTGGTCGCAAGTGTTGGCGGAGGTTGTTGTGATTTTTAGTTTTCGCCAGGTCGTCAGAGCCTGGCAGGGCAAGTGAAGGTTAGGAGGGAGGGTGGCTACGACCTCAGTCATGTTGGGTCGTCCTGGACACAGCCCAGGGTGGTGGTGGTGGTGGTGGTAGTGGTTTGTAGTAGGACTGAGTTATGATGATGATGGAATGATGCTTATGAATGTGTTGAGTAGTGGTGAGTGGTGGTAGTGATGAGTGATGGTAGTGATGAGTGGTGGTAGTGATGAGTGGTGGTAGTGATGAGTGGTGGTAGTGGTGAGTGGTGGTAGTGATGAGTGGTGGTAGTGGTGAGTGGTGGTAGTGATGAGTGGTGGTAGTGGTGAGTGATGGTAGTGATGAGTGGTGATAGTGATGAGTGGTGGTAGTGGTGAGTGGTGGTAGTGATGCGTGGTGGTAGTGGTGAGTGATGGTAGTGATGAGTGGTGGTAGTGATGAGTGGTGGTAGTGGTGAGTGGTGGTAGTGATGAGTGGTGGTAGTGGTGAGTGGTGGTAGTGATGAGTGGTGGTAGTGGTGAGTGGTGGGAGTGATGAGTGGTGGTAGTGGTGAGTGATGGTAGTGATGAGGTGGTAGTGATGAGTGGTGGTAGTGGTGAGTGGTGGTAGTGATGAGTGGTGGTAGTGGTGAGTGGTGGTAGTGATGAGTGGTGGTAGTGATGAGTGGTGGTAGTGATGAGTGGTGATAGTGGTGAGTGGTGGTAGTGATGAGTGGTGGTAGTGGTGAGTGATGGTAGTGATGAGTGGTGGTAGTGATGAGTGGTGGTAGTGGTGAGTGATGGTAGTGATGAGTGGTGGTAGTGATGAGTGGTGGTAGTGATGAGTGGTGGTAGTGATGAGTGGTGGTAGTGGTGAGTGGTGGTAGTGATGAGTGGTGGTAGTGGTGAGTGATGGTAGTGATGAGTGGTGGTAGTGATGAGTGGTGGTAGTGATGAGTGGTGGTAGTGGTGAGTGGTGGTAGTGATGAGTGGTGGTAGTGGTGAGTGATGGTAGTGATGAGTGGTGGTAGTGGTGAGTGGTGGTAGTGGTGAGTGGTGGTAGTGATGAGTGGTGGTAGTGATGAGTGGTGGTAGTGATGAGTGGTGGTAGTGATGAGTGGTGGTAGTGGTGAGTGGTGGTAGTGATGAGTGGTGGTAGTGATGAGTGGTGGTAGTGATGAGTGGTGGTAGTGATGAGTGGTGGTAGTGATGAGTGGTGGTAGGGATGAGTGGTGGTAGTGGTGAGTGGTGGTAGTGATGAGTGGTGGTAGTGATGAGTGGTGGTAGTGATGAGTGGTGGTAGTGAGTGTAGTAGGTGGTAGTGATGAGTGGGTTGATGGTGTAGTGTGAGTGGTGGTAGTGGATGAGTGGTGGTAGTGATGAGTGGTGGTAGTGGTGAGTGGTGGTAGTGAGAGTGGTGGTAGTGGTGTGTGGTGGTAGTGATGAGTGGTGGTAGTGATGAGTGGTGGTAGTGATGAGTGGTGGTAGTGGATGAGTGGTGGGTAGTGATGAGTGGTGGTAGTGGTGAGTGGTGGTAGTGATGAGTGGTGGTAGTGGTGAGTGGTGGTAGTGATGAGTGGTGGTAGTGGTGGTAGCAGTGGAAACGTGGAGGCTGGGTGAGATGCTGACCTCGCCAGCGTCTGGGGCAGCCACTGTCTCGCTGTGTTCGTGAGTGCCGTGGTGTCTGACACTCGCTGGTGGGGGCGTCTTGTGCCCTCCCCCACCCACACGCTCCCTCCTTGCCCCCAGCGGTAGGGCTGGGGAGGTGGAGGCCTGTCTGTCGGTAAATCAGACAAGGGTATCGGTAAATGTCATGAGTGCCCCACTATGATTTCATTTACTGGAGATGAAGATAAATGCGGAAGTATTGGAAGATCCCAACAGAAATAACTGATGTAAATGATGCGAGTGAGAGGAAATGAATATCCTCCAGTCACTTCTTGACTGTGACTGCAGAATGTGTATGAAGAATCGTGACCTGCGTTACGGGATGATGATAATTCTGACCATTGGTCATGAGCGGCAGGAAGAGGTCGACACCGTGGCAGTGAAAACGGAAGGAATACGTAAAACCAGACTTAGGAGGAGGTCAGGGAACTGACTGACCCAGTGTGCCAACACGAGGGTCTTGTGAACCCATACCCGCTCTCTGACTGTGGGTCCGCCACTTTGGTAACCACTGAAGCCAAGGTGGGGCGACCCATCCCAGTAAGCCTGATGATGTCTGGATCAGTCGAGTGACCGCTGGATCAGTCCACTGGTGGTTGGATCAGTCCACTGGTGGCTGGATCAGTCCACTTGTGGCTGGATCAGTCCACTGGTGGCTGGATCAGTCCACTTGTGGCTGGATCAGTCCACTGGTGGCTGGATCAGTCCACTGGTGGTTGGATCAGTCTACTGGTGGCTGGATCAGTCTACTGGTGGCTGGATCAGTCTACTGGTGGCTGGATCAGTCTACTGGTGGCTGGATCAGTTCACTGGTGGCTGGATCAGTCCACTGGTGGCTGGATCAGTCCCATGGTGGCTGGATCAGTTCACTGGTGGCTGGATCAGTTCACTGGTGGCTGGATCAGTCTCCTGGTGGCTGGATCAGTCTACTGGTGGCTGGATCAGTTCACTGGTGGCTGAATTAGTCCACTAGTGGCTGGATCAGTCCACTGGTGGCTGGATCAGTCCACTTGTGGCTGGATCAGTCCACTGGTGGCTGGATCAGTCTACTACTGATGGCTGGATCAGTCTACTCGTGGCTGGATCAGTCTACTGGTGGCTGGATCAGTCTACTGGTGGCTGGATGAGTCCACTGGTGGCTGGATCAGTCTACTGGTGGCTGGATCAGTCCGCTGGTGGCTGGATCAGTCCGCTGGTGGCTGGATCAGTCCACTGCTGGCTGGATCAGTCCACTGGTGGCTGGATCAGTCCACTGGTGGCTGGGTCAGTCCACTGGTGGCTGGATCGGTCCACTGGTGGCTGGATCAGCCTACTGGTGGCTGGATTAGTCCACTGTTAGCTGGATCAGTCCACTAGTTGCTGGATCAGTCCACTGGTGGCTGGATCAGTCCACTGGTGGCTGGAAAAGTCTACTAGTGGCTGGATCATTCTACAAGTGGCTGGATCAGTCCACTAGTGGCTGAATCAGTCCCATGTTGGGTGGATCAATCCACTGGTGGCTGGATCAGTCCACTGGTGGCTGGATCAGTCTACTGGTGGCTGGATCAGTCTACTGGTGGCTGAATCAGTCTATTGGCGGCTGGATCAGTCTACTAGTGGCTGGATCAGTCCAGTGGTGGCTGGATCAGTCCACTGGTGGCTGGATCAGTCTACTGGTGGCTGGATCAGTCTACTGGTGGCTGGAAAAGTCTACTGGTGGCTGGAAAAGTCTACTGGTGGCTGGATCAGTCCACTGGTGGCTGGATCAGTCTACTAGTGGCTGGATCAGTCCACTAGTGGCTGGATCAGTCCATTGGTGGCTGGATCAGTCTACTGGTGGCTGGATCAGTCTACTAGTGCATGGATCAGTCCACTAGTGGCTGAATGAGTCCCACGGTGGTTGGATCAATCCACTGGTGGCTGGATCAGTCCACTGGTGGCTGGATCAGTCCACTGGTGGCTGGATCAGTCCACTGGTGGCTGGATCAGTTCACTGGTGGCTGGATCAGTCTACTGGTGGCTGGAAAAGTCTACTGGTGGCTGGATCAGTCCACTGGTGGCTGGATCAGTCTACTGGTGGCTGGATCAGTCTACTGGTGGCTGGATCAGTCTACTGGTGGCTGGATCAGTCCACTGGTGGCTGGATCAGTCCACTGGTGGCTGGATCAGTCCACTGGTGGCTGGATCAGTCCACTGGTGGCTGGATCAGTCCACTGATGGCTGGATGAGTCTTGAGAATATAATAGTCAGAAGTGTGAAGAGTCTAGTGTACCAGATTATGAGGAGATATGTGTGGTGGTGGTGTGGTGGTGGTGGTGGTGTGGTGGTGGTGGTGGTGTGGTGATGGTGTTGTGGTAGTAGTGGTGGTGAGGGGCACATTCATAATTTACATCTAGTAATCATGGCGAGGGAGACGTGAGGCACAGAAAAACTGGTTCGTCAACGAAATACGTCGCCAGAAACGAAGCACAACCTCTAGCGAACACTCCATGGTGTGACACCAGCTATTGGTCGTGGAGGAAGGAAACCCGATCGTTAAAAGTGAAGAAGAAAAGACGATCTAACGAGATGTGAGGAAAGATGTCTGCCATGTACCCACTGGATCACGTTCTTATAACAGGCTCAGGCAGTAGCCTCTGACGGTGCCTCCTTGTCTCGGTGTTTCAAGCATTGGATTCAATGTTCGGTGTGGATTATATTACGACCTTTGAGCACGACGGTACGACCCCTGAGCACGACGATACGACCCTTGAGTACGACGGTACGACCCCTGAGCACGACGATACGACCCTTGAGTACGACGGTACGACCCCTGAGCACGACGATACGACCCTTGAGTACGACGGTATGACCTTTGAACAGGACGATACGACTATTGAGAATGACGGTGCGACTATTGAGCACGACGGTACGACCCCTGAGCACGACGATACGACCCTTGAGTACGACGGTATGACCTTTGAACAGGACGATACGACTATTGAGAATGACGGTGCGACTATTGAGCACGACGGTACGACCCGTGAACACGACGATACGATCCTTGAACGCGAACGTTACGACCCCTGAGCACGACGATACGACCCTTGAACACGACGGTATGATCCTCGAACACGACGGTATGACCCTTGAACACGACGGTATGACCTTTGAACACGACGGTATGACCCTTGAACACGAGGGTATGACCCTTGAACACGACGGTATGACCCTTGAACACGACGGTATGACCCTTGAACACGACGGTATGACCCTTGAACACGACGATGCGACTATTGAGCACGAGGGTACGACTTAGGTATTGATAGCCCTAAACTCCGACCTTGTAACGGAGGGAGAATGCACCAACACCAGAGCCACCTCGTGCCAGCAGCGGAGAACAAGACGTTCAGGCCAAAGATTAAAAAGGGAAAACAAAGTTAACACGTCCTCTTACAGACAGTGTACCACAGAGAAGTGTAAGTAGTCGATATTTTGGAGTCCTCAAGTAGAAGTTATATACTTAAGTAAAGTAGTGACCAGTAATGGTACTTGGTTACTTATAAAGTAGTGACCAGTATTGGTACTTGGTTACTTATGAAGTAGTGACCAGTAGTGTAGTGGTACTTGGTTACTTATAAAGTAGTGACCAGTATTTATACTTGGTTACTTATAAAGTAGTGACCAGTAGTGTATTGGTACTTGGTTACTCATGCCGGTACACACAGGCTGGTGAGGGAAGCAAGGGCGCGTGCGTGAACATGTCGAATACGGTGGGTTACTATTACTCTAATTTACTCTCATTTATTAATACTCTAATTTACTGATACTCTCATTTATTAATACTGTAATTGACTGATACTCTCATCTAATAATACTCTAATTTACTGTTACTCTATTTTATCAATACTCTAATTTACTGATACTCTCATTTATTAATACTCTAATTTACTGATACTCTCATTTATTAATACTCTAATTTACTGATACTCTCATCTAATAATACTCTAATTTACTGTTACTCTCATTTATTAATACTCTAATTTACTGTTACTCTCATTTATTAATACTCTAATTTACTGTTACTCTCATCTAATAATACTCTAATTTACTGTTACTCTTATTCAATAATACTAATTTACTGTTACTCTAATTTATTCATGCTCTAATTTACTGTTACTTTCATTTATTGATAATGTGACGGTTTCTATCCGATAGATTTATGAGAAAGTTTTGAATATTTTCTCATGCCATGTCCTCAATATTCTTTTCTGTGTGTGTGTTTATGTTGAGTGTGGCGTGGAGTTGAGAGTGCAAAACAATACAGGTAATCCTATTAAATGCTTACATTAGGGAAGCAAAGGGCAGGTGTGGCGCCAACTGTGCAGCGCACAAGCCACCTCGCACCACCACCACCACACCTGTTACACCGCCACACCATGCACACATCCACGCCACTCACTACTGCCCCACCGACTGACTCATTTTACCTGCCCAACACATCCCTTCATCTGCCTCCCGCCCCATCAGAACTGCTGCCTCACGACACCTGTTGCCCCCAGAACCACATCTTGTACAACACCACACCTATTACCACCCACACACACACACACACACACACACACACACACACGCACAGAGGGACCTCCTTGGTGCAGTGATTGACGTTACTGACCATGCGTCGACACGGGCCTGCATGGGTTCGAATCCTGGGCCTGCAGCAGGCGGCCCACACACAACCCGGGTGTTCATCCTGAACCTCGAGGCTAGTCGACAAATGGATACATAGCCTGTGTGTGTGTGTGTGTGTGTGTGTGTGTGTGTGTGTGTGTTATAGGAGTGGGTGGTGTCCTGCGTGGCATCAGTGTTGACCTTAGCTGTGTGCTGTGCGTGGGGCATGTCATGGGAGGTTAGTATGTACCTGGGTGTGCGGTCTGCTGACACCATCTCCCCCCGTCACTCCTCCAGGCGGCGGCGGCGGCGACGGCAGCGAGGACACCAGCCCCGCCACGGACACCGTCATGGGCGTCACGGGACCCGCCGAGGCCGCTAGGTCAGAGGAGGAGGAGGAGGCTGCAGGCGGCGGGGCAGGAGGACGAGGCCGCCATCAACCGTGGCACCTGCTGGAGCTCTGTGCCTCCCTCACAGACCAGGACGGCGCCGGTATACAGACCAAGCTCAACCAATACGTGAGTATTGCTGGCTACAAGGTTCTTCCTTCCTGTGGTGTGGTGTGGTGGTCGTGGTGTGGTGTGGTGGTCGTGGTGTGGTGTGGTGTGGTGGTCGTGGTGTGGTGTGGTGTGGTGGTCGTTGTGTGGTGTGGTGTGGTGGTCGTGGTGTGGTGTGGTGTGGTGGTCGTTGTGTGGTGTGGTGGTCAGGTACCAGGTGGGCTGAGGGTAAGTAGTCTCTTGCTTACGCGGAGCACAGTCGCCAGGTAATCGCCTCAAAAACACCAAGTAGATGTCGAGGATGGTGGTGTGAGACTTACTCTCAGAGTAGGTTGAGGGAGGGTTGGAGTAGTGCTGGAGAGTTGGGGGTTACAATCAGCAGTCAGGTGGTGGGTGGAGGGGAGGGCAGATGGTGTTTGTGTAGGCGACGCGGGCCTCAAGCACCAGGAGTGTGCCACACTAGTGATGTGCAGGTGTGAAGTTGTTTATAAATAGGGAAGGGGGAGAGATAAAGGGAGGGAATGAGATCGTGCAAATGAAAAGGAGTTTAAGCAGCAGGGAGTTGCAGGGCACAAGAGACAGGGTACGGGAGACGTGGGTCTCATGCAGATGAGAATCAGCTATGAAACCTAGCGATGTCATCGCCTTCTTACACACAGCTAAGATTTCCTTGGCGTAGTTTGGGTCGTAGCTGCATACCTTTGTAGATGTTTCTCTTCTTGTACCATTGATGAATAATGGCTTACCAAACACTGACGTTCGTGTTTATTCTCACCATCATCAAGATACATGACTGGGGTAGACTAGCAGGGTCTGTGACGACGTCTGAGTCATTGAGTCTCAGTCTCCGTGAATCCATAATTGTTGTGACTTTATATGAGCAAGATCTTGTTGTATTATATGGGCTAGATCTTGTTGTATTATATGGGCAAGATCTTGTTGTATTATATGGGCACGATCTTGTTGTATTATATGGGCACGATCTTGTTGTATTATATGGGCACGATCTTGTTGTATTATATGGGCACGATCTTGTTGTATTATATGGGCACGATCTTGTTGTATTATATGGGCACGATCTTGTTGTATTATATGGGCACGATCTTGTTGTATTATATGGGCACGATCTTGTTGTATTATATGGGCACGATCTTGTTGTATTATATGGGCACGATCTTGTTGTATTATATGGGCACGATCTTGTTGTATTATATGGGCAAGGTCTTGTTGTATTATATGGGCAAAATCTTGTTGTATTATATGGGCAAAATCTTGTTGTATTATATGGGCAAGATCTTGCTGTATTATATGTGCAAGATCTTGTTGTATTATATGCGCAAGATCTTGTATTATATTGAGTTTATAAAGAAGAAACTTGTCTTCAAATAATCGATATAAGACGATCATTTTTTTTGCCCTTCCCCAGTCAGTGACTTGTGGACTCTGGATCATAAACCTTGTGCTTGTAGACGGTGGCAGGGAGCGGCTAATGGGATTCTGAGCGTTTGAGAAAGTGAGAGTTAAGGAGAGTTTCCAAGACTTTGGAGAGAGAGAGAGAGAGAGAGAGAGAGAGAGAGAGAGAGAGAGAGAGAGAGAGAGAGAGAGAGAGAGAAGAGTTAGAGCGATCTCTCCCGTCTTAGGGATGAACTGCATGAGGATATGTACAGCTCTGTTCATGATAAGTGTGGTGGCCGAGAGCCAAGTCTTGTGTTGCACCTGCTTGTCTCACATGAGCCGGTGGCGAAGACTATTCATTCTGTCTGTAAAGAGGTCGACGACCCAGGCGCAGGCTTGACTTCTCCTACGTTGTGCGATCTGATTTTCCATAGCGAACTTGTATGAAGTATTTTACCATCATGAATATACAGGGGTTCTGATGGTAGGATGAGGGCAAGAAGGGGTTTATAATGTGGAACGAGTATATTTCTTATACGAGGAAATAGAAGAAAATGATATAGAACGAAGTCTTGCTCATATATATATATATATATGAAAGATGAAAGCCGGCAAGGCAGCAGGTTCGGATGGTATTGCAGTGGAATTTATTAAAAAAGGGGGTGACTGTATTGTTGACTGGTTGGTAAGGTTATTTAATGTATGTATGACTCGTGGTGAGGTGCCTGAGGATTGGCGGAATGCGTGCATAGTGCCATTGTACAAAGGCAAACGGGATAAGAGTGAGTGCTTAAATTACAGAGGTATAAGTTTGTTGAGTATTCCTGGTAAATTATATGTGAGGGTATTGATTGAGAGGGTGAAGGCATGTACAGAGCATGAGATTGGGGAAGAGCAGAGTGGTTTCAGAAGTGGTAGAGGATGTGTGGATCAGGTGTTTGCTTTGAAGAATGTATGTGAGAAATACTTAGAAAAGCAAATGGATTTGTATGTAGCATTTATGGATCTGGAGAAGGCATATGATAGAGTTGATAGAGATGCTCTGTGGAAGGTATTAAGAATATATGGTGTGGGAGGCAAGTTGTTAGAAGCAGTGAAAAGTTTTTATCGAGGATGTAAGGCATGTGTACGTGTAGGAAGAGAGGAAAGTGATTGGTTCTCAGTGAATGTAGGTTTGCGGCAGGGGTGTGTGATGTCTCCATGGTTGTTTAATTTGTTTATGGATGGGGTTGTTAGGGAGGTGAATGCAAGAGTTTTGGAAAGAGGGGCAAGTATGAAGTCTGTTGGGGATGAGAGAGCTTGGGAAGTGAGTCAGTTGTTGTTCGCTGATGATACAGAGGTGGTGGCTGATTCATGTGAGAAACTGCAGAAGCTGGTGACTGAGTTTGGTAAAGTGTGTGAAAGAAGAAAGTTAAGAGTAAATGTGAATAAGAGCAAGGTTATTAGGTACAGTAGGGTTGAGGGTCAAGTCAATTGGGAGGTGAGTTTGAATGGAGAAAAACTGGAGGAAGTAAAGTGTTTTAGATATCTGGGAGTGGATCTGGCAGCGGATGGAACCATGGAAGCGGAAGTGGATCATAGGGTGGGGGAGGGGGCGAAAATTCTGGGAGCCTTGAAGAATGTGTGGAAGTCGAGAACATTATCTCGGAAAGCAAAAATGGGTATGTTTGAAGGAATAGTGGTTCCAACAATGTTGTATGGTTGCGAGGCGTGGGCTATGGATAGAGTGGTGCGCAGGAGGATGGATGTGCTGGAAATGAGATGTTTGAGGACAGTGTGTGGTGTGAGGTGGTTTGATCGAGTAAGTAACGTAAGGGTAAGAGAGATGTGTGGAAATAAAAAGAGCGTGGTTGAGAGAGCAGAAGAGGGTGTTTTGAAATGGTTTGGGCACATGGAGAGAATGAGTGAGGAAAGGTTGACCAAGAGGATATATGTGTCGGAGGTGGAGGGAACGAGGAGAAGAGGGAGACCAAATTGGAGGTGGAAAGATGGAGTGAAAAAGATTTTGTGTGATCGGGGCCTGAACATGCAGGAGGGTGAAAGGAGGGCAAGGAATAGAGTGAATTGGAGCGATGTGGTATACCGGGGTTGACGTGCTGTCAGTGGATTGAATCAAGGCATGTGAAGCGTCTGGGGTAAACCATGGAAAGCTGTGTAGGTATGTATATTTGCGTGTGTGGACGTATGTATATACATGTGTATGGGGGTGGGTTGGGCCATTTCTTTCGTCTGTTTCCTTGCGCTACCTCGCAAACGCGGGAGACAGCGACAAATATATATATATATATATATATATATATATATATATATATATATATATATATATATATATATATATATATATATGTATGTATATATATATTATAACGAATCTAGCTCTCACAGTAATGAAGGTGATGGTCGATATAGAGCACTGTTGTCTAGGTTATACTGCGAGGAGAAGACCCGTCATAAATGGTTGTGAAAAATTACAGGTGTAGAATGAGCCCAGGTTGATAATGATCAGTATTATTAATCAAACATAGAAGTAACAGCAAGTATAATAACTAATTAACCACATATCAAATGAAAAGCAATTTCCCAGCACACAACATAAAACTATGTTAATACAACCATAAGTGCATTTAACCACAAAGGCAGCTTAACTTATATAAAAAAATCGTTACGCTCCCCTACCACACCAACACACCTCGAGGAAGAGCCACTACACCTCAGGATGCCGTCTGGGTTGAGACTGCCGTGGAAGGCGTCGGCACTGATATATAAGGAGTGGGTATGAAGCCCGGCTTGTCTCAGTGAAAGTGAGACGAAGCAACAAGGACTTGAATGAACGCAGAACGATCTAGTTCCAACGTGGCAGAGAGGCAGTGGTGCGTAGTATGGAGGACAAAATAATATAAGATTTTGAATTGAAACAAGATGTTAGGAGAGTACATGATAATATATATATATATGCAAAGATTCGGACCCCGTAGCATTTGCGTGGTAGCTGGGAACGCTAACTGCGAGGCTATGATCGCCCCCAAAAGGGAAACGACTATTCGATTGCTAGTAATCGAATACCCTTAAACAAGATCTTAGGAGAGTACATAACAATATATATATATATATATATATATATATATATATATATATATATATATATATATATATATATATATATATATATATATATATGTGTGTGTGTGTGTGTGTGTGTATGTATGTATATGGTTCCGAGGTGTGGGCTATAGATAGAGTTGTGCGGAGGAGGGTGGATGTGCTGGAAATGAGATGTTTGAGGACAATATGTGGTGTGAGGTGGTTTGATCGAATAAGTAATGAAAGAGTAAGAGAGATGTGTGGTAATAAAAAGAGTGTGGTTGAGAGAGTAGGAGAGGGTGTTTTGAAATGGTTTAGTCACATGGAGAGAATGAGTGAAGAAAGATTGACAAAGAGGATATATGTGTCAGAGGTGGAGGGAACGAGAAGAAGTGGTGGACCAAATTGGAGGTGGGAAGATGGAGTGAAAAAGACTTTGAGTGATCGGGGCCTGAATAAGCAGGAGGGTGAAAGGTGTGCAAAGAATAGAATGAATTGGAACGATGTGGTATACCGGGGTCGACATGCTGTCAATGGATTGAACCAGAGCATGTGAAGCGTCTGGGGTAAACCATGGAAAGTTCTGTGGGGCCTGGATGTGGAAAGGGAGCTGTGGTTTCGGTGCATTATACATGACAGCTAGAGACTGAGTGTGAACGAATGTGGCCTTTACTGTCTTTTCCTAGCGCTACCTCGCGCACATGGGGGAGGGGGTTGTCATTTCATGTGTGGCGGGGTGGCGACGAGAATGAATAAGGGCAGACAGTATTAATTATGTACGTGTGTATATATGTATGTATCTGTGTGTGTATGTATATGCATACGTTGAGATGTATAGGTAGGTGTATGTGCTGTGTAGACGTGTATGTATATACATGTGTATGTGTGTGGGTTGGGCCATTTTTTAGTCTGTTTCTTTGCGCTACGTTGCTGACGCGGGAGACTGCGACAAAGTGTAATAGATTAATATATATATATATATATATATATATATATATATATATATATATATATATATATATATATATATATATTATCCCTGGGGATAGGGGAGAAAGAATACTTCCCACGTATTCCCTGCGTGTCGTAGAAGGCGACTAAAAGGGGAGGGAGCGGGGGGCTGGAAATCCTCCCCTCTCAATTTTTTTTTTTTTTTTTTCCAAAAGAAGGAACAGAGAAGGGGGCCAGGTGAGGATATTCCCTCAGTGGCCCAGTTCTCTGTTCTTAACGCTACCTCGCTAACGCGGGAAATGGCGAATAGTTTGAAAAAAAAAAAAAAAAAATATATATATATATATATATATATATATATATATATATATATATATATATATATAATGTATATATATATATATATAATGTATATATATATATATATATATATATATATATATTTTTTTTTTTTTTTTTTTTTTTTGCTTTGTCGCTGTCTCCCGCGTTTGCGAGGTAGCGCAAGGAAACAGACGAAAGAAATGGCCCAACCCACCCCCATACACATGTATATACATACGTCCACACACGCAAATATACATACCTACACAGCTTTCCATGGTTTACCCCAGACGCTTCACATGCCTTGATTCAATCCACTGACAGCACGTCAACCCCGGTATACCACATCGCTCCAATTCACTCTATTCCTTGCCCTCCTTTCACCTTCCTGCATGTTCAGGCCCCGATCACACAAAATCTTTTTCACTCCATCTTTCCACCTCCAATTTGGTCTCCCTCTTCTCCTCGTTCCCTCCACCTCCGACACATATATCCTCTTGGTCAATCTTTCCTCACTCATTCTCTCCATGTGCCCAAACCATTTCAAAACACCCTTTTCTGCTCTCTCAACCACGCTCTTTTTATTTCCACACATCTCTCTTACCCTTACGTTACTTACTCGATCAAACCACCTCACACCACACATTGTCCTCAAACATCTCATTTCCAGCACATCCATCCTCCTGCGCACAACTCTATCCATAGCCCACGCCTCGCAACCATACAACATTGTTGGAACCACTATTCCTTCAAACATACCCATTTTTGCTTTCCGAGATAATGTTCTCGACTTCCACACATTCTTCAAGGCTCCCAGAATTTTCGCCCCCTCCCCCACCCTATGATCCACTTCCGCTTCCATGGTTCCATCCGCTGCCAGATCCACTCCCAGATATCTAAAACACTTCACTTCCTCCAGTTTTTCTCCATTCAAACTCACCTCCCAATTGACTTGACCCTCAACCCTAGTGTACCTAATAACCTTGCTCTTATTCACATTTACTCTTAACTTTCTTCTTTCACACACTTTACCAAACTCAGTCACCAGCTTCTGCAGTTTCTCACATGAATCAGCCACCAGCGCTGTATCATCAGCGAACAACAACTGACTCACTTCCCATATATTTTTTTTTTTTTTTTTTTTTTTGCTTTGTCGCTGTCTCCCGCGTTTGCGAGGTAGGGCAAGGAAACAGACGAAAAAAAATGGCCCAACCCACCCCCATACACATGTATATACATACACGTCCACACACGCAAATATACATACCTATACATCTCAATGTACACATATATATACACACACAGACACGTACCTATATACCCATGCACACAATTCACACTGTCTGCCTTTATTCATTCCCATCGCCACCTCGCTACACACGGAATACCATCCCCCTCTCCCCTCATGTGTGCGAGGTAGCGCTAGGAAAAGACAACAAAGGCCCCATTCGTTCACACTCAGTCTCTAGCTGTCATGCAATAATGCCCAAAACCACAGCTCCCTTTCCACATCCAGGCCCCACACAACTTTCCATGGTTTACCCCAGACGCTTCACATGCTCTGATTCAATCCACTGACAGCACGTCAACCCCGGTATACCTCATCGATCCAATTCACTCTATTCCATGCCCGCCTTTCACCCTCCTGCATGTTCAGGCCCCGATCACTCAAAATCTTTTTCACTCCATCTTTCCACCTCCAATTTGGTCTCCCTCTTCTCCTCGTTCCCTCCACCTCCGACACATATATCCTATTGGTCAATCTTTCCTCACTCATTCTCTCCATGTGCCCAAACCATTTCAGAACACCCTCTTTTGCTCTCTCAACCACACTCTTTTTATTCCCACACATCTCTCTTACCCTTACATTACTTACTCGATCAAACCACCTCACACCACACATTGTCCTCAAACATCTCATTTCCAGCACATCCACCCTCCTGCACACAACTCTATCCATAGCCCACGCCTCGCAACCATACAACATTGTTGGAACCACTATTCCTTCAAACATAGCCATTTTTGCTTTCGGAGATAATGTTCTCGACTTCCACACATTCTTCAAGGCTCCCAGGATTTTCGCCCCCTCCCCCACCCTATGATTCACTTCCGCTTCCATGGTTCCATCTGCTGCCAGATCCACTCCCAGATATCTAAAACACTTTACATCCTCCAGTTTTTCTTCATTCAAACTTACCTCCCAATTGACTTGACCCTCAACCCCACTGTACCTAATAACCTTGCTCTTATTCACATTTACTCTTAACTTTCTTCTTTCACACACTTTACCAAACTCAGTCACCAGCTTCTGCAGTTTCTCACATGAATCAGCCACCACCTCTGTATCATCAGCGAACAACAACTGACTCACTTCCCAAGCTCTCTCATCCACAACAGACTTCATACTTGCCCCTCTCTCCAAAACTCTTGCATTCACCTCCCTAACAACCCCATCCATAAACAAATTAAACAACCATGGAGACATCACACACCCCTGCCGCAAACCTACATTCACTGAGAACCAATCACTTTCCTCTCTTCCTACACATACACATGCCTTACATCCTCGATAAAAACTTTTCACTGCTTCTAACAACTTGCCTCTCACACCATATATTCTTAATACCTTCCACAGAGCATCTCTATCAACTCTATCATATGCCTTCTCCAGATCCATAAGTGTTACATCCAAATCCATTTGCTTTTCTAAGTATTTCTCACATACATTCTTCAAAGCAAACACCTGATCCACACATCCTCTACCACTTCTGAAACTGCTCTTCCCCAATCTGATGCTCTGTACATGCCTTCACCCTCTCAATCAATACCCTCCCATATAATTTCCCAGGAATACTCAACAAACTTATACCTCTGTAATTTGAGCACTCACTCTTATCCCCTTTGCCTTTGTACAATGGCACTATGCACGCATTCCGCCAATCCTCAGGCACCTCACCATGAGTCATACATACATTAAATAACCTTACCCACCAGTCAACAATACAGTCACCCCCTTTTTTAATAAATTCCACTGCAGTACCATCCAAACCCGCTGCCTTGCCGGCTTTCATCTTCGGCAAAGCTTTTACTATCTCTTCTCTGTTTACCAAATCATTTCCCCTAACCCTCTCACTTTGCACACCACCTCGACCAAAACACCCCATATCTGCCACTCTATCATCAAACACATTCAACAAACCTTCAAAATACTCACTCCATCTCCTTCTCACGTCACCACTACTTGTTATCACCTCCCCATTAGCCCCCTTCACTGAAGTTCCCATTTGCCCCCTTGTCTTACGCATTTTATTTACCTCCTTCCAGAACATCTGTTTATTCTCCCTAAAATTTAATGATACTCTCTCACCCCAACTCTCATTTGCCCTCTTTTACACCTCTTGCACCTTTCTCCTGACCTCCTGTCTCTTTCTTTTATACATCTCCCAGTCATTTGCATTTTTTCCCTGCAAAAATCGTCCAAATGCCTCTCTCTTCTCTTCCACTAATAATCTTACTTCTTCATCCCACCACTCACTACCCTTTCTAATCAACCCACCTCCCACGCTTCTCATGCCACAAGCATCTTTTGCGCACTCCATCACTGATTCCCTAAATACATCCCATTCCTCCCCGACTCCCCTTACTTCCATTGTTCTCACCTTTTTCCATTCTGTACTCATTCTCTCCTGGTACTTCCTCACACAAGTCTCCTTCCCAAGCTCACTTACTCTCACCACCCTCTTCACCCCAACATTCACTCTTCTTTTCTGAAAACTCATACAAATCTTCACCTTAGCCTCCACAAGATAATGATCAGCCATCCCTCCAGTTGCACCTCTCAGCACATTAACATTCAAAAGTCTCTCTTTCGCGCGCCTATCAATTAACACGTAATCCAATAACGCTCTCTGGCCATCTCTCCTACTTACATACGTATACATATGTATATCTCGCTTTTTAGACCAGGTAATCCCAATCACCAGTCCTTTTTCAGCACATAAATCTACAAGCTCTTCACCATTTCCATTTAGAACACTGAACACCCCATGTATACCAATTATTCCCTCAACTGCCACATTACTCACCTTTAAATTCAAATCACCCATCACTATAACCCGGTCTTGTGCATCAAAACCACTAACACACTCATTCAGCTGCTCCCAAAACACTTGCCTCTCATGATCTTTCTTCTCATGCCCAGGTGCATATGCATCAATAATCACCCATCTCTCTCCATCAACTTTCAGTTTTACCCATATTAATCTAGAATTTACTTTCTTACATTCTCTCACATACTCCCACAACTCCTGTTTCATTAGTAGTGCTACTCCTTCCCTTGCTCTTGTCCTCTCACTAACCCCTGACTTATTCCCAAGGCATTCCCAAACCACTCTTCCCCTTTACCCTTAAGCTTCGTTTCACTCAGAGCCAAAACATCCAGGTTCCTTTCCTCAAACATACTACCTATCTCTCCTTTTTTCACATCTTGGTTACATCCACACACATTTAGACACCTCAGTCTGTAATGTAAGGGTAAGAGAGATGTGTGGAAATAAAAAAAAGCGTGGGTGAGAGAGCAGAAGAGGGTGTTTTGAAATGGTTTGGGCACATGGAGAGAATGAGTGAGGAAAGATTGACCAAGAGGATATACGTGTCGGAGGTGGAGGGAACGAGGAGAAGTGGGAGACCAAATTGGAGGTGGAAAGATGGAGTGAAAAAGATTTTGTGTGATCGGGGCCTGAACACGCAGGAAGGTGAAAGGAGGGCAAAGAATAGAGTGAATTGGATCGATGTGGTATACCGGGGTTGAGGTGCTCTCAGTGGATTGAATCAGGGCATGTGAAGCGTCTGGGGTAAACCATGGAAAGTTGTGTAGGTATGTATATTTGCGTGTGTGGACGTATGTATATACATGTGTATGGGGGTGGGTTGGGCCATTTCTTTCGTCTGTTTCCTTGCGCTACCTCGCAAACGCGGGAGACAGCGACAAAAATATATATATATATATATATATATATATATATATATATATATATATATATATATATATATATATATATATATATATTATATATATATATTATAACGAATCTAGCTCTCACAGTGATGAAGGTGATGGTCGATATAGAGCACTGTTGTCTAGGTTATACTGCGAGGAGAAGACCCGTCATAAATGGTTGTGAAAAATTACAGGTGTAGAATGAGCCCAGGTTGATAATGATCAGTATTATTAATCAAACATAGAAGTAACAGCAAATATAATAACTAATTAACCACATATCAAATGAAAAGCAATTTCCCAGCACACAACATAAAACTATGTTAATACAACCATAAGTGCATTTAACCACAAAGGCAGCTTAACTTATATAAAAAAATCGTTACGCTCCCCTACCACACCAACACACCTCGAGGAAGAGCCACTACACCTCAGGATGCCGTCTGGGTTGAGACTGCCGTGGAAGGCGTCGGCACTGATATATAAGGAGTGGGTATGAAGCCCGGCTTGTCTCAGTGAAAGTGAGACGAAGCAACAAAGGCTTGAATGAACGCAAAACGATCTAGTTCCAACGTGGCAGAGAGGCAGTGGTGCGTAGTATGGAGGACAAAATAATATAAAATTTTAAATTTAAACAAGATGTTAGGAGAGTACATGATAATATATATATACATATATGCAAAGATTCGAACCCCGTAGCATTTGCGTGGTAGCTGGGAACGCTAACTGCGAGGCTATGATCGCCCCCAACAGGGAAACGACTATTCGATTGCTAGTAATCCAATACCCTTAAACAAGATCTTAGGAGAGTGCATAACAATATGTATATATATATATATATATATATATATATATATATATATATATATATTTATATATATATATATGTGTGTGTGTGTGTGTGTGTGTGTATATGGTTCCGAGGTGTGGGCTATAGATAGAGTTGTGCGGAGGAGGGTGGATGTGCTGGAAATGAGATGTTTGAGGACAATATGTGGTGTGAGGTGGTTTGATCGAATAAGTAATGAAAGAGTAAGAGAGATGTGTGGTAATAAAAAGAGTGTGGTTGAGAGAGTAGGAGAGGGTGTTTTGAAATGGTTTAGTCACATGGAGAGAATGAGTGAAGAAAGATTGACAAAGAGGATATATGTGTCAGAGGTGGAGGGAACGAGAAGAAGTGGTGGACCAAATTGGAGGTGGGAAGATGGAGTGAAAAAGACTTTGAGTGATCGGGGCCTGAATAAGCAGGAGGGTGAAAGGTGTGCAAAGAATAGAATGAATTGGAACGATGTGGTATACCGGGGTCGACATGCTGTCAATGGATTGAACCAGAGCATGTGAAGCGTCTGGGGTAAACCATGGAAAGTTCTGTGGGGCCTGGATGTGGAAAGGGAGCTGTGGTTTCGGTGCATTATACATGACAGCTAGAGACTGAGTGTGAACGAATGTGGCCTTTACTGTCTTTTCCTAGCGCTACCTCGCGCACATGGGGGAGGGGGTTGTCATTTCATGTGTGGCGGGGTGGCGACGAGAATGAATAAGGGCAGACAGTATTAATTATGTACGTGTGTATATATGTATGTATCTGTGTGTGTATGTATATGCATACGTTGAGATGTATAGGTAGGTATATGTGCTGTGTGGACGTGTATGTATATACATGTGTATGTGTGTGGGTTGGGCCATTTTTTAGTCTGTTTCTTTGCGCTACGTTGCTGACGCGGGAGACTGCGACAAAGTGTAATAGATTAATATATATATATATATATATATATATATATATATATATATATATATATATATATATATATATATATATATTATCCCTGGGGATAGGGGAGAAAGAATACTTCCCACGTATTCCCTGCGTGTCGTAGAAGGCGACTAAAAGGGGAGGGAGCGGGGGGCTGGAAATCCTCCCCTCTCAATTTTTTTTTTTTTTTTTCCAAAAGAAGGAACAGAGAAGGGGGCCAGGTGAGGATATTCCCTCAGTGGCCCAGTTCTCTGTTCTTAACGCTACCTCGCTAACGCGGGAAATGGCGAATAGTTTGAAAAAAAAAAAAAAAAAATATATATATATATATATATATATATATATATATATATATATATATATATATATACATATATATATATATATAATGTATATATATATATATATATATATATATATATATTTTTTTTTTTTTTTTTTTTTTTTTGCTTTGTCGCTGTCTCCCGCGTTTGCGAGGTAGCGCAAGGAAACAGACGAAAGAAATGGCCCAACCCACCCCCATACACATGTATATACATACGTCCACACACGCAAATATACATACCTACACAGCTTTCCATGGTTTACCCCAGACGCTTCACATGCCTTGATTCAATCCACTGACAGCACGTCAACCCCGGTATACCACATCGCTCCAATTCACTCTATTCCTTGCCCTCCTTTCACCTTCCTGCATGTTCAGGCCCCGATCACACAAAATCTTTTTCACTCCATCTTTCCACCTCCAATTTGGTCTCCCTCTTCTCCTCGTTCCCTCCACCTCCGACACATATATCCTCTTGGTCAATCTTTCCTCACTCATTCTCTCCATGTGCCCAAACCATTTCAAAACACCCTTTTCTGCTCTCTCAACCACGCTCTTTTTATTTACACACATCTCTCTTACCCTTACGTTACTTACTCGATCAAACCACCTCACACCACACATTGTCCTCAAACATCTCATTTCCAGCACATCCATCCTCCTGCGCACAACTCTATCCATAGCCCACGCCTCGCAACCATACAACATTGTTGGAACCACTATTCCTTCAAACATACCCATTTTTGCTTTCCGAGATAATGTTCTCGACTTCCACACATTCTTCAAGGCTCCCAGAATTTTCACCCCCTCCCCCACCCTATGATCCACTTCCGCTTCCATGGTTCCATCCGCTGCCAGATCCACTCCCAGATATCTAAAACACTTCACTTCCTCCAGTTTTTCTCCATTCAAACTCACCTCCCAATTGACTTGACCCTCAACCCTAGTGTACCTAATAACCTTGCTCTTATTCACATTTACTCTTAACTTTCTTCTTTCACACACTTTACCAAACTCAGTCACCAGCTTCTGCAGTTTCTCACATGAATCAGCCACCAGCGCTGTATCATCAGCGAACAACAACTGACTCACTTCCCATATATTTTTTTTTTTAATTTTTTTTGCTTTGTCGCTGTCTCCCGCGTTTGCGAGGTAGGGCAAGGAAACAGACGAAAAAAAATGGCCCAACCCACCCCCATACACATGTATATACATACACGTCCACACACGCAAATATACATACCTATACATCTCAATGTACACATATATATACACACACAGACACGTACCTATATACCCATGCACACAATTCACACTGTCTGCCTTTATTCATTCCCATCGCCACCTCGCTACACACGGAATACCATCCCCCTCTCCCCTCATGTGTGCGAGGTAGCGCTAGGAAAAGACAACAAAGGCCCCATTCGTTCACACTCAGTCTCTAGCTGTCATGCAATAATGCCCAAAACCACAGCTCCCTTTCCACATCCAGGCCCCACACAACTTTCCATGGTTTACCCCAGACGCTTCACATGCTCTGATTCAATCCACTGACAGCACGTCAACCCCGGTATACCTCATCGATCCAATTCACTCTATTCCATGCCCGCCTTTCACCCTCCTGCATGTTCAGGCCCCGATCACTCAAAATCTTTTTCACTCCATCTTTCCACCTCCAATTTGGTCTCCTTCTTCTCCTCGTTCCCTCCACCTCCGACACATATATCCTATTGGTCAATCTTTCCTCACTCATTCTCTCCATGTGCCCAAACCATTTCAGAACACCCTCTTTTGCTCTCTCAACCACACTCTTTTTATTCCCACACATCTCTCTTACCCTTACATTACTTACTCGATCAAACCACCTCACACCACACATTGTCCTGAAACATCTCATTTCCAGCACATCCACCCTCCTGCACACAACTCTATCCATAGCCCACGCCTCGCAACCATACAACATTGTTGGAACCACTATTCCTTCAAACATACCCATTTTTGCTTTCGGAGATAATGTTCTCGACTTCCACACATTCTTCAAGGCTCCCAGGATTTTCGCCCCCTCCCCCACCCTATGATTCACTTCCGCTTCCATGGTTCCATCTGCTGCCAGGTCCACTCCCAGATATCTAAAACACTTTACATCCTCCAGTTTTTCTTCATTCAAACTTACCTCCCAATTGACTTGACCCTCAACCCCACTGTACCTAATAACCTTGCTCTTATTCACATTTACTCTTAACTTTCTTCTTTCACACACTTTACCAAACTCAGTCACCAGCTTCTGCAGTTTCTCACATGAATCAGCCACCACCTCTGTATCATCAGCGAACAACAACTGACTCACTTCCCAAGCTCTCTCATCCACAACAGACTTCATACTTGCCCCTCTCTCCAAAACTCTTGCATTCACCTCCCTAACAACCCCATCCATAAGCAAATTAAACAACCATGGAGACATCACACACCCCTGCCGCAAACCTACATTCACTGAGAACCAATCACTTTCCTCTCTTCCTACACATACACATGCCTTACATCCTCGATAAAAACTTTTCACTGCTTCTAACAACTTGCCTCTCACACCATATATTCTTAATACCTTCCACAGAGCATCTCTATCAACTCTATCATATGCCTTCTCCAGATCCATAAGTGTTACATACAAATCCATTTGCTTTTCTAAGTATTTCTCACATACATTCTTCAAAGCAAACACCTGATCCACACATCCTCTACCACTTCTGAAACTGCTCTTCCCCAATCTGATGCTCTGTACATGCCTTCACCCTCTCAATGAATACCCTCCCATATAATTTACCAGGAATACTCAACAAACTTATACCTCTGTAATTTGAGCACTCACTCTTATCCCCTTTGCCTTTGTACAATGGCACTATGCACGCATTCCGCCAATCCTCAGGCACCTCACCATGAGTCATACATACATTAAATAACCTTACCCACCAGTCAACAATACAGTCACCCCCTTTTTTAATAAATTCCACTGCAGTACCATCCAAACCCGCTGCCTTGCCGGCTTTCATCTTCGGCAAAGCTTTTACTACCTCTTCTCTGTTTACCAAATCATTTCCCCTAACCCTCTCACTTTGCACACCACCTCGACCAAAACACCCCATATCTGCCACTCTATCATCAAACACATTCAACAAACCTTCAAAATACTCACTCCATCTCCTTCTCACGTCACCACTACTTGTTATCACCTCCCCATTAGCCCCCTTCACTGAAGTTCCCATTTGCCCCCTTGTCTTACGCATTTTATTTACCTCCTTCCAGAACATCTTTTTATTCTCCCTAAAATTTAATGATACTCTCTCACCCCAACTCTCATTTGCCCTCTTTTACACCTCTTGCACCTTTCTCCTGACCTCCTGTCTCTTTCTTTTATACATCTCCCAGTCATTTGCATTTTTTCCCTGCAAAAATCGTCCAAATGCCTCTCTCTTCTCTTTCACTAATACTCTTACTTCTTCATCCCACCACTCACTACCCTTTCTAATCAACCCACCTCCCACGCTTCTCATGCCACAAGCATCTTTTGCGCACTCCATCACTGATTCCCTAAATACATCCCATTCCTCCCCGACTCCCCTTACTTCCATTGTTCTCACCTTTTTCCTTTCTGTACTCATTCTCTCCTGGTACTTCCTCACACAAGTCTCCTTCCCAAGCTCACTTACTCTCACCACCCTCTTCACCCCAACATTCACTCTTCTTTTCTGAAAACTCATACAAATCTTCACCTTAGCCTCCACAAGATAATGATCAGCCATCCCTCCAGTTGCACCTCTCAGCACATTAACATTCAAAAGTCTCTCTTTCGCGCGCCTATCAATTAACACGTAATCCAATAACGCTCTCTGGCCATCTCTCCTACTTACATACGTATACATATGTATATCTCGCTTTTTAAACCAGGTAATCCCAATCACCAGTCCTTTTTCAGCACATAAATCTACAAGCTCTTCACCATTTCCATTTAGAACACTGAACACCCCATGTATACCAATTATTCCCTCAACTGCCACATTACTCACCTTTAAATTCAAATCACCCATCACTATAACCCGGTCTTGTGCATCAAAACCACTAACACACTCATTCAGCTGCTCCCAAAACACTTGCCTCTCATGATCTTTCTTCTCATGCCCAGGTGCATATGCACCAATAATCACCCATCTCTCTCCATCAACTTTCAGTTTTACCCATATTAATCTAGAATTTACTTTCTTACATTCTCTCACATACTCCCACAACTCCTGTTTCATTAGTAGTGCTACTCCTTCCCTTGCTCTTGTCCTCTCACTAACCCCTGACTTATTCCCAAGGCATTCCCAAACCACTCTTCCCCTTTACCCTTAAGCTTCGTTTCACTCAGAGCCAAAACATCCAGGTTCCTTTCCTCAAACATACTACCTATCTCTCCTTTTTTCACATCTTGGTTACATCCACACACATTTAGACACCTCAGTCTGTAATGTAAGGGTAAGAGAGATGTGTGGAAATAAAAAGAGCGTGGGTGAGAGAGCAGAAGAGGGTGTTTTGAAATGGTTTGGGCACATGGAGAGAATGAGTGAGGAAAGATTGACCAAGAGGATATACGTGTCGGAGGTGGAGTGAACGAGGAGAAGTGGGAGACCAAATTGGAGGTGGAAAGATGGAGTGAAAAAGATTTTGGGTGATCGGGGCCTGAACATGCAGGAAGGTGAAAGGAGGGCAAAGAATAGAGTGAATTGGATCGATGTGGTATACCGGGGTTTAGGTGCTCTCAGTGGATTGAATCAGGGCATGTGAAGCGTCTGGGGTAAACCATGGAAAGTTGTGTGGGGCCTGGATGTGGAAAGGGAGCTGTGGCTTCGGGCATTATTGCGTGGCAGCTAGAGACTGAGTGTGAACGAATGGGGCCTTTGTTGTCTTTTCCTAGTGCTACCTCGCACACATGAGGGGGGAGGGGGATGGTATTCCATGTGTGGCGAGGTGGCGATGGGAGTGAATGGGGGCAGACAGTGTGAATTGTGTGCATGGGTATATATGCATGTGTCTGTGTATGTATATATATGTGTACTTTGAGATGTATAGGTATGCATATTTGCGTGTGGGGACGTGTGTGTGTGTATACATTATGTATGGGGGTGGGTTGGGCCATTTCTTTCGTCCGTTTCCTTGCGCTACCTCGCAAACGCGGGAGACAGCGACAAAGCAAAATAAATAAATAATAAATATATGTATATATATATATATATATATATATATATATATATATATATATATATATATATATATATATTTATGTGTGTGTGTGTGTGTGTGTTTGTGTGTGTGTGTGTGTGTGTGTGTGTGTGTGTGTGTGTGTGTGTGTGTGTGAAGAAAAATGCCTTTTGAAGTCCTTTTTTTAATGTTGAGTACTTCAGTGGAAAATGTACCTTTTTGGGAAATTTTTAATTAGATTGTGCTGTCTGGTGCAGTTTGCCTGTCTGCAGAATTTGAATAATTCCAGAAGTCACAGGTTCGTATATACAATTTATTTAAAAGTTGTCAGTTTAAAAGCCTAGTATATATATATATATATATATATATATATATATATATATATATATATATATATATATATATATATATATATCGCTACCTCGCTATCGCGGGAAATGGCGAATGGTATGAAAGATATATGTATATATATATATATATATATATATATATATATATATATATATATATATATATATATATATATATATATGAAAAATATTTGTGTGGATGTGTTAAGAAGAATTTTTCATGTGTACTTAGTGTGCCATATGAGGTTATATGGTCACTTGGTGGCGTCGTGCAGGAGGAGGTGTCCCTGTAACACGGGTCATGGATCTCCTAGGAACCACCTCACACCCCCGCCAGCACTACCCCCGCACCACCTGACTCCTCATATCTTGTTTGGGAACAGCTGACAGATGGTCCGGCCACCTTCACCTCGGTCTTGATCAGTTCTTGATCTCCTGCAGTGTTTCTGACCCTCACTGTGGTACTGTTGGCCGCGCCTGGTGTGTCGTCATGTTGGCCGCGCCTGGTGTGTCGTCATGTTGGCCGCGCCTGGTGTGTCGTCATGTTGACCGCGCCTGGTGTGTCGTCATGTTGGCCGCGGCTGGTGTGTCATCATGTTGGCCGCGGCTGGTGTGTCGTCATGTTGGCCGCGGCTGGTGTGTCGTCATGTTGGCCGCGGCTGGTGTGTCGTCATGTTGGCCGCGGCTGGTGTGTCGTCATGTTGGCCGCGCCTGGTGTGTCATCATGTTGGCCGCGCCTGGTGTGTCGTCATGTTGGCCGCGGCTGGTGTGTCGTCATGTTGGCCGCGGCTGGTGTGTCGTCATGTTGGCCGCGTCTGGTGTGTCATCATATTGGCCGCGGCTGGTGTGTCGTCATGTTGGCCGCGCCTGGTGTGTCGTCATGTTGGCCGCGCCTGGTGTGTCGTCATGTGAGTGTGGCTGCCTCCTGTGTACACCAGGTCGCGGCCTCGTCATCCCTCCCTTGTACTGGCCTTAGGATGGAGGTTCCATCATGTCAGATGTGCCCCAGTTTTGTTCCCCTGTGCCCCTTGTGGCCATCCGTCAGTTCTATTGTCTCTCTTCATGTAATGGTAGGGAAAGAGGAAGTAGGTTGACACGGGCAGTAGTGGTGTTACAGCTCAATGTATAAAGACACAACAGCGGGAGTGAGTCGCTGTCATCCAGCCGGCGGGAGGACTGGTGAGGTGAGTACTCCCGGCTCAGGTGTGACGCGCTACAGACCTCAACCAGGCGTCACGCCTCGCCCCAGGATGGTCAGGAGCGTACAGCCGCTCGTGCGGCAGTAATGATCATCCTTGTTCTCTGAAAAGAGTAAGGACTTGACGCACCACATCCTTGCCAGGGGACACACCCGCTCCCGGCATCAACCGTCATCCGCTTCTGTAGATCCTCGAGCAGCCAGTGTGCACCCGGGGGTCTCCGCCTCACAGGGTGAGGCAGGCAGGTCGACGTGGAAGCAGCGTAAGTGAAGGTGTAGACAAGAAACATCATCTGATGGGAACATTAAGCTGCAGCGGCCACAAGCCACTCGGGATCGAGGGCTGTGGAAGGTTGTGACAGGAGGGACTCAGTACATTCTTCATGCCGTCCAACTGTCTCACCAGGAGAGTGACGCCGCCGTCTTCTGTCCTCAGGACGAGCGACCACTTGACTTGCTGCCGTACATCGTCCGTCTCATCTAACAAATTATAGTAATATTACTGACCTTCTCATCTTCCAAAATCTTCGTTGCTTTTACCGCCCACTGCTCTCATATCATCCCTATGCATTCATCTGCACAGAATCCAGTCTCTTTTCCCCCTCTCTGTGTGTGACATTTTCTTTCCTTCGACACATAAGCACTGCAGCAAGGTATGGACATGGGCACTGTAGTGTTTCCGGAACTACACTGGCGTTCATGTAGAGATGGTTAAAACTGTGAGTGGTAACTGTCAAGCTCCCGTGTTGGTGGCTCTACTCCCACTCCTCCGATCCGCGATGTGATCATGGCAGCAACATTTATTTTCAGTCACAGTGTACTGCACAGGTTGGATCCTTGACGTGGGTCGGCCGAGTGTTGGTGACTGTGTTGAGCAGCCGGACTTACCTACCAGTCCTACCATACCTGCAGGAGGCCACCATACTGAGCAGCCTCACCAGTCCTACCATACCTGCAGGAGGCCACCATACTGAGCAGCCTCACCAGTCCTACCATACCTGCAGGAGGCCACCATACTGAGCAGCCTCACCAGTCCTACCATACCTGCAGGAGGCCACCATATTGAGGGGAAAGCTGTTGTCAGATGCCTGCTCTCTATAGACCTGTGTTTCCGGGAATTTCACTCGTAATGTCCGCCTGAGCTTCCCAGAATGTGTCCAGCTTGTAGCGGGGTTAACACGGCAGTGTTCGCTACCTGCGCTGGAGACAGACGAGCACCAGCGATTTGTAGGTGAGCACCATCGGGAGGGTTGGTGGCGCATCAGACCAGCGAGGCTGGTGATCGTACCCAACCCAGGTGCACCCCTTAGTCAGCCCCCGGGCTCACGCTGTGTCGTTATTCTCTTGTTATTCCTCAGAAAAAGAAATATAAATGGTGTGAGCCTTTCTGAGAAACACGGACGTGTGTGAGCACCTCACAGAAGGTTATGTATTTCACCTCTGTTTCTCAAAGGACTTCATCTTTCCACATTGTCAGACAACCATCACTGTGGATTCAGCCTTCATTAAAATGCTGATGGCCCTGAGTTGATTATGCTTTAGAATTAATTGGACTCGAATCTCGTGTTATCAAAGGCGAAGCTACTTGAGCTCACTCTGAGCCAGGTGTACAGATTTGATCTATTGTTCGTTGAGGTTTAGGTAAACAGGTTTAATTAGATGGTTTGTGAGGGGCAGTGATGACGTCTTCAGTCGACCTGCTCATGGGTGATGGCTGTGTTGACTGTGTGATCTGTGGCGGCGGGAGGAGGAGGAGGAGGAGGAGCACCACTGAGGTTGGTGGAAGAGAGGGTGGGAGTGAACAGGTCGGGGTCGAGAGAGACTTCTCATAACCGTCAGAGCTTCCTGAACAGAAGAGTAGGTAGACGCCGTATATATATTGAAGACACTAAAGCAAGATATAGATAGATAGATAAAAAGATAGAAGAGAGAGGAGTATGTTTGGGATCCGGCCAAAGCAAATTGGACGAGGTAGCGCGTGGCAAGTGAGTGAGCGTTCCCAGTTGTCGGGAGCCACTGTGTGCGCTTCCCTGGGTGTCACTAACGACCCTCTGGGCTGACGGGTGCCAGCGTCCGTACGGCCGGTGTGCAGTTACAAGCGCAGTCTACCATGTTGCCACGGGGAGTGTGGCAGAAGGAATGTGATGGAGGGGACAGAATGTGGCTAAGGGAATATCCTGAAGAGAGGCGGTGGAGGGAAGGGTGTGAGGGAGGGAGCGTCGTGGTAGGAGCTAGTAGACAGCATGAAATGAGGGACGACGACGGTGGAGGAGGGATGGAGTAGCGAGGGAGGCTGTAGTGTGTGGTGAGGGAGGTGGAGGGAGGGCACTGTGCAGGAGGAGCAAGCGTGGACCAGGTGTAACACAGTGTAAGGTCTCGAGTATTCCAATACGTTCTCGACGTAATTACATCGTTACACAGTGTACCAAGATGACACGAAGATTGTAACTGTACATTATGGTCGTGTGTTGATGGTTGTAGCTACGTAACGTCACACGTAGTACGTTATATGTGATGCACAGAGGAGATGGGCTATTGGAAAAGTTTCCTATACTTTATTACATCAATGTTAACACATGGGATCAGATCAAGTTGTCTTTAATGTACGGGTCGGACAGTAGTCTACATCATGTTTGTTAACATATTATATATTTCATTTTATTTATTTATTTTGCTTTGTCGCTGTCTCCCGCGTTAGCGAGGTAGCGAAATTATATATATATATATATATATATATATATATATATATATATATATATATATATATATATATATATATATATATATATGTGTGTGTGTGTGTGTGTGTGAGAGAGAGAGAGAGAGAGAGAGAGAGAGAGAGAGAGAGAGAGAGAGAGAGCCATGTATTTCCCTGTAGGTGAACACGGTCCACCAGCTTCATAATTCTGGAAGTCGTTGCTGTTGGTTTCGTTGCTCCTGGAAGTAATCTGTCCTGTGAAAAACACATTAATCCCGGCACTGGTGGGCTGTTGTGCACACCCAGGTGATCAGGGATCGTCACAGCACCACGTACGTGTAGATTAAGTTGAGCAAATATTTGAGTGTTGAGCTGAACATATTTACGTTTAATTTAGATTGTTTGTGTTTATTCAAGAATATATATATATATATATATATATATATATATATATATATATATATATATATATATATATTTTTTTTTTTTTTATACTTTGTCGCTGTCTCCCGCGTTTGCGAGGTAGCGCAAGGAAACAGACGAAAGAAATGGCCCAACCCCCCCCATACACATGTATATACACACGTCCACACACGCAAATATACATACCTACACAGCTTTCCATGGTTTACCCCAGACGCTTCACATGCCTTGATTCAATCCACTGACAGCACGTCAACCCCGGTATACCACATCGCTCCAATTCACTCTATTCCTTGCCCTCCTTTCACCCTCCTGCATGTTCAGGCCCCGATCACACAAAATCTTTTTCACTCCATCTTTCCACCTCCAATTTGGTCTCCCTCTTCTTCTTGCTCCCTCCACCTCCGACACATATATCCTCTTGGTCAATCTTTCCTCACTCATCCTCTCCATGTGCCCAAACCACTTCAAAACACCCTCTTCTGCTCTCTCAACCACGCTCTTTTTATTTCCACACATCTCTCTTACCCTTACGTTACTCACTCGATCAAACCACCTCACACCACACATTGTCCTCAAACATCTCATTTCCAGCACATCCATCCTCCTGCGCACAACTCTATCCATAGCCCACGCCTCGCAACCATACAACATTGTTGGAACCACTATTCCTTCAAACATACCCATTTTTGCTTTCCGAGATAATGTTCTCGACTTCCACACATTCTTCAAGGCCCCCAGAATTTTCGCCCCCTCCCCCACCCTATGATCCACTTCCGCTTCCATGGTTCCATCCGCTGCCAGATCCACTCCCAGATATCTAAAACACTTCACTTCCTCCAGTTTTTTTCCATTCAAACTCACCTCCCAATTGACTTGACCCTCAACCCTACTGTACCTAATAACCTTGCTCTTATTCACATTTACTCTTAACTTTCTTCTTCCACACACTTTACCAAACTCAGTCACCAGCTTCTGCAGTTTCTCACATGAATCAGCCACCAGCGCTGTATCATCAGCGAACAACAACTGACTCACTTCCCAAGCTCTCTCATCCCCAACAGACTTCATACTTGCCCCTCTTTCCAAAACTCTTGCATTTACCTCCCTAACAACCCCATCCATAAACAAATTAAACAACCATGGAGACATCACACACCCCTGCCGCAAACCTACATTCACTGAGAACCAATCACTTTCCTCTCTTCCTACACGTACACATGCCTTATATATATATATATATATATATATATATATATATATATATATATATATATATATATATATATATATATATATATATTTCCCTGGGGATAGGGGAGAAAGAATACTTCCCACGTATTCCCTGCGTGTCGTAGAAGGCGACTAAAAGGGAAGGGAGCGGGGGGCTGGAAATCCTCCCCTCTCGTTTTTTTTTTTTTTTTTTTTTTTTTTTTTTTTTCCAAAAGAAGGAACAGAGATGAGGTCCAGGTGAGGATATTCCCTCAAAGGCCCAGTCCTCTGTTCTTAACGCTACCTCGCTATCGCGGGAAATAGCGAATAGTATGAAAAAAAAAGAAAAAAAAAAATATATATATATATATATATGTATATATATATATATATATATATATATATATATATATATATATATATATATATATATATATATATATATATATGTTTTTATTTGACACATTTTGAGAGTTGTCATTAAGTAGTAGTCGATTATGCGTCAAATTTGATTGGCCTGAATATATGTCAGTTTATCACAGTGACAACAGATCCCAGTTTGCATGTGTGCTGACCCAGATGGCTAATGATTATCATTTGTTGTGGCTGGTGACACATATTCCCAGTCGACTCCGTGTGTGCCTGTCGGTCTTTGTACACCATTAGTGTGTCGCACAGACAAGTCTCCGAGTTGATAGCAGTCCACCATAACGTTGTAGATAATCGTCAGTGCAGTACCATGCGTGTACGAAGATACGTGTAATGTGTACAGGGGTAATCATCCGCGTATGTTGAAACTGCTCAGAGCAGTTGTGATGCCATCTTGGATCACCGGGCAGGGTATCTGTGAAGCTGACGTTCCTATTGGTGTGGTCATGATGGTTAGTGGGAAGCGGGAGTCACCATGGCTTCAGCGTTGCCCCGCGCTGTGTGCTGAGGGCGGGCGGGTAACGTGGCTCCGTCGTGCGTGACACCCAGGCCTGGGGACGCCGAGGTGATGTGGTGTTGTGGTGGTGATGGGGGATGAAGGTGGTGATGTGTTGCATGGAGGCCTACTGAGGTGGTGGTGTGGTGGGTGGAGTCTCACTTGGGGTGGTGATGTGGTAGGTGGGGTCCTACTGAGGTGGTGGTGTGGTGGATGGGGTCCTACTGAGGTGGTGGTGTGGTGGGTGGGGTTCTACTGAGGTGGTGGTGTGGTGGGTGGAGTTCTACTGAGGTGGTGGTGTGGTGGGTGGAGTTCTACTGAGGTGGTGGTGTGGTGGATGGGGTTCTACTGAGGTGGTGGTGTGGTGGATGGGGTTCTACTGAGGTGGTGGTGTGGTGGGTGGGGTCCTACTGAGGTGGTGGTGTGGTGGGTGGGGTTCTAGAACCCAATAGAACAACAGAATACCTTGGCGTGAAGTTGGTGGTCATGCTGAGGGGATTATAACCTTGGCTGTTGACATGCAGTGGTCGTGGGATAGAGGCAAGGTTAGTGTGAGGATCATGTGTTACTCTCTGGCGGCTGCAGGGGTGGAGGTGACAGCAGGGCCAGCCAATTAGAAGAACCTCATGTTGCACTTGGTCTCAGATGTTGTGGCACTTCTGGTCGTAAATGATGTACAGTAAGTGCCAGGGGAAGGCTGAGTCACGGACAGGTTTAAGAGGGGAAATGACCGCGACTCACACTAGAGCAATCCAGGGGAAACCCTCTATACCTGATGGTGATGACCCGCTATACCTGCTGGTAATGACCTGCTATACCTACTGGTGATGACCTGCTTTACCTACTAATGATGACCTGCTGTACCTGCTGGTAATGACCTGCTGATGATGAGCTGCTGTACCTACTGGTGACGACCTGCTATACCTGCTAGTGATGACCTGCTGTACCTGCTGGTGATGACCTGCTATACCTGCTGGTGATGACCTGCTTTACCCGCTAATGATGACCTGCTGTACCTGCTGGTAATGACCTACTATACCTGCTGGTGATGACCTGCTGTACCTGCTGGTGATGACCTGCTATACCTGCTGGTGATGACCTGTTGTACCTGCTGATGACGACCTGCTGTACCTGCTGGTGATGACCTGCTGTACCTACTGGTGATGACCTGCTATACCTGCTGGTGATGACCTGCTGTACCTGCTGGTGATGACCTGCTTTACCTGCTAGTGATGACCTGCTTTACCTGCTAGTGATGACCTGCTGTACCTGCTGGTGATGACCTGCTATACCTGCTGGTGATGACCTGCTCTACGTGCTGGTGATGACTACTATACCTGCTAATGATGACCCGCTGTACCTGCTAGTGATGACCTGCTATACCTGATGGTGATGACCTGCTGTACATGATGGTGATGACCTGCTGTACATGATGGTGATGACCTGCTATACCTGCTGGTGATGACCTGCTGTACCTGCTGATGACGACCTGCTGTACCTGCTGGTGATGACCTGCTGTACCTACTGGTGATGACCTGCTATACCTGCTGGTGATGACCTGGTATACCTGCTGGTGATGACCCGCTGTACCTGCTAGTGATGACCTGCTGTACCCGCTGGTGATGACCTACTATACTTGCTGGTGATGACCCGCTGTACCTGCTGGTGATGACCTGCTGTACTTGCTGGTGATGATCTGCTATACCTGCTGATGACGACCTGCTGTACCTGCTGGTGATGACCTGCTATACCTGCTGGTGATAACCCGCTGTACCTGATGGTGATGACCCGCTGTACCTGCTGATGATGACCTGCTGTACCTGCTGGCGATGACCCGCTGTACCTGCTGGTGATGACCTGCTGTACCTGCTGGTGATGACCCGCTGTACCTGCTGATGATGACCTGCTGTACCTGCTGGTGATGACCCGCTGTACCTGCTGGTGATGACGTGTGTACCTGCTGGTGATGACCCGCTGTACCTGCTGGTGATGACCTGCTGTACCTGATGGTGATGATCCGCTGTACCTGCTGGTGATGACCTGCTGTACCTGCTGGTGATGACCCGCTGTACCTGCTGGTGATGCGGTGGTCGGGAAATGTTTTATGTGTGTTGTCAGCTGTTTGTGTTCGTTGCCTCTCCAGCATGGAAGGCTTAGACGAAGGAAGTGCATCAGGGATTCTTAGTGAACATAGATTTCGACATGATTTGTTCTCATTCATTACCCAAATGCCAGTAATACTCTGGGCAAAAGTGGAGGCCTTTTAGGTAAAGGTATTAAGGGAGCTTATGAGCAGAACTTGAGTTTGCCTCAGTGAGTCCTGCTGTCGTGGAAGATGGTGCATATAGCTAGCAGAGATGGTGAAGTAAATGCCGAGAACATGTTAAGAGCTGCTGGAGTAATGAGGAGGTGTACTGTACAGGCTTAAGTGTGTGGTGCGGTGGTCAGGAAGGATTTCTCTTGTATCCTTCAGGGTAGTTGAGGGAGTGAGGGAGGGATGTTCGATGGGCAGAGGCTGTGTGAGGCCAGTGTTCAGTGGTACGAGGTCTGACCTCGGTCCTCCACGATTGTTATCATGGTTCATGTGTGAGCCAGTGAACGCTATGAACAATGTTGACTGGAAATGATATTTCTTCACTATAGAGTCGAGAGATGAAGTGTGTCAATAATCGGTAGCAGTTTGATAATGAGGATTGTGATGTGAAGGATAGACACAGTTGGGAAATATTATGAGGAAGAGGAAGATGGTCACACACCAGCTCGTGTCGTGGTGGTGGGGTACTTGAAGCTGGTGCGTCCGTCATCACGCCACAAGGCAGGGGAGGCAGGGGCAGCCGCCTGGTGAGGGAGGACAGAACATCGATCATGTATGATTACGGGTTGTGAGACATCTGTAAAGAAAACGTGTACATATGTTGTTATGTTGTTGATGATGGAGAGGGATTGATGATCATGTCAGTACTAGTATTGAATTGATGACCATGTCAGTATCGGAAATGGATTGATGACCTCGTCTGTCCGGGTAGTGATTGATGACCACGTCAATACCAGTAACACTTATTTTCTGTGAGTCTCAAATCACGTCAAGAAATCCACTTCGAAGCCAAGTGAAAAAAAAAAGGCAGACTTAATTGCACAGTAGCTGAAAGGAGGAAAAGAAAGGTAAATGATATTATGTCTGGCTTGTTGGCGGAGTTAAACTGAATGAGACACAAAATAAGACTAACCACGAAGGGTGTGAGATGGTAAGATGGTTCCGGGCATCACTTCTACACTCCTTGGACAGGAGGATCGTACATCCCCAGGCGGCTGCCAACTGACACTACCAAGTCAGGAGATGTAGTACTTCCCTGGGCGGTTGCTGTGCACAACCTGCTGACACTGAGGGCAGAGGATGATGATTCCAGGCATCGCTCTAACCCACCTAAGGTCAGGACGACAGTACATCCCTGGGCGGCTGCCGTCTACATCATACAACACAGACCATATCATCAAGGTTGATGAAGATGGATGTGAGCGCTGTGGCCGGGGATGATTGATCTGTCCCCAGGGTGAGGGAGCAGTGCCGGCGGTAGAGGCAAGGTAAGAGGGAACCTTGATGACAGAGGGATAAGTTACGTAAGGATTAAGATGATGCTGCTGGAGGCTCGTACGGCTGAAGAGGAGGCTGAACGACGCCACGGCTGAGGGGGTCCTGGAGCGAGGCTATGGGAGGGAGGGAGTGGCCTGGGAGGCCCGGGACGGCTCCCAGGAGAGCTCTTGGAGATGAAACCACCCGTGAGATGTGGTCGGGTGGTGGTGGGGAGAGTGTTTGGGTCGCGGCACAGGAGTGGCGAGATACGGGTGCTTGACGCAGAGGCGGAGTAAGAAGCAGTTAATGTTTGTGGATGGAGGCCTTCTGTGTCTGTCTGTTTCAGCGTGTGTCTGTATTTTATCACTTTTTCAAGGGGAGTGATTTGCACTCAAAGGAGTTAGTCTGTAAAAGTTTAACCTATGAATAACTTATATATGTATATATATATATATATATATATATATATATATATATATATATATATATATATATATATATATATATATATATATGAGGATGTAAGGCATGTGTTCGTGTAGGAAGAGAGGAAAGTGATTGGTTCTCAGTGAATGTAGGTTTGCGGCAGGGGTGTGTGATGTCTCCATGGTTGTTTAATTTGTTTATGGATGGGGTTGTTAGGGAGGTGAATGCAAGAGTTTTGGAAAGAGGGGCAAGTATGAAGTCTGTTGGGGATGAGAGAGCTTGGGAAGTGAGTCAGTTGTTGTTCGCTGATGATACAGCGCTGGTGGCTGATTCATGTGAGAAACTGCAGAAGCTGGTGACTGAGTTTGGTAAAGTGTGTGAAAGAAGAAAGTTAAGAGTAAATGTGAATAAGAGCAAGGTTATTAGGTACAGTAGGGTTGAGGGTCAAGTCAATTGGGAGGTGAGTTTGAATGGAGAAAAACTGGAGGAAGTGAAGTGTTTTAGATATCTGGGAGTGGATCTGGCAGCGGATGGAACCATGGAAGCGGAAGTGGATCATAGGGTGGGGGAGGGGGCGAAAATTCTGGGAGCCTTGAAGAATGTGTGGAAGTCGAGAACATTATCTCGGAAAGCAAAAATGGGTATGTTTGAAGGAATAGTGGTTCTAACAATGTTGTATGGTTGCGAGGCGTGGACTATGGATAGAGTTGTGCGCAGGAGGATGGATGTGCTGGAAATGAGATGTTTGAGAACAATGTGTGGTGTGAGATGGTTTGATCGAGTAAGTAACGTAAGGGTAAGAGAGATGTGTGGAAATAAAAAGAGCGTGGTTGAGAGAGCAGAAGAGGGTGTTTTGAAATGGTTTGGTCACATGGAGAGAATGAGTGAGGAAAGATTGACCAAGAGGATATATGTGTCGGAGGTGGAGGGAACGAGGAGAAGAGGGAGACCAAATTGGAGGTGGAAAGATGGAGTGAAAAAGATTTTGTGTGATCGGGGCCTGAACATGCAGGAGGGTGAAAGGAGGGCAAAGAATAGAGTGAATTGGAGCGATGTGGTATACCGGGGTTGACGTGCTGTCAGTGGATTGAATCAAGGCATGTGTATGGGGGTGGGTTGGGCCATTTCTTTCGTCTGTTTCCTTGCGCTACCTCGCAAACGCGGGAGACAGCGACAAAGCAAAAAAAAAAAAAAAGAAAAAAAAAAAAAATATATATATATATATATATATATATATATATATATATATATATATATATATATATATATATGTATATATACATATGTGTGTGTGTGTGTGTGTGTGTGTGTGTGTGTGTGTGTGTGTGTGTTACCAGGCCCAGCCTGCAAGAGTTTACACCGCGGGGAAAAGCTGGCGAGGCTGTATCATCTTGAGTACACTCTCGTGAAAGACCTTCTAACTCCAGCGGAGTCCATCATTTCCCTGCCGCTAGAAGTAGCGCAGCCTTGGAAGTGCTGGAGCTCCTGGAAAAGAGGGCTAACGTGCCATACATAGTTCGTGTCTTGATGGTTAGGTTAGCGGAAGGATCTTTGGTTCCCGCGCTCTCTTATGCACGGCGTCTTGATAACTGGTGTTACATGATTTACTTCAGGCATGTCTCACACCTTGGGTTGTGCAGACACTAAATTGGTTGTGTGATGTTGTGTGGTTGGTGGATGTGGTGGTTGCGTGATGTTGTGCAGTTGGTGGATGTGGTGGTTGTGTGATGTTGTGTGGTTAGTGGATGTGGCGGTTGTGTGATGTTGTGTGGTTGGTGGATGTGGTGGTTGTGTGATGTTATGTGGTTGGTGGATATGGTGGTTGCGTGATGTTGTGTGGTTGGTGGATGTGGAGGTGGGTGGATGTGTAGGTGGGTGGTGAGGTGGTCGTGGTGGCTTCCACCGACTTCATGTGTGCCGTCCTGAACCATCTTACGAAACTATCTATCGATCGTACGTGGCATAGATCACCACGGTGGCAGAGACCGTGCCTGTGTTCCTCAGTAAGTACTGCTTATCTGTGTAGCGTAGCAATACAGAGGTCACGGTGTACAGACCTGCCACACCAGAGCAACACGTAACATGTTTTCCTCTTCTCCCTCCAGTTGTCTGAGGCGTGCGGGGCGAGGCTAACGTTTCTGATCCTGGTGTCCGACGACGAGGAGCTGACGGTGCACGTCCTGGGCGACCACCGCCTCTCCTGCCCCGTCAAGATCCCCGTGAGTACCGTCCCTCATCCCCGGCCCCACCTGGGGTGCCCCTGTACCCTCAGCCTAGGTGCCCCCCCCCCCCGATCAAGGGGTAACTCGTTTCCAGGACAGTGACCGGCACTGCGAGGGCTACCTATCTCTTAGCTTCGCCTTTCACTGCTTCCTTAAGATGTATTATTATTATTATTATTATTATTATTATTATTATTATTATTATTATTATTACTATTATTATTATTATTATTATTATTATTATTGTTATTATTATTATTATTATTATTATTATTATTATTATTACTATTAATATTGTTATTATTATTATCATTATTATTATTATTATTATTATTATTATTATTATAAGTAAAATATGGATCTCTTATTGTGGGGCGCTTACAGCATTAAGGCTGTGCTCCACACGGGAGCAGGCTAAGGTGGGCCCCTTTCGGAGCGATAAAGTCCTCCACGACTCTGTGCTCTTTATCGTCGATGGCGATGATATATGCCCATGGAAGGTGACTTTAAACTCATGATGTTACCACTAACAGGAAGAAACTGTTATGACCAATAGACGGTATAGATTTACGGTAACAGTTTGTGTCTGATGCACATAATGGTACATTGTGAGTCAGCCAGCGTGCCTAGCAAGCAGTCTGATGCTCTGTGAGACAGCCAGTGTGCCTAGCACGCATCTGGTGCTCTGTGAGGCAGCCAGTGTGCCTAGCACGCATCTGGTGCTCTGTGAGACAGCCAGTGTGCCTAGTACATCTGGTGCTCTGTGAGACAGCCAGTGTGCCTAGTACATCTGGTGCTCTGTGAGACAGCCAGTGTGCCTAGTACATCTGGTGCTCTGTGAGACAGCCAGTGTGCCTAGTACATCTGGTGCTCTGTGAGACAGCCAGTGTGCCTAGTACATCTGGTGCTCTGTGAGACAGCCAGTGTGCCTAGTACATCTGGTGCTCTGTGAGACAGCCAGTGTGCCTAGTACATCTGGTGCTCTGTGAGACAGCCAGTGTGCCTAGTACATCTGGTGCTCTGTGAGACAGCCAGTGTGCCTAGTACATCTGGTGCTCTGTGAGACAGCCAGTGAGCCTAGTACACATCTGGTGCTCTGTGAGGCAGCCAGTGTGCCTAGCACGCATCTGGTGCTCTGTGAGACAGCCAGTGTGCCTAGTACATCTGGTGCTCTGTGAGACAGCCAGTGTGCCTAGTACATCTGGTGCTCTGTGAGACAGCCAGTGTGCCTAGCACGCATCTGGTGCTCTGTGAGACAGCCAGTGTGCCTAGTACATCTGGTGCTCTGTGAGACAGCCAGTGTGCCTAGTACATCTGGTGCTCTGTGAGGCAGCCAGTGTGCCCAGTACATCTGGTGCTCTGTGAGACAGCCAGTGTGCCTGGCACACAGTCTGGTGCTCTGTGAGGCACTCAGTGTCTCCAGTACACTCGTCAGGACTGCTTTAACCAACCATTGTGAGATTCTAATGTGAGCAGTGTTCGTGATGGGCTAGGTGGAGTGCTGTTGTGGTGTGTTGATCTGCAGAATGTTGGCCTTCCCACTAATGCCTTCTGGAGAGGAATCTTGTGAGATTTATGGAGGTATTTCAGGAGTTCCTTCTGGCAGAGCGCTTGATAATTTACGACCTTTTCTCAGAGCAATGCCTTATTCTCTTTCATAGCGAGGAAGTGCGCAGCAATCCTTTGATTCATCGTTAGATCCAAACTTGCTGCTTATGACATGATTTACGCTTTGCCGTCTACATGAATGTGGCGAGAGGCAGACGCTGGCTTGCCCACACCTCCCCGCCGCTCTTGAACTAAACCTCTTGTTGGCGAAGTCGTTTCCTTGTTGTCAATGACGTGATTACATCACCGTAGGTGAATGTTCCGAGTACCTGCAGCCCAGCTGTGGAGGGTTGTATCCGGACGACCTGCTGGAGCTCGACGTGTCAGTAGCAAGACGTGTTTATGTTCAGCTGAGGGAGGAGAGACTGTTCGGCTCGACCTGCACGAACCATGGGACGACATCTGTCATCATGACAGCCTTCTCAGGTTACCATGAGTGTCACCAGAATCCAAGAAGCAGCCACGATACTACCCTGGTACCGTTACCTCTGCTTCACCAAAGTGTTCCTGGCAAACCCACCTCTCCTCCAGTCCTCACTGGAAACCCTTCCCGCTCACTCGTCCACTTCCTGATTCTCTGTCGTCTCTCAGCATCCTCGGCTCTCCTGCTCATCCCCAGGAGTCCGCTGGCTCTCTGGGTTATATCCTCGGTCCCTCTTGCAGCCCGTACTTCCAGTTTGATGGCCGCTCCTGCTCTCAGACTGTAATTAGATGTAGGGAGAAGCCTCCTTCCCCTTCGTTAGTTAAGACCTGGGTAGCGAGACCTTAAGTGGAGTAGGTACAGTACCTGAGGGTCGGAGGTGCAACGCTTCCTGGCTTACAAAGTTGATGGTGGGACCTGTGGTGATGTTGCTCTATACAGGTGTGACCTGTGGTGATGTTGCTCTGTACAGGTGTGACGTGTGGTGATGTTGCTCTGTACAGGTGTGACGTGTGGTGATGTTGCTCTGTACAGGTGTGACGTGTGGTGATGTTGCTCTGTACAGGTGTGACCTGTGATGATGTTGCTCTGTACAGGTGTGAATTGTGGTGATGTTGCTCTGTACAGGTGTGACCTGTGGTGATGTTGCTCTGTACAGGTGTGACCTATGGTGATGTTGCTCTGTACAGGTGTGACCTATGTTAATGTTGCTCTGTACAGGTGTGACCTGTGGTGATGTTGCTCTGTACAGGTGTGACCTGTGATGATGTTGCTCTGTACAGGTGTGACCTGTGGTGATGTTGCTCTGTACAGGTGTGACCTATGTTAATGTTGCTCTGTACAGGTGTGACCTGTGGTGATGTTGCTCTGTACAGGTGTGACCTGTGCTGATGTTGCTCTGTACAGGTGTGACCTGTGATGATGTTGCTCTGTACAGGTGTGACCTGTGCTGATGTTGCTCTGTACAAGTATGACCTGTGGTAATGTTGCTCTGTACAGGTGTGACGTGTGGTGATGTTACTCTTTACAAGTGTGACCCGTGGTGATGTTGCTCTGTACAGGTGTGACCTGTGGTGATGTTGCTCTGTACAGGTGTGACCTGTGGTGATGTTGCTCTGTACAGGTGTGACGTGTGGTGATGTTGCTCTGTACAGGTGTGACCTGTGGTGATGTTGCTCTGTACAGGTGTGACCTATGTTAATGTTGCTCTGTACAGGTGTGACCTGTGGTGATGTTGCTCTGTACAGGTGTGACCTGTGATGATGTTGCTCTGTACAGGTGTGACCTGTGATGCTGTTGCTCTGTACAGGTGTGACCTGTGGTGATGTTACTCTGTACAGGTGTGACCTGTGCTGATGTTGCTCTGTACAGGTGTGACCTGTGATGATGTTGCTCTGTACAGGTGTGACCTGTGGTGATGTTGCTCTGTACAAGTATGACCTGTGGTAATGTTGCTCTGTACAGGTGTGACGTGTGGTGATGTTACTCTTTACAAGTGTGACCTGTGGTGATGTTGCTCTGTACAGGTGTGACCTGTGGTGATGTTGCTCTGTACAAGTGTGACCTGTGCTGATGTTGCTCTGTACAGGTGTGACGTGTGGTGATGTTGCTCTGTACAGGTGTGACGTGTGGTGATGTTGCTCTGTACAGGTGTGACGTGTGGTGATGTTGCTCTGTACAGGTGTGACGTGTGGTGATGTTGCTCTGTACAGGTGTGACCTGTGGTGATGTTACTCTGTACAGGTGTGACCTGTGGTGATGTTTCTCTGTACAGGTGTGACGTGTGGTGATGTTGCTCTGTACAGGTGTGACGTGTGGTGATGTTGCTCTGTACAGGTGTGACCTGTGGTGATGCGTTGTGAACGTTGCCTTTGTATAAAGAAGTGACGCTCAGTGATTTAAGCTGGTGAATTAACTGCCACTAACACACTCGGGTCGAAATGCCACTAACACACTGAGGTCCAGCTGCCCCTTACTCGAATGAAGGTGCCACAAACACACTCGGATCAGGCCGTCACCAACACACACCTGCATCAAGCTGCCTCAAACTCACGGCATTAAGAGTCACCACAGAGGCATGGGAGGAGGTGGTGTGTGGCGACCGGTCTGGTTTGTGGGCTGGAGCAAACATCCTGGACGCGATGGCTATGTGCTGTATGGCTGGCTCCTCGTGCCTGGGTTTAACGAGTAATGTCCTGATGGAGGCGGTGTTGCGACGGGCCCAATAAACTGGTGGCGAGAGTGAATAAGCTCTGGCATTACTCTCCCTCACTGGCGTGAGCACCGGCGGTATGTCACTGTACAGCGCCCGCTGCCAGTGTACTGTGCAGGTCTCCCTCGGTGTAATGGGATGGTTAGATAAGACGGAGCACCTGCTATGGGGGGCAAGTTATCACCGCTGTCAGTTACTTTATATAACCTCGTGAAGACACCGAGAAGGACGCCACCCCTCACGGTCCTCCTCCTCCTCCTCCTCCTCCCACAGGAGGTCACACAGCCAGATACTTCCCTCACTCAGAGTTCTGGTCGACATGTTGTTATTACAAGTCATTGTATCTCTCTCTCTCTCTCTCTCTCTCTCTCTCTCTCTCTCTCTCTCTCTCTCTCTCTCTCTCTCTCTCTCTCTCTCTCTCTCTCTCTCTCTCCTCTGTTCTCTTGGTTCTCTGGAACGGTCCTGGTCCACTGGACCGAACGGTAATGATGAACTGGCACGGAGAACGTAGTGAACACATGTGTCTCCTCCGTCAACGCAGAAGGTATTCAGAAACATCGTCAGGAGGGGCTGGAGGTGTACAGAACCGGGCCTTCTCGTAACACACCGGGGAATTCCAGACAAGACAATAGTATTAAAGCGAATTAGAATCACCATGACAACGTGAAATTCCCTTTTTAATTTGCATGTAGCGTGTAGGATGTCCTTTGTTACTAATGGTGTGAGTAATGGTTTAATTTAGCGAGCATGTCTGTTTAGTTATGAATGGCTGGGGGAATGTGTTAGATGGGAGGTAGAATAGATTTATGGTGTCACTAGGCCACGGCACTGCCCTGTATTCTGGGTCTAGTGTTGCAGTGACCAGCAGTGATCATATAGTTCAGGGGTGTGGTACGGTGACCAGCAGTGATCACATAATTCAGGGGTGTGGTACGGTGACCAGCAGTGATCATATAGTTCAGGGGTGTGGTACAGTGACCAGCAGTGACGACAGCTCATGACAGAAAGCAATAATACCTTAAGCACGACGGTGTGATCCTTGAACACGACGGTACGACCCTTGAGCACGACGGTACGACCCTTGAGCACGACGGTACGACCCTTGAGCACGACGGTACGACCCTTGAGCACGACAGTACGAGCCTTCGGTAAGACTGCATGAGTCCTGCACGGGTGTACGGCTCCTGTGCTGGGTCACCGTCACTCCACAGCTGGAGGCATCGTCAGGTCCCTCACCTCCACCAGGTTTAATCCCTCACCATCCTCCCAGGATGTTGAGGAAGTACAGTGTACTGGTGGTGTGAGGAACTTGTGGCTGTACCGTGAAGACTGGCACGGGCTGTGTTGTACCGGGAAGACTGGCACGGGCTGTGTCGTACCGTGAAGATTAGCACGGGTTGTGTCGTACCGGGAAGATTAGCACGGGTTGTGTCGTACCGGGAAGACTAGCACAGGGTCTGTCGTACCATGAAGGCTAGCACGGCTCTATCATATCTTTAAGATACACGTATGTGACTTTCACTACAATGAACGATACGTTCATAGATGTATCTTACGTTAGTAGAAAATTGTAAGGATTCCCATAGAAAACAGAAACCTACGTCATCCATTCATCCGCCTCCCAGTGACAGATTCTGGTGTGTTGTGTCCTGCTGCTGATGGGCGGAACACGAATGATCGCTGACGCTTTTGTGAGCTGACCTGAACCATTGTCAGGGCACATTGACTTCGCCCAGGGAGGAGACCTATAGGATAGTAATTATTATGGAGTTCCAGCCAGAACATGGAAGCTGAGCCTCTTGCTTTATGTTGTTTTATATCCGGTGTTTTCTTACGAAACGTCTGTCACAGGGAAGTTGAAGTGAAACATATGTTCTGGACAATCACATGTTTACCAAATGGCGTCCTAGCTTCTTCTCTTCGATGTATATCAACTGACTGTTATATTTCTCTCTTGTGTCTCCCCTGATGATGTGACTATTACACGAAAGTGCACTTGGGAACTTATCGTGTTTCATTTTCCCCGTGGATTCATAGTAATATCTTGATCACGCGCAAAATTGTGATCCTTTCCAACATGGATTCCAATATATATATATATATATATTGGAGGTAGTAAAAGCTTTGCGGAAGATGAAAGCCGGCAAGGCAGCAGGTTTGGATGGTATTGCAGTGGAATTTATAAGAAAAGGGGGTGACTGTATTGTTGACTGGTTGGTAAGGTTATTTAATGTATGTATGACTCATGGTGAGGTGCCTGAGGATTGGCGGAATGCGTGCATAGTGCCATTGTACAAAGGCAAAGGGGATAAGAGTGAGTGCTCAAATTACAGAGGTATAAGTTTGTTGAGTATTCCTGGTAAATTATATGGGAGAGTATTGATTGAGAGGGTGAAGGCATGTACAGAGCATCAGATTGGGGAAGAGCAGTGTGGTTTCAGAAGGGGTAGAGGATGTGTGGATCAGGTGTTTGCTTTGAAGAATGTATGCGAGAAATACTTAGAAAAGCAAATGGATTTGTATGTAGCATTTATGGATCTGGAGAAGGCATATGATAGAGTTGATAGAGATGCTCTGTGGAAGGTATTAAGAATATATGGTGTGGGAGGCAAGTTGTTAGAAGCAGTGAAAAGTTTTTATCGAGGATGTAAGGCATGTGTACGTGTAGGAAGAGAGGAAAGTGATTGGTTCTCAGTGAATGTAGGTTTGCGGCAGGGGTGTGTGATGTCTCCATGGTTGTTTAATTTGTTTATGGATGGGGTTGTTAGGGAGGTAAATGCAAGAGTCTTGGAAAGAGGGGCAAGTATGAAGTCTGTTGGGGATGAGAGAGCTTGGGAAGTGAGTCAGTTGTTGTTCGCTGATGATACAGCGCTGGTGGCGGATTCATGTGAGAAACTGCAGAAGCTGGTGACGGAGTTTGGTAAAGTGTGTGGAAGAAGAAAGTTAAGAGTAAATGTGAATAAGAGCAAGGTTATTAGGTACAGTAGGGTTGAGGGTCAAGTCAATTGGGAGGTGAGTTTGAATGGAGAAAAACTGGAGGAAGTGAAGTGTTTTAGATATCTGGGAGTGGATCTGTCAGCGGATGGAACCATGGAAGCGGAAGTGGATCATAGGGTGGGGGAGGGGGCGAAAATTTTGGGAGCCTTGAAAAATGTGTGGAAGTCGAGAACATTATCCCGGAAAGCAAAAATGGGTATGTTTGAAGGAATAGTAGTTCAAACAATGTTGTATGGTTGCGAGGCGTGGGCTATGGATAGAGTTGTGCGCAGGAGGATGGATGTGCTGGAAATGAGATGTTTGAGGACAATGTGTGGTGTGAGGTGGTTTGATCGAGTAAGTAACGTAAGGGTAAGAGAGATGTGTGGAAATAAAAAGAGCGTGGTTGAGAGAGCAGAAGAGGGTGTTTTGAAATGGTTTGGGCACATGGAGAGAATGAGTGAGGAAAGATTGACCAAGAGGATATATGTGTCGGAGGTGGTGGGAACGAGGAGAAGAGGGAGACCAAATTGGAGGTGGAAAGATGGAGTGAAAAGGATTTTGTGTGATCGGGGCCTGAACATGCAGGAGGGTGAAAGGAGGGCAAGGAATAGAGTGAATTGGAGCGATGTGGTATACAGGGGTTGACGTGCTGTCAGTGGATTGAATCAAGGCATGTGAAGCGTCCGGGGTAAACCATGGAAAGCTGTGTAGGTATGTATATTTGCGTGTGTGGACGTGTGTATGTACATGTGTATGGGGGGGGTTGGGCCATTTCTTTCGTCTGTTTCCTTGCGCTACCTCGCAAACGCGGGAGACAGCGACAAAGTATAAAAAAAAAAAAAAAAAAAAAAAAATATATGTATATATATTTTGCTTTGTCGCTGTCTCCCACATTAGCGAGGTAGCGCAAGGAAACAGACGAAAGAATGGCCCAACCCACCCCCATACACATGTATATACATACGCGTCCACACACGCAAATATACATACCTATACATCACAACGTATGCATATATATACACACACAGACATATACATATATACACATGTACATAATTCATACTGGCTGCCTTTATTCATTCCCATCGCCACCCTGCCACACATGAAATAAAAAACCCTTCCCCCCTCATGTTGGCGAGGTAGCGCTAGGAAAGACAACAAAGGCCACATTCGTTCACTCTCAGTCTCTAGCTGTCATGTAATAATGCACCGAAACCACAGCTCCCTTTCCACATCCAGGCCCCACGGAACTCTCCATGGTTTACCCCAGACGCTTCACATGCCCTGGTTCAATCCATTGACAGCACGTCGACCCCGGTAAACCACATCGTTCCAATTCACTCTTTTCCTTGCACGCCTTCTCCGCACAGCTCTATCTATAGCCCACGCCTCGCAACTATATAACATTGCTGGAACCACTATTCCTTCAAACATACCCATTTTTGCTTTCCGAGATAATGTTCTCGGCTTCCACACATTCTTCAAGGCTCCCAGATTCTTTTCCGCCCCCTCCCCCACCCTATGATTCACTTCCGCTTCCATGGTTCCATCCGCTGCCAAATCCACTCCCAGATATCTAAAGCACTTCACTTCCTCCAGTTTTTCTCCATTCAAACTTACCTCCCAATTGAGTTGTCCCTCAACCCTTCTGTACCTAATAACCTTGCTCTTATTCATATTTACTCTCAGCTTTCTTCTTTCACACACTTTACCAAACTCAGTCACCAGCTTCTACAGTTTCTCACACGAATCAGCCACCAGCGCTGTATCATCAGCGTGAAGGCATGTACAGAGCATCAGATTGGGGAAGAGCAGTGTGGTTTCAGAAGTGGTAGAGGATGTGTGGATCAGGTGTTTGCTTTGAAGAATGTATGTGAGAAATACTTAGAAAAGCAAATGGATTTGTATGTAGCATTTATGGATCTGGAGAAGGCATATGATAGAGTTGATAGAGATGCTCTGTGGAAGGTATTAAAAATATATGGTGTGGGAGGCAAGTTGTTAGAAGCAGTGAAAAGTTTTTATCGAGGATGTAAGGCATGTGTACGTGTAGGAAGAGAGGAAAGTGATTGGTTCTCAGTGAATGTAGGTTTGCGGCAGGGGTGTGTGATGTCTCCATGGTTGTTTAATTTGTTTATGGATGGGGTTGTTAAGGAGGTGGATGCAAGAGCTCAGGAAAGAGGGGCAAGTATGTAGTCTTTTGTGGATATATATATATATATATATATATATATATATATATATATATATATATATATATATATATATATATAAGGGATAGGGGAGAAAGAATACTTCCCACGTATTCCCTGCGTGTCGTAGAGGGCGACTAAAAGGGAAGGGAGCGGGGGGCTGGAAATCTTCCCCTCTCATTTTTTTTTTAATTTTCCAAAGGAAGGAACAGAGAAGGGGGCCGGGTGAGGATGTTTCCTCAGAGGCCCAGTCCTCTGTTCTTGACGCTACCTCGCTGAGGCGGGAAATGGCGAATGGTATGAAAGAAATATATATATATATATATATGCATAAATGTGTGTGGATGTAACCAAGATGTGAAAAAAGGAGAGATAGGTAGTATGTTTGAGGAAAGGAACCTGGATGTTTTGGCTCTGAGTGAAACGAAGCTCAAGGGTAAAGGGGAAGAGTGGTTTGGGAATGTCTGGGGAGTAAAGTCAGGGGTTAGTGAGAGGACAAGAGCAAGGGAAGGAGTAGCAATACTCCTGAAACAGGAGTTGTGGGAGTATGTGATAGAGTGTAAGAAAGTAAATTCTCGATTAATATGGGTAAAACTGAAAGTTGATGGAGAGAGGTGGGTGATTATTGGTGCATATGCACCTGGGCATGAGAAGAAAGATCAAGAGAGGCAAGTGTTTTGGGAGCAGCTGAATGAGTGTGTTAGTGGTTTTGATGCACGAGACCGGGTCATAGTGATGGGTGATTTGAATGCAAAGGTGAGTAATGTGGCAGTTGAGGGAATAATTGGTATACATGGGGTGTTTGGTGTTGCAAATGGAAACGGTGAAGAGCTTGTAGATTTATGTGCTGAAAAAGGACTGATGATTGGGAATACCTGGTTTAAAAAGCGAGATATACATAAGTATACTTATGTAAGTAGGAGAGATGGCCAGAGAGCGTTATTGGATTACGTGTTAATTGACAGGCGTGCGAAAGAGAGACTTTTGGATGTTATTGTGCTGAGAGGTGCAACTGGAGGGATGTCTGATCATTATCTTGTGGAGGCTAAGGTGAAGATTTGTATGGGTTTTCAGAAAAGAAGAGTGAATGTTGGGGTGAAGAGGGTGGTGAGAGTAAGTGAGCTTGAGAAGGAGACCTGTGTGAGGAAGTACCAGGAGAGACTGAGTACAGAATGGAAAAAGGTGAGAACAATGGAAGTAAGGGGAGTGGGGGAGGAATGGGATGTATTTAGGGAATCAGTGATGGATTGCGCAAAAGATGCTTGTGGCATGAGAAGAGTGGGAGGTGGGTTGATTAGAAAGGGTAGTGAGTGGTGGGATGAAGAAGTAAGAGTATTAGTGAAAGAGAAGAGAGAGGCATTTGGACGATTTTTGCAGGGAAAAAATGCAATTGAGTGGGAGATGTATAAAAGAAAGAGACAGGAGGTCAAGAGAAAGGTGCAAGAGGTGAAAAAAAGGGCAAATGAGAGTTGGGGTGAGAGAGTATCATTAAATTTTAGGGAGAATAAAAAGATGTTCTGGAAGGAGGTAAATAAAGTGCGTAAGACAAGGGAGCAAATGGGAACTTCGGTGAAGGGCGCAAGTGGGGAGATGATAACAAGTAGTGGTGATGTGAGAAGGAGATGGAGTGAGTATTTTGAAGGTTTGTTGAATGTGTTTGATGATAGAGTGGCAGATATAGGGTGTTTTGGTCGAGGTGGTGTGCAAAGTGAGAGGGTTAGGGAAAATGATTTGGTAAACAGAGAAGAGGTAGTGAAAGCTTTGCGGAAGATGAAAGCCGGCAAGGCAGCAGGTTTGGATGGTATTGCAGTGGAATTTATTAAAAAAGGGGGTGACTGTATTGTTGACTGGTTGGTAAGGTTATTTAATGTATGTATGACTCATGGTGAGGTGCCTGAGGATTGGCGGAATGCGTGCATAGTGCCATTGTACAAAGGCAAAGGGGATAAGAGTGAGTGCTCAAATTACAGAGGTATAAGTTTGTTGAGTATTCCTGGTAAATTATATGGGAGGGTATTGATTGAGAGGGTGAAGGCATGTACAGAGCATCAGATTGGGGAAGAGCAGTGTGGTTTCAGAAGTGGTAGAGGATGTGTGGATCAGGTGTTTGCTTTGAAGAATGTATGTGAGAAATACTTAGAAAAGCAAATGGATTTGTATGTAGCATTTATGGATCTGGAGAAGGCATATGATAGAGTTGATAGAGATGCTCTGTGGAAGGTATTAAGAATATATGGTGTGGGAGGAAAGTTGTTAGAAGCAGTGAAAAGTTTTTATCAAGGATGTAAGGCATGTGTACGAGTAGGAAGAGAGGAAAGTGATTGGTTCTCAGTGAATGTAGGTTTGCGGCAGGGGTGTGTGATGTCTCCATGGTTGTTTAATTTGTTTATGGATGGGGTTGTTAGGGAGGTAAATGCAAGAGTTTTGGAAAGAGGGGCAAGTATGAAATCTGTTGGGGATGAGAGAGCTTGGGAAGTGAGTCAGTTGTTGTTCGCTGATGATACAGCGCTGGTGGCTGATTCATGTGAGAAACTGCAGAAGCTGGTGACTGAGTTTGGAAAAGTGTGTGGAAGAAGAAAGTTAAGAGTAAATGTGAATAAGAGCAAGGTTATTAGGTACAGTAGGGTTGAGGGTCAAGTCAATTGGGAGGTGAGTTTGAATGGAGAAAAACTGGAGGAAGTGAAGTGTTTTAGATATCTGGGAGTGGATCTGGCAGCGGATGGAACCATGGAAGCGGAAGTGGATCATAGGGTGGGGGAGGGGGCGAAAATCCTGGGGGCCTTGAAGAATGTGTGGAAGTCGAGAACATTATCTCGGAAAGCAAAAATGGGTATGTTTGAAGGAATAGTGGTTCCAACAATGTTATATGGTTGCGAGGCGTGGGCTATGGATAGAGTTGTGCGCAGGAGGATGGATGTGCTGGAAATGAGATGTTTGAGGACAATGTGTGGTGTGAGGTGGTTTGATCGAGTGAGTAACGTAAGGGTAAGAGAGATGTGTGGAAATAGAAAGAGCGTGGTTGAGAGAGCAGAAGAGGGTGTTTTGAAGTGGTTTGGGCACATGGAGAGGATGAGTGAGGAAAGATTGACCAAGAGGATATATGTGTCGGAGGTGGAGGGAACAAGGAGAAGAGGGAGACCAAATTGGAGGTGGAAAGATGGAGTGAAAAGGATTTTGTGTGATCGGGGCCTGAACATGCAGGAGGGTGAAAGGAGGGCAAGGAATAGAGTGAATTGGAGCGATGTGGTATACCGGGGTTGACGTGCTGTCAGTGGATTGAAGCAGGGCATGTGAAGCGTCTGGGGTAAACCATGGAAAACTGTCTAGGTATGTATATTTGCGTGTGTGGACGTATGTATATACATGTGTATGGGGGGGGGGGGGTTGGGCCATTTCTTTCGTCTGTTTCCTTGCGCTACCTCGCAAACGCGGGAGACAGCGACAAAGTATAATAAAAAAAAAATAATATATATATATATATATATATTGGAAAGGTTCACAATTGAGCGCGTGATCAAGTATATTCCTAAGAGTCCACGGGGAAATGAAACACGATAAGTTTCCAATTGCACTTTCGTGTAATGATCTCATCATCAGGGGAGATACAAGAAAGAAATATAACAGTCAGTTGATATACATCGAAGAGACGTAGCTAGGACGCCTTTTGGTAAACAAATCACTACCCGAATGTAGGTTGGGTTTGTCCAAGACTGGCAACAAGCGTATCATAAACTTATTATGTGGACAAGAAGGGGAACTGTTTACAAATTTTTTACAATAAAGCTGTCCAATTTGTATGGACCTTCACTAATATTAATGTTACAATTCTTTGTGTATCTAATAATAGAAGATACACTGATATTTCTTGTGGTACTGGAGTTAGAGTTGATAACTGAGATGGCATTACTTCAGTCAGTACAATGATCATTATTCCAAAATGATTAAACAAGGCATTTGATTCTTGTCCTGTTCTTATACTATATTTATGTTGCTTAAGTCTAACTGAAAGATCCTTACCAGTCTGACCAACATAAAACTTATCACAATTTCTACATGGCATTTTATAGATGAAGAAGTTTCGAGTGAGTTCCTGATTGAGATATTCTTTATAGTTTTGCCGCTGAAGGCAACATTTACATTAAAGGATTTAAGCAACATGGGAAGTAAAGTAAAATCATTATTAAAAGGGAGAACTAAAAGGTTCTTGGTGTCAAGGAGAGGCTTGGCTTCAACTCTATGAAATGATTTCTTTGCTAACTTAAGGGATTTATCAATGAAAGATCTGAGATACTTTAACTTGGATCCAGTAGAATATATCTTTTTAAACTCATCATCAATAAACTCTGGACTGCAAATACGTAATCCCTTAAGGAACATAGACTAGAATGATGATAATGCATTGCGTATTTGCACACACATACACACACACACACTACACACGTCAGGGGTTAGGCCCGCATGCGTTCGAATCCTGGGCGCAGCAGTTGGCCTACACCCAACCCAGGTGTTCACCTCCTCTCGGGGATTGTTGATAAATGTGTGTGTGTGTGTGTGTGTGTGTGTGTGTGTGTGTGTGTGTGTGTACGTACATACATACAGAGGATAACAGACGTGGTAGTACATATATACAAGGTCAAGAGACGGTGGTAACATAGGTGTTGGGAAGACTTGGGCAGCAGAGGAGAGGCTGCCTGAATACGATCAGGATCCTTCAGAAGTTTCTGTCGTAATTATAGATAAGTTGTCGTGTTGGAACATATCAGACCCCGCAGCAGCCGGTCACGTGATGGTAGGGCGGGCTTGACCCCGGCTCTCCTCCTGGAGAAGCTGCCTTAACGCCCACGTTACTGGCAAGACCCGCCAGCTGGTGGGTTACCCGGCCCCGACGTATTGACTAGCGGAATAAATTCCCATCACCTGATACGGTGTGGGGAGGTGGGGTGTGTCAGGGAGGGTTGCTAGTGGTCGGGTCAGGGTGGGTAGCTTGGGCAGGGTGCACACAGAGCTCCCTGGAGAGACTCGTACAGAATAAGAAATATCTGTCGAGAAGGAGTTTGAGGTCCGCCAACCGCAGGGAAGCCAGGAAGCAAATTGTCAGTGTGCTTCACCAACGCCATCTCAGTAATGGTAAAGTCAAGTAACTAGATGGCTGCTACTTACCACTGTAACGTTCCTGTAACATCACTGGTGGTACAGAGCGGTCCAGTAACACGAGTCACACTTTGTTAGGAGACACACCAGACGTAGTAACACCCCAGTAACGACTCAGGGTAACCCTGGAGGACCCCAGACGTAGTAACACCCCAGTAACGACTCAGGGTAACCCTGGAGGACCCCAGACGTAGTAACATCCCAGTAACGACTCAGGGTAACCATGGGAAGATACGACCAAGGCCAGCAAGGCATCGCGTCCTCGCCCATCAGAACTAACGAATGAGTAACGAAGGTTCTGTTCGTTGTCAGTCGTGATAGGCAGTGCTAGTTTCACCTTAGTTCAGTGTTGTTTGTATAATGAAGTTCCTCTGGTTATATGGAGTCATAGAATAATTAAGCTGGAGGAAATAATTAAATCGTTTCTTACTCGATGTGTGCGTGTGTGTGTTGTGTCGTGTCCTGCACTGCAAGGTAGCACCAGGAACAAAGAACAGCTTCAGTTGCTCGCTTCCAGTCTGTAGCTGTCATGTACACTGTAATGAAACCAGAGCCTCCCTATACACATCTGTGCCCTGCAGACTTAAGCCAAGTCTCTGTTTGTCAACTATATGTAAGATAAGTGGGAAGCTTGTTTGGTTGTATACTCATAAATGCTTCAGGTTTTTGGGTGATCTGGTTTGTTGTAGGCGTGGCGCGGCGAGGGTTCCTGCTGCACCACCTCTCACAGGGCCCGCTGCTGCTGCCGCCGCTGCCGCCGCTGCTGCTGCTGTTGCTGCTGCCGCCGCTGCTGACGCCGATGCTGCTGCCGCCGCTGCTGCTGCCGCTGCTGTTGCTGCTGTTGCTGCTGCTGTTGCTGTTGCTGCTGCTGTTGCTGCTGCCGCCGCTGCTGCCGCCGCTGCTGCTGCTGTTGCTGTTGCTGCTGCCGCCGCTGCTGCTGTTGCTGCTGCTGCTGCTGTTGCTGCTGCCGCCGCTGCTGCTCTTGCTGTTGCTGCTGCTGCTGTTGCTGCTGCCGCCGCTGCTGCTGTTGCTGCTGTTGCTGCTGCCACTGCTGCTGCTGTTGCTGCTGCCGCTGTTGCTGCTGTTGCTGCTGTTGCTGTTGCTGCTGTTGCTGTTGCTCTCCAGATTCTCTCGCCTTAATTTCCCGCTGCTGAGCATGACGCTATTAATCTTGGTCATTAATATTCCGGCCTTGTTCAGCTGTAGAGCCGCCCTAGTGCCGCTTCCCGGTACGCCACCAGTGGCCCCGCGCCAGCATTACTCTTCGATGTCTGCTGGCGTGGAAAACGGGATGTTGTGCCCCAGACAGAACCCTCGCACAGGATGACAGTTTTGGTGGTAACCTGAACCTGCAACAGGTATGATTCAGTGGATGTTGGTGGAGCCTTGATCCACAGTCGTGGTGGGTGGAGACAGGAGGGGAGCCTGGGAATACGGCTGCTGAGGTGACCTGAGGGAAAGAAAAAGAAATGGAGTTTAGGGTTCGCCATGGCCGTGGGGGAGATTGAGTGTGCAGGGATCTAGATCCCAGTAGCTGTATGTTGGTAGATTGGGTTTTATTTGATTGAAAACAGACGGGAATAATGATCAGCAGTTTGTTATATGTTGCTGTGTTGAGGTGAACTCAGAGTCACCAGTAAACTCAGTCGATCCGACGACACAGATTCACGTGAGTGTCAGGTTTGTGTACTTGGTGAGTGTGTGTGTGTGTGTAGCGCTTAGCGTTCCTGACCGTGACGCATTCACGAACCGCCCAAGGTCGTTTGCATAGGTTTGAATCCTGGTTACGGTAGTCGGTTCACAGTCAACCCAGCTCTTCATCCACCCCTAGGGGTTGGTCGATTAAATGGGTACCTGGCTCAGGCTAGGGTATATATATATATATATATATATATATATATATATATATATATATATATATATATATATATATATATATATATACTCTTTATTATACTCAATTGCTGTTTCCTGCGCAAGCGAGGTAGCGCAAGTAAACAGACGAATAATGGCCCACCCACTCATATACACACACATTTATATATATTTCTTTTTCTTTCAAACTATTCGCCATTTCCCGCATTAGCGAGGTAGTGTTAAGAACAGAGGACTGGGCCTTTGAGGGAATATCCTCACTTGGCCCCCTTCTCTGTTCCTTCTTTTGGAAAATTAAAAAATAATGAGAGGGGAGGATTTCCAGCCCCCCGGTCCCTCCCCTTTTAGTCGCCTTCTACGACACAGGGAATACGTGGGAAGTATTCTTTCTCCCCTATCCCCAGGGATAATTTATATATATATATATATATATATATATATATATATATATATATATATATATGTATATATATATATATATGTATATATATATATATATATATATATATATATATATATATATATATATATTATTTATATTATTATACTTTGTCGCTGTCTCCCGCGTTAGCGAGGTAACGCAAGGAAACAGACGAAAGAATGGCCCAACCCACCCTCATACACATGTACATACATACACGTGCACACACGCACCTATACATACCTATACATTTCAACGTAAACATATATATACATACACAGACATATACATATATACACATGTACATAATTTATACTTGCTGCATTTATTCATTCCCGTCGCCATCCCGCCACACATGAAATGACAACCCCCTCCCCCCGCATGTGCGCGAGGTAGCGCTAGGAAAAGACAACAAAGGCCACATTAGTTCACACTCAGTCTCTAGATGTCATGTATGATACACCGAAACCACAGTTCCTTTCCCCATCCAGGCCCCACAGAACTTTCCGTGGTTTACCCCAGACGCTTCACATGCCCTGGTTCAATCCATATATATTTGTTTATGGATGGGGTTGTTAGGGAGGTGAATGCAAGAGTTTTGGATAGAGGGGCAAGTATGAAGTCCCTGGTGGATGAGAGGGCTTGGGAAGTGAGTCAGTTGTTGTTCGCTGATGATACAGCGCTGGTGGCTGATACGGGTGAGAAACTGCAGAAGTTGGTGACTGAGTTTGGTAAAGTGTGTGAAAGAAAGCTGAGTGTAAAAGTGAATAAGACCAAGGTTATTAGGTCCAGTAGGGTTGAGGGACAAGTTGATTGGGAGGTCAGTTCGAATGGAGAAAAACTGGAGGAAGTGAAGTGTTTTAGATATCTGGGAGTGGATTTAGCAGCAGTTGGAACCATGGAAGCGGAAGTGAGTCACTGGGTAGGGGAGGGGACGAAGGTTCTGGGAGCGTTGAAGACTGTGTGGAAGGCGAGAACGTTCCAACAAAGTTATTTGGTTGCGAGGCAAGGGCTATGGATAGGGTTGTGCGGAGGAGGGTGGATGTGTTGGAAATGAAATGTTTGAGGACAATATGTGGTATGAGGTGGTTTGATCGGGTAAGTAATGAAAGGGTAAGAGAAACGTGTGGTGATAGAATGCGTGTGGTTAAGAGAGCAGAAGAGGTTGTGTTAAGTCCACGGGGAAAATGAAACACGATAAGTTGCCAAGTGCACTTTCGTGTAATAATCACATCATCA
>NC_092271.1:11752595-11815095 GCF_036320965.1 Panulirus ornatus | reverse complement strand
GAAAGATTGACCAAGAGGATATATGTGTCGGAGGTGGAAGGAACGAGGAGAAGTGGGAGACCAAATTGGAGGTGGAAAGATGGAGTGAAAAAGATTTTGTGTGATCGGCGCCTGAACACGCAGGAGGGTGAAAGGAGGGCAAGGAATAGAGTGAATTGGATCGATGTGGTATACCGGGGTTGACTTGCTGTCAGTGGATTGAATCAGGGCATGTGAAGCGTCTGGGGTAAACCATGGAAAGCTGTGTAGGTATGTATATTTGCGTGTGCGGACGTATGTATATACATGTGTATGGGGGTGGGTTGGGCCATTTCTTTCGTCTGTTTCCTTGCGCTACCTCGCAAACGCGGGAGACAGCGACAAAGTAAAAAAAAAAAAGAAAATCTATATATATATATATATATATATATATATATATATATATATATATATATATATATATCCTAGCCTGAGCCAGATACCAATTTTATCGACCAACCGCTAGGAGTGAATGAAGAGCTGGATTGACTGTGGACCGACTGCAGCAGCCAGGATTCGAACCTATGCGCTCGACCCTGGGTGGCCCGTGAAGGCGTCACGGCCAGGAACGCTAACCGCAACGACATGGGAGTCCATACACCACAGGAAAATGAAACACGATAAGTTCCTAAGTGCACTTTCGTGTAATGATCACATCGTCAGGGGAGATACAAGAATGAGATAAAAGACGTAAAACACTCAGTTGATATACAAAGAAGAGACGTAGCTAAGACGCCATGGGTAAACGTACGTTACCTGATGGTGGTGTTCGGGTCTGGCATCATCTGTCTGAAATTTTTATCATGTGGACAGGAAGGGGAACTGTTTATGTATTTTGCCTATGTCAAAGCTATCAAGTTTGTGTAGATTTTCACAAATGTTAATGTTACAATTCTTTGTGTATTTAGTAATAGAAGATTCACTGATATTTCTCGTGGTTGAGGAGTTACAGTTAATAATTGAATTAGTGCTACACCAGACAATACAGTGGTCATGATTTTTAACATGACTGAACAAAGCATTTGATTATTGTCCTGTTCTTGTAATATATTTATGTTGCTCACGTTTGACATAAAGATCCTTACCAGTCTGCCCAACATAAAGATTACTCCAGTGTTTGCAGGAGACTCTGTAAACACAGCCCACAGAATTTTCTGGTGAGTTTTTGATTAAGATATTCTTTATAGTATTGTTATTGCTGAAGCCTGCAATTACATTAATGGATTTAAGCAACCTGGGAAGTAATGTAGAATTATCACTAAAACGGAGAAGTAAAAGATTCTTGGTGTCAGGGGGAGGTTTAGGTTGAACTCTATAAAATTATTTCTTTGTCAGCTTAAGGGATTTATCAAGGAAAGATCTGAAATACTTTAACTTGAATCTGATAGAGTATATCTTCACAGACTCGTCCGGAATAAATTCCGGACTGCATATACGTAATAACCTGAGGAACATAGACTGGAATGATGATGATTTAACTCTATGTTGAGCTGAGTAATAATGAATATATGAAAAAAAAAAATGATGGGTTTTCTGTATATGCTAAACTTTTACATGTTTTCTTGCCTATGGATCATGCAGTCTAAAACTGGTACCAGTAAAGTTGATAGAAGGTACTAGATTGTTAAGTAAGGGGAGATATGTTTGTAAGTTTTCGTTTGTTGGCCAAACACGAAGAACATCGTCTACATACCTAAACCAAATTGCCTTAGATGGTAAGATTTCCCATAGTAATTTTGTTTTAAAGAATTACGGATAAAGAGTGCTTTATACTGGTGAAGGAGGGTTACCCATCGCCATACCAAATTTCTGAGCATATTTTCCATTTAAACAAAGTACAGAATCTTTTATACACAATTTCATTAATTCAATAAACACAGAATTTGGAAGAGGTAACTCAGTATTATCCAAAACATCAACCAGATATTCTTTTAAGAAGTCGTCAACTAGAACTTTTGTGAACAAGGATGAAACATCAAAACTTACCAGTTTGAAATCAAGATCAACATGAATTATTATTATGAACATGAATTATTATGATCATGAATTATTATGAACATGAATTATTATGAACATGAATTATTATCATTATTAAGGTTCTTGACTGTATTTACATTGTTCATGATATTAGAATTTGATATCTTACTCACTAGTGGACTTGATAAAGAAACTAACCATTTTGATGATTTATATGTGATGGAACTCACTGTAGGTCAGGCTGGTACGTTTGGCTTATGTTCTGGTAAGTCCATACATATATATCATTGAAGGGGACAATGATGAAAACCTTTTGATGAGAGAATCATTACCTTTCAACAACAACTTCAGTTCTTTAGTAAGTGAAAATTAACTGCTTCTGAGTTTAAAGTATGTTGTATCATCACATAAAAGATCATTCATTTTTAACCGTTAACTTTGTCCAAAATCACAACTGTGCTAGCTTTATCTGCTTTAATAATATATCATTATCTTTTTTCCAAATTGTTAACAGCACTGATGAACCTTTTTAGACAACTTGGAACCACTAGTTTTGACAAATTGGCATACACCACACCTATTCAAATGTTTACTTCACCATTAGATAACTTACTGTGCCTTTCAAAATTACAAAATGATCTTACATTATCAACACAATTAACTTCTTTGTTAGAGCAGACACCACAATCCGGTAACGCTTGTTTACCAATGGCGTCTTAGCTACGTCTCTTCCTTGTATAACATCAACTGACTGTTCTGCGTCTTCTATCTCATTCTTGTTTCTCCAATGGCGATGTGATCATTACACGAAAGTGCACTTGGGAACGTGTCGTGTTTCATTTTCCTATCATGATGTGATAGTAATCACCCAAGGTGCCCTTAGTGAGGGTCAGAAAAATGTCAGAATGAAGGTGACTACCAGATGCTTTCATAAATTCCACCAAGGCTTTGCTACAAATTGTATCTATCAAGGACCAATGGGTTCCTGCTCTGTTTCAGGTCCTCCTTCAGTGAGGTGTGCACAAGCTGATTCAGTACAGCTCTTTTCTCCCTCTCTCCTCCAGAAGTGTACCATTCTCTCTTTAAAAATTCTTCGATCACTTCCACAAGCTTTTCACCAAAATCCTCATGAGATGGGAGAGGCATAAGTGGAACCAATGTCTGCACGAGTACTGTTGCTGTGATCACACACACACACACACACACACACAGCCACGTAACCATTCATCGACCAGCCGCCGAGGGAGGGATGAACACTTGGGTTTGCCAGATACAAAGGCAATTTTCTTCCGGATTTAACTTTATAAGAAACAGGGAATTTCAACCCATTCATTCCTAACTGCGTTGAGAATGTCTACTTCAACTTGACGATATAGAAAATGAATACTGATAAAAGGAAAAACAAGGGCCATTTAAACAACCACAACCATCTAAACTCATTGCTTCCTAGGCGTTTGGATCCGGGCACAACGCGCATCACCGCTATTGAAAACTACCGGGTAACAAGTTACACATTGCGTCATCCGGTACTTTCATTTCCTTCTCCTTCGCTTGGAGACTTGAGTCTTCTTCCTCTACAGTCATACCTGTAATCACTCCTCATGATGTCTTGATGAATCCAACCATGTCAGCTGGCCGCTCCTGCCAATGTAAACTCCCACAGAACCTCGTTTCTTTACGACGCGTCACCAGACGGGGTTGGGGCATGCGACATCCTCCAGCCATCATTTTCTTTGGGTGGCTTAGCCTAGTCGGTTTCTACAGGGGAGTTTGAGTCATATGTTGCACATGGAGTACATTCATGCCTGTAGTGAGTAAGCGATGCATTGATTCCTTCTACGTAAGCTGGACTTAGTTGGGAGAGAAAGTGTTAGACAAGTTAAGTCTCAGACTTGATAACTTAAAGGTTCGTAAAATTAAACATTCCTTCCTGTATAGGCTATTTGGTCAGTCATCTTGTCTCAAATGTGGCGTAACTTTTTCTGACCTGGCTTAAATCAGTGGAACCTCTTCCTCATCACGAACACGAAATATCTTACGAAATATCTTGGGTACGAAACCTCTGCTACGAGTCACGTAGGTAGAGAGCCAACAGTGTCCATATGTGGTGAATTTAGCGAACCTTCCTCTGTGACTTTCATAATGTATTGCTCAGCCCTATCATACTCTTTCTCCACAGTCGTATGTATACATATCGTACATAAACCCAGATTCATTGACTTGGAAGCTGAGACAACTGCAATGATTTTTAAGGTAAAAATTTAGGATTACATTGTATAAATTTTGATGTATTAGGAATTTTTTATTTCCACATGCAAATATAGATTTTATTCCTAAATTTAAAGCGCTATATACGAAATAAGATTTTTTTTTGATAAAGTATTAACATAATTTGAACATTTTCATTCAGCAGAATAAAGCTGTGGGTTATAAATTGCTGGGTTATTATAGTCAGTTGTGGTACGTGGCATGTATCACGGGCTGTCCCCTCCCTCCCCTCCACTCCCGGGTGAGGAGGACCCCACCCCCGTGCTGTCAACGTCCAATTGTTAAATCAAAAATTCTCATTTCCGTTGAGGGTCGTGGTTTTCCTATAAGTCTGGAAATAAGATATTTCTCTGTGTGTGTGTAGATATAATACAAAGGTGACCAAAATATTGCTCCTCGAACGACCAAAAGAACTGATTGTCATTTCGTGTATTTGTTGTCTGCTCCGGTGCGTGCGAGGAGGGTCTGTGTAGCTGACACAGTCGTGTGCAGTCCAGCCAGTTTAAGATTTCTTGAAATTCGGTGAACATCTCACCCAGAATATACTAGTTGCAGAATCCGGTAGTCTGAGACTCCTCCCCCCCCAATCTGTTTATACGAATCGTACACTGTTCAAATGGGTTTTCAGACGTTGAAGGATTTATAACAGCCAGCCGAAATAACCCGATGTAATTTATGCAGGCACCAGACAGCCTGCCTTACTTTAGTCCCAGAAGCGAATAAAGCCATGTGCTAACAGTGAGGAAGCCTTAACTCGCTTACCTAAACTCGCTGCATCAATAGCGAGTTTAGAGAGACGAGTTGAGACTTTCATATTTTGAATTCAAGCAAGGCTTCATTCGCGTTCGAGACGAAACTGGGTTGAACATACCGTTTCCTTTGTGAATTACATCGGATTACTTTCTCTCCCGTAAATATTAACGTTATCAATATCATGCCTAAATTTATGGCTTCAACACCCATTCGTTTAAGGATACAATACTATTGATTTAAGAATGTGGATTCAGAGTATCTTACTCAGAATCATATCCAGAGTCTCGAATAGTGCTCCGAGGTGTTTCGTTTACAATTAGCGCCCTCTGCAAAGTAATGAGGAGCGGAGTCACTGGACAGTGGAATGGACACTAGACAGTGGACACCCGTCGTCATACGTCGCCAGACAATCATAGGACACAGGAGCCAAATATTGTCGTAAATTCGCCTGCGCCTTGGGATGTGATGCCTTACCTACCACTGAAAAATACGTGTTGCCCAGCCGTCTGTAGTGTAGTGGTGTGTGTGTGTGTCTGGGCCACGGACACAGTGCGGGAGATGATAAGTAGAACATACGTCGTCAGATGACGAGGGAGCTGTGTCACAGTGGGGACCAGGACCTGGTAACAGGCAGGATATGACAGTGGGATGGTACAAGGCCCATGGATCACGATGCCTGGTTCAGAGCCGTAACTACCCCTGCAAGGTCATGTAAGTATACAACACCATGATTGATGTTGAGTGTCGATACGTTATGTTCTCTGTCTCAATATAGGATGATACTGTGGTAAAGTACACTTGCTACCAACGAGGAGGATGTTATGGAAGAATGTTTGGTGAAGGTAATTATTTCCCTGTCCTCCTCCGGCCTATGATTTTGAGGTCAACCTCATAAAAGTTGGGTGGGCTTTGAGAGGTTGAGGGAGAAGGTAAGGTTGATAATAATGATCCCGAGGAAATATTTGACCAAAGTTAACACCGTAACCTTAGAAACCCAGGCGGAATCTGGGAGGGGGATGATGGACGCCGAGAAGTGAAATATGAAGACGTCTTCATTATTCCCTGTGGATTCAAAGCGACGAACCCGGAAATGAACCACTGCATTTGAATCTGTTTTACTTCATAATCATTATTCGTCGAATTATGTTAGTCAAAAGATAAAATATCTAACAACAGTAAGACTTTGTAGCATATTTGCTTAAATAACCACAATATACACCAACACCCTTAAACATCTCGAAGATGTTTGTGGTTGTTAGACCCCGTTGCCCACCAACGTAACACGAAGGGTATTCGAGTACATAGCATTCAAATAGTTATTTCCTATTAGCCAGGCCCATAGTCTAGCGGTTAACATTTCCGCCTCTTACACAGGGGTCCCGGGTTCGATCCTGGCTGTTGGAGGTTTGTATGAAATATATATATATATATATATATATATATATATATATATATATAGGTAGTATGTTTGAGGAAAGGAACCTGGATGTTTTGGCTCTGAGTGAAACGAAGCTCAAGGGTAAAGGGGAAGAGTGGTTTGGAAATGTCTGGGGAGTGAAGTCAGGGGTTAGTGAGAGGACAAGAGCAAGGGAAGGAGTAGCAATACTCCTGAAACAGGAGTTGTGGGAGTATGTGATAGAATGCAAGAAAGTAAATTCTCGATTAATATGGGTAAAACTGAAAGTTGATGGAGAGAGGTGGGTGATTATTGGTGCATATGCACCTGGGCATGAGAAGAAAGATCATGAGAGGCAAGTGTTTTGGGAGCAGCTAAATGAGTGTGTTAGCGGTTTTGATGCACGAGACCGGGTTATAGTGATGGGTGATTTGAATGCAAAGGTGAGTAATGTGGCAGTTGAGGGAATAATTGGTATGCATGGGGTGTTCAGTGTTGTAAATGGAAATGGTGAAGAGCTTGTAGATTTATGTGCTGAAAAAGGACTGATGATTGGGAATACCTGGTTTAAAAAGCGAGATATACATAAGTATACTTATGTAAGTAGGAGAGATGGCCAGAGAGCGTTATTGGATTACGTGTTAATTGACAGGCGCGCGAAAGAGAGACTTTTGGATGTTAATGTGCTGAGAGGTGCAACTGGAGGGATGTCTGATCATTATCTTGTGGAGGCTAAGGTGAAGATTAGTATGGGTTTTCAGAAAAGAGGAGTGAATGTTGGGGTGAAGAAGGTGGTGAGAGTAAGTGAGCTTGGGAAGGAGACCTGTGTGGGGAAGTACCAGGAGAGACTGTGTACAGAATGGAAAAAGGTGAGAACAATGGAAGTAAGGGGAGTGGGGGAGGAATGGGATGTATTTAGGGAATCAGTGATGGATTGCGCAAAAGATGCTTGTGGCATGAGAAGAGTGGGAGGTGGGCTGTTTAGAAAGGGTAGTGAGTGGTGGGATGAAGAAGTAAGTGTATTAGTGAAAGAGAAGAGAGAGGCATTTGGACGATTTTTGCAGGGAAAAAATGCAATTGAGTGGGAGAAGTATAAAAGAAAGAGACAGGAGGTCAAGAGAAAGGTGCAAGAGGTGAAAAAAAGGGCAAATGAGAGTTGGGGTGAGAGACTATCAGTAAATTTTAGGGAGAATAAAAAGATGTTCTGGAAGGAGGTAAATAGGGTGCGTAAGACAAGGGAGCAAATGGGAACTTCAGTGAAGGGCGCAAATGGGGAGGTGATAACAAGTAGCGGTGATGTGAGAAGGAGATGGAATGAGTATTTTGAAGGTTTGTTGAATGTGTCTGATGACAGAGTGGCAGATATAGGGTGTTTTGGTCGAGGTGGTGTGCAAAGTGAGAGGGTTAGGGAAAATGATTTGGTAAACAGAGAAGAGGTAGTAAAAGCTTTGCGGAAGATGAAAGCCGGCAAGGCAGCAGGTTTGGATGGTATTGCAGTGGAATTTATTAAAAAAGGGGGTGACTGTATTGTTGACTGGTTGGTAAGGTTATTTAATGTATGTATGACTCATGGTGAGGTGCCTGAGGATTGGCGGAATGCGTGCATAGTGCCATTGTACAAAGGCAAAGGGGATAAGAGTGAGTGCTCAAATTACAGAGGTATAAGTTTGTTGAGTATTCCTGGTAAATTATATGGGAGGGTATTGATCGAGAGGGTGAAGGCATGTACAGAGCATCAGATTGGGGAAGAGCAGTGCGGTTTCAGAAGTGGTAGAGGATGTGTGGATCAGGTGTTTGCTTTGAAGAATGTATGTGAGAAATACTTAGAAAAGCAAATGGATTTGTATGTAGCATTTATGGATCTGGAGAAGGCATATGATAGAGTTGATAGAGATGCTCTGTGGAAGGTATTAAGAATATATGGTGTGGGAGGCAAGTTGTTAGAAGCAGTGAAAAGTTTTTATCGAGGATGTAAGGCATGTGTACGTGTAGGAAGAGAGGAAAGTGATTGGTTCTCAGTGAATGTAGGTTTGCGGCAGGGGTGTGTGATGTCTCCATGGTTGTTTAATTTGTTTATGGATGGGGTTGTAAGGGAGGTAAATGCAAGAGTCCTGGAAAGAGGGGCAAGTATGAAGTCTGTTGGGGATGAGAGAGCTTGGGAAGTGAGTCAGTTGTTGTTCGCTGATGATACAGCGCTGGTGGCTGATTCATGTGAGAAACTGCAGAAGCTGGTGACTGAGTTTGGTAAAGTGTGTGGAAGAAGAAAGTTGAGAGTAAATGTGAATAAGAGCAAGGTTATTAGGTACAGTAGGGGTGAGGGTCAAGTCAATTGGGAGGTGAGTTTGAATGGAGAAAAACTGGAGGAAGTGAAGTGTTTTAGATATCTGGGAGTGGATCTGTCAGCGGATGGAACCATGGAAGCGGAAGTGGATCATAGGGTGGGGGAGGGGGCGAAAATTTTGGGAGCCTTGAAAAATGTGTGGAAGTCGAGAACATTATCTCGGAAAGCGAAAATGGGTATGTTTGAGGGAATAGTGGTTCCAACAATGTTGTATGGTTGCGAGGCGTGGGCTATGGATAGAGATGTGCGCAGGAGGATGGATGTGCTGGAAATGAGATGTTTGAGGACAATGTGTGGTGTGAGGTGGTTTGATCGAGTAAGTAACGTAAGGGTAAGAGTGATGTGTGGAAATAAAAAGAGCGTGGTTGAGAGAGCAGAAGAGGGTGTTTTGAAATGGTTTGGGCACATGGAGAGAATGAGTGAGGAGAGATTGACCAAGAGGATATATGTGTCGGAGGTGGAGGGAACGAGGAGAAGAGGGAGACCAAATTGGAGGTGGAAAGATGGAGTGAAAAAGATTTTGTGTGATCGGGGCCTGAACATGCAGGAGGGTGAAAGGAGGGCAAGGAATAGAGTGAATTGGAGTCATGTGGTATACAGGGGTTGACGTGCTGTCAGTGGATTGAATCAAGGCATGTGAAGCGTCTGGGGTAAACCATGGAAAGCTGTGTAGGTATGTATATTTGCGTGTGTGGACGTGTGTATGTACATGTGTATGGGGGGGGGGGGTTGGGCCATTTCTTTCGTCTGTTTCCTTGCGCTACCTCGCAAACGCGGGAGACAGCGACAAAGTATAAAAAAAAAAAAAAAAAAAAATATATATATATATATATATATATATATATATAGTCCAGGTCGCCGGATCGTCGCATTATTGGAACGAAACAGTTCAGTAAACAAGTCATTGTATGACGACTCTCGCTGGACGATCATTCGCAGATAGATTCTCAATTAACCCTAACACAGACGGACGGTTTCTCTCTCTCTTTCTCTCTCTCTCTTTCTCTGACACACACACACACACACATTCCTATTCAACCCGTGAGACATGCGGACGTTTCTGGATAATTCCCGTCATTTTCTCGTTAATGCAAACTTTCGTCCTGTAGTTAAATAAGGCCATTACTCTCCATTCTGGGAAATGGTCCAGGTTCTTTGACTCTTTCCAGATTTCATTAAACCATCACTAGGGGAGCGTAAGCTGGACATACTGACACTCGAACTACTTACTGTGATTTCGTTGCAAAAAAAGAGGCGTATAAATTGGATCTTTGTGAACGTGTTTCAGCAAGGATGTCTTAGGTTAACAAGATGTAAATGACACTTTTCATTTACGATCTGGGTCACTGTTAGCAGCTGCTGACGAAATCCTTCCCACGTTACGTGATGATTTTGTTACCAGATGAAGCACTCGGGCTGAGGAGAGCCTGGGTTAGCAGATCGTCAACATGTGGACATGATCCTTTGACCCTCGGCAGCGAGGCTGGTCAGGGGAGGCAAATGGTCAATTGAGGGATGTAAGTACTGGACGCTGCCCCCCTTCGCTGCTGCTGAGTGCCAGGAGGTGTTCATAGCGAGTCTGGTTGAACCGCCTCTGATAAGGAGGGACTTTGTCTGGGTGGCTTTACCCAGGGTGGATGATAATACTGGCTCACCTCAACTTAGTGGATGAAAGATAATGCTCTCAAGAAAAAAAAAAAGAAGTAATTATGCTTCCATGACATGTTTGAGGATCCGTTCGCGCGAGGATGTTTGAAGGCATTTCCTTGGATTTTGTCTTAAACATCGGGGGAGGTAAAGAAATGATTTAGTTTGTAGATATATTGAAAAAAATATCTTTGAAATACTATCACAAGTTATGGTATACCTGGAGTAGACAGTAGAGGGAGCTGGTGTGACACCCACAGGCTCCCAGGACAAGTGTGAGGCTTGTGTGCATGATTCACACACACGAGTCTTGTAGCCAGACTTGATATCAGGTGTTGATATGGGAAGTCTTCTCTCCAATCACAAGTGAGTTGCTTAACTCGAATTATCTCCAGTGAATCACGATGGCGGTGTCTTTACTTGTGTGTGTGTGTGTGTGTGTGTGTGTGTGTGTGTGTGTATGTGTGTGGAAGATTGCATTATGAGCCATGGAGCGCTGAAGTGGTGTGACTTTAAGAGATTACCAGTGATGATAGGAAAGATAAGATGGTGTACCGTGTGAGGGGAAGGGAGGTAATTTGATTCAGTTCAATATTTGAGTATAACTTCCTGCAGGAGAAACACTTGAGACATAATGACCAAACATTTTGTTTGCTTATAAGATGGAAGAAAAAATTGAAGGAATTGTGGTCCTACAATCATGAGGTGATGTCTGAAATGGTGTGTGTGTGTGTGTGAGGTGTCATGAGGTGAGCCAGGTGTCAAGCTGACAGATGTCAAAAGCTGTGTCAGGAGTCGCAATAGTGCGTGTCAGGTGTCGTAAGCTGTGTTTCAGGTGTCAGGCGCTGTGCGTGTCAGGTGTCAGAAGCTGTGCGTGTCAGGTGTCAGAGGCTGTGTGTGTCAGATGTTGGAAACTGTTTGTGTCAGGTGTCAGAAGCTGTGTGTCAGATTGCAGAAGCTGTGCGTGTCAGGTGTCAGACGTTGTGCGTGTCAGGTGTCAGACGTTGTGCGTGTCACGTGTCAGAAGCTGTGTTTGTCAGATGTCATAAGCTGTTTATGTCAGATGCCAGAAACTGTGCGTGTCAGGTGTCAAAAGTTGTGTGTGTCAGGTGTCAGGCGTTGTGCATGTCAGGTGTCAAACGTTGTGCGTGTCAGATGTCAGAAACTGTGTGAGTCAGATGTCATAAGCTGTTTGTGTCAGGTGCCAGAAGCTGTGTGTGTCAGGTGTCAGAAGCTGTGCATGTCAGTTGTCAGAAGCTGTATCAGGTGTCAGAAGTGCGTGTCAGGTATCAGAAGCTGTGCGTGTCAGTTGTGCGTGTCAGGTGTCAGAAGCTGTGCGTGTCAGGTGTCAGAAGCTGTGTGTGTCAGGTGTCAGAAGCTGTGTGTGTCAGGTGTCAGAAGCTGTGTGTGCCAAGTGTCATACATAAGTTATGCGTTTCAGGAGACCGTCTTATATTACGTCAGTGTGTCATAATGTGTGTGTGTGTCTGGCATTATCTGGCGAACTTCCCTGTGTATACATGAGTGTCCCGAGGGAGATGGTGGCCGGTCCAGTGTCCCGAGGGAGATGGTGGCCGGTCCAGTGTCCCGAGGGTGATGGTGGCCGGTCCAGTGTCCCGAGGGTGGTGGTGGCCGGTCCAGTGTCCCGAGGGTGGTGGTGGCCGGTCCAGTGTCCCGAGGGTGGTGGTGGCCGGTCCAGTGTCCCGAGAGTGGTGGTGGCCGGTCCAGTGTCCCGAGGATGGTGGTGGCCGGTCCAGTGTCCCGAGGATGGTGGTGGCCGGTCCAGTGTCCCGAGGGTGGTGGTGGCCGGTCCAGTGTCCCGAGGATGGTGGTGGCCGGTCCAGTGTCCCGAGGATGGTGGTGGCCGGTCCAGTGTCCCGAGGGTGGTGGTGGCCGGTCCAGTGTCACGAGAGTGGTGGTGGCCGGTCCAGTGTCCCGAGGGTGGTGGTGGCCGGTCCAGTGTCCCGAGGGTGGTGGTGGCCGGTCCAGTGTCCCGAAGGTGGTGGTGGCCGGTCCAGTGTCACGAGAGTGGTGGTGGCCGGTCCAGTGTCCCGAAGGTGGTGGTGGCCGGTCCAGTGTCCCGAGGGTGGTGGTGGCCGGTCCAGTGTCCCGAAGGTGGTGGTGGCCGGTCCAGTGTCACGAGAGTGGTGGTGGCCGGTCCAGTGTCCCGAAGGTGGTGGTGGCCGGTCCAGTGTCCCGAGGGTGGTGGTGGCCGGTCCAGTGTCCCGAAGGTGGTGGTGGCCGGTCCAGTGTCACGAGAGTGGTGGTGGCCGGTCCAGTGTCCCGAAGGTGGTGGTGGCCGGTCCAGTGTCCCGAGGGTGGTGGTGGCCGGTCCAGTGTCCCGAAGGTGGTGGTGGCCGGTCCAGTGTCCCGAGGGTGGTGGTGGCCGGTCCAGTGTCCTGAGGGTGGTGGTGGCCGGTCCAGTGTCCCGAGGGTGGTGGTGGCCGGTCCAGTGTCCCGAAGGTGGTGGTGGCCGGTCCAGTGTCCTGAGAGTGGTGGTGGCCGGTCCAGTGTCCCGAAGGTGGTCATGGCCGATCCAGTGTCCCGAAGGTGGTGGTGGCCGGTCCACTGTCCCGAGGGTGGTAGTGACCGGCCCAGTGTCCCGAGGGTGGTGATAGTCGGTCCACTGTCCCGAGGGTGGTAATGGTTGGTCCAATGTCTTGAGGGTGGTGACCGGTCCAGTGTCCCGAGGGTGGTGGTAGCCGGTCCACTGTCTCGAGGATGGTGATGGTTGATCCAGTGTCTTGAGGGTAGTGACCGGTCCAGTGTCCCGAGGTTGGTGGTGGCCGGTCCAGTGTCCCGAGGATGGTGATGGTCGGTCCATGGTCCCAAGGGAGACGGTGCCGGTCCAGTGTTCCGAGGGTGGTGTTGGCCGGTCCAGTATCCCGAGGGTGGTGATGGTCGGTCCAGTGCCTCAGGGGTGGTGGTGACCGGTCCATTTCCCGAGGGTGGTGGTGGCCGGTCCAGTGTCCCGAGGGTGTTAGTGACCGGTCCAGTGTCCCGAGGGTGGTGGTGGCCGGTCCAGTGTCCCGAGGATGGTGATGGTCGGTCCAGTGTCCCAAGGGAGACGGTGCCGGTCCAGTGTCCTGAGGGAGATTGTGGCCGGTCCAGTGTCACGAGGATGATGGTGGCCGGTCCAATGTCCCGAGGAGATGATGGCCGGTCCATTGTCCCGAGGGTGTTCGTGGCCGGTCTAGTGTCCCGATGGAGATGGTGACTGGTCCAGTGTCCCAAGGGAGATGGTGGCCGGAAGTATCTCGAGGATGGTGATGGCTGGTCCAGTGTCCCCAGGGTGGTGGTGACCTGGTTCAGTGTCCCGAGGGTTGTGGTGGCCGGTCCAGTGTCCTTGGCTCTTTGCACTTAGGGATCTGATATATATATATATATATATATATATATATATATATATATATATATATATATATATATATATATATATATATATATATATATATATCCTGGGGATAGGGGAGAAAGAATACTTCCCACGCATTCCTCACGTGTCGTAGAAGGCGACTAAAGGGGACGGGAGCGGGGGGCCAGAAAACCTCCGCTCCTTGTATTTTAACTTTCTAAAAGGGGAAACAGAAGAAGGAGTCACGCGAGGAGTGCTCATCCTCCTCGAATGCTCAGATTGGGGTGTCTAAATGTGTGTGGATGTAACCAAGATGAGAAAAAAGGAGAGATAGGTAGTATGTTTGAGGAAAGGAACCTGGATGTTTTGGCTCTGAGTGAAACGAAGCTAAAGGGTAAAGGGGAAGATTGGTTTGGGAATGTCTTGGGAGTAAAGTCAGGGGTTAGTGAGAGGACAAGAGCAAGGGAAGGAGTAGCACTACTCCTGAATCAGGAGTTGTGGGAGTATGTGATAGAGTGTAAGAAAGTAAATTCTAGATTGATATGGGTAAAACTGAAAGTTGAGGGAGAGAGGTGGGTGATTATTGGTGCATATGCACCTGGGCATGAGAAGAAAGATCATGAGAGGCAAGTGTTTTGGGAGCAGCTGAATGAGTGTGTTAGTGGTTTTGATGCACAAGACCGGATTATAGTGATGGGTGATTTGAATGCAGAGGTGAGTAATGTGGTAGTTGTGGGAATAATTGGTATACATGGAGTGTTCAGTGTTGTAAATGGAAATGGTGAAGAGCTTGTAGATTTATGTGCTGAAAAAGGACTGGTGATTGGGAATACCTGGTTTAAAAAGCGAGATATACATACGTATACGTATGCAAGTAGGAGAGATGGCCAGAGAGCGTTATTGGATTACGTGTTAATTGATAGACGCACGAAAGAGAGACTTTTGGATGTTAATGTGCTGAGAGGTGCAACTGGAGAGATGTCTGATCATTATCTTGTGGAGGCGAAGGTGAAGATTTGTGGGGGTTTTCAGAAAAGAAGAGAGAATGTTGGGGTGAAGAGAGTGGTGAGAGTAAGTGAGCTTGGGAAGGAGACTTGTGTGAGGAAGTACCAGGAGAGAGTGAGTACAGAATGGAAAATGTTGAGAACAAAGGAGGTAAGTGGAGTGGGGGAGGAATGGGATGTATTTAGGGAAGCAGTGATGGCTTGCGCAAAAGATGCATGTGGTATGAGAAGCGTGGGAGGTGGGTTGATTAGAAAAGGTAGTGAGTGGTGGGATGAAGAAGTAAGATTATTAGTGAAAGAGAAGAGAGAGGCATTTGGACGATTTTTGCAGGGAAAAAATGCAAATGAGTGGGAGAGGTATAAAAGAAAGAGACAGGAGATAAAGAGAAAGGTGCAAGAGGTGAAAAAGAGGGCAAATGAGAGTTGGGGTGAGAGAGTATCATTAAATTTTAGGGAGAATAAAAAGATGTTTTGGAAGGAGGTAAATAAAGTGCATAAGACAAGGGAGCAAATGGGAACTTCAGTGAAGGGGGCAAATGGGGAGGTGATAACAAGTAGTGGTGATGTGAGAAGGAGATGGAGTGAGTATTTTGAAGGTTTGTTGAATGTGTTTGATGATAGAGTGGCAGATATAGGGTGTTTTGGTCGAGGTGGTGTGCAGAGTGAGAGGGTTAGGGAAAATGATTTGGTAAATAGAGAAGAGGTAGTAAAAGCTTTACGGAAGATGAAAGCCGGCAAGGCAGCAGGTTTGGATGGTATTGCAGTGGAATTTATTAAAAAAGCGGGTGACTGTATTGTTGACTGGTTGATAAGGTTATTTAACGTATGTATGATTCATGGTGAGGTGCCTGAGGATTGGCAGAATGCTTGCATAGTGCCACTGTACAAAGGCAAAGGGGATAAGAGTGAGTGCTCAAATTACAGAGGTATAAGTTTGTTGAGTATTCCTGGTAAATTATATGGGAGGGTATTGATTGAGAGGGTGAAGGCATGTACAGAGCATCAGATTGGGGAATAGCAGTGTGGTTTCAGAAGTGGTAGAGGATGTGTGGATCAGGTGTTTGCTTTGAAGAATGTATGTGAGAAAGACTTAGAAAAACAAATGGATTTGCATGTAGCATTTATGGGTCTGGAGAAGGCATATGATAGAGTTGACAGAGATGCTCTGTGGAAGGTTTTAAGAATATATGGTGTGGGAGGCAAGTTGTTAGAAGCTGTGAAAAGTTTTTATCGAGGATGTAAGGCATGTGTACGTGTAGGAAGAGAGGAAAGTGATTGGTTCTTAGTGAATGTAGGTTTTCGGCAGGGGTGTGTGATGTCTCCATGGTTGTTTAATTTGTTTATGGATGGGGTTGTTAGGGAGGTGAATGCAAGAGTTTTGCAAAGAGGGGCAAGTATGCAGTCTGTTGTGGATAAGAGAGCTTGGGAAGTGAGTCAGTTGTTGTTCGCTGATGATACAGCGCTGGTGGCTGATTCATGCAAGAAACTGCAGAAGCTGGTGACTGAGTTTGGTAAAGTGTGTGAAAGAAGAAAGTTAAGAGTAAATGTGAATAAGAGCAAGGTTATTAGGTACAGTAGGGTTGACGGTTAAGTCAATTGGGATGTAAGTTTGAATGGAGAAAAACTGGAGGAGGTGAAGTGTTTTAGATATCTGGGAGTGGATATGGCAGCGGATGGAACCATGGAAGCGGAAGTGAATCATAGGGTGGGGGAGGGGGCGAAAGTTCTGGAGGCCTTGAAGAATGTGTGGAAGTCGAGAACATTATCTCGGAAAGCAAAAATGGGTATGTCTGAAGGAATAGTGGTTCCAACAATGTTGTATGGTTGCGAGGCGTGGGCTATGGATAGAGTTGTGTGCAGGAGGGTGGATGTGCTGGAAATGAGATGTTTGAGGACAATATGTGGTGTGTGGTGGTTTGATCGAGTAAGTAATGTAAGGGTAAGAGAGATTTGTGGAAATAAAAAGAGCGTGGTTGAGAGAGCAGAAGAGGGTGTTTTGAAATGGTTTGGTCACATGGAGAGAATGAGTGGGGAAAGATTGACTAAGAGGATATATGTGTCAGAGGTGGAGGGAACGAGGAGAAGGGGGAGACCAAATTGGAGGTGGAAAGATGGAGTGAAAAAGATTTTGAGTGATCGGGGCCTGAACATGCAGGAAGCTGAAAGGCGTGCAAGGAATAGAGTGAATTGGAGCGATGTGGTATACCGGGGTCGACGTGCTGTCAATGGATTGAACCAGGGCATGTGAAGCGTCTGGGGTAAACCATGGAGAGTGTGTGGGGCCTGGATGTGGAAAGGGAGCAGTGGTTTCGGTGCTTTATTACATGACAGCTAGAGACTGAGTGTGAACGAATGAGGCCTTTGGTGTCTTTCCTAGCGCTACCTCGCACACATGAGGGGGGAGGGGGTTGTTATTCCATATGTGGCAAGGTGGCGATGGGAATGAATAAAGACAGACAGTGTGAATTGTGTGCATGGGTGTATATGTATGTGTCTGTGTGTGTATATATATGTGTACATTGAGATGTATAGGTATGTATATTTGCGTGTGTGGACGTGTATGTATATAAATGTGTATGGGGGTGGGTTAGGCCATTTCTTTAGTCTGTTTCCTTGCGCTACCTCGCAAACGCGGGAGACAGCGACAAAGCAAAATAAATAAATATATATATATATATATATATATATATATATATATATATATATATATATATATATATATATATATATATATATATATATATATATATATATATACGCCATTTCCCGCATTAGCGAGGTAGCGTTAAGAACAGTGGACTGAGGTCTTTGAGGGAATATCTTCACTTGGCCCCCTTCTCTGTTCCTTCTTTTGGAAAAGTAAAAACGGGAGGGGAGGATTTCTAGCCCACCCGCTCCCACCACTTTTAGTTGCCCTCAACGCCACGCAGGGGATACATGGGAAGTATTCTTTCTCCCCTATCACCAGGGATATATATATATATATATATATATATATATATATATATATATATATATATATATATATATATATATGGAACCATGGAAGCGGAAGTGGATCATAGGGTGGGGGAGGGGGCGAAAATTCTGGGAGCCTTGAAGAATGTGTGGAAGTCGAGAGCATTATCTCGGAAAGCAAAAATGGGTATGTTTGAAGGAATAGTGGTTCCAACAATGTTGTATGGTTGCGAGGCGTGGGCTATGGATAGAGTTGTGCGCAGGAGGATGGATGTGCTGGAAATGAGATGTTTGAGGACAATGTGTGGTGTGAGGTGGTTTGATCGAGTAAGTAACGTAAGGGTAAGAGAGATGTGTGGAAATAAAAAGAACGTGGTTGAGAGAGCAGAAGAGGGTGTTTTGAAATGGTTTGGGCACATGGAGAGAATGAGTGAGGAAAGATTGACCAAGAGGATTTATGTGTCAGAGGTGGAGGGAACGAGGAGAAGAGGGAGACCAAATTGGAGGTGGAAAGATGGAGTGAAAAAGATTTTGTGTGATCGGGGCCTGAACATGCAGGAGGGTGAAAGGAGGGCAAGGAATAGAGTGAATTGGAGCGATGTGGTATACCGGGGTTGACGTACTGTCAGTGGATTGAATCAAGGCATGTGAAGCGTCTGGGGTAAACCATGAAAAGCTGTGTAGGTATGTATATTTGCGTGTGTGGACGTATGTATATACATGTGTATGTGGGTGGGTTGGGCCATTTCTTTCGTCTGTTTCCTTGCGCTACCTCGCAAACGCGGAAGACAGCGACAAAGCAAAAAAAAAAAAAAAAAAAAAATATATATATATATATATATATATATATATATATATATATATATATATATATATATATATATGTATATATGAGTGGCAGATACAGGGTGTCTTGTTCGAGATGGTGTGCAATGTGAGAGGGTTAGGGAGAATGATTTGGTAAACAGAGGAGACGTAGTAAAAGCTTTTTGGAAGATGAAAGCCGGCAAGGCAGCGGGTTTGGATGGTATTGCAGTGGAGTTTATCAAAAAAGGGGGTGACTGTATTGTTGACTGGTTGGTAAGGTTATTTAATGTATGTATGACTCATGGTGAGGTGCCTGAGGACTGGCGGAATGCTTGCATAGTGCCATTGTACAAACGCAAAGGGGATAAGAGTGAGAGCTCAAATTACAGAGGTATAAGTCTGTTGAGTATTCCTGGTAAATTGTATGGGAGGGTATTCATTGAGAGGGTGAAGGCATGTACAGAGTATCAGACTGGGGAAGAGCAGTGTGGTTTCAGAAGTGGTTGAGGATATGTGCATCAGCTGTTTGCTTTGAAAAATGTATGTGAGAAATACTTAGAAAAGCAAATGGATTTGTATGTAGCATTTATGAATCTGGAGAAGGCATATGATAGAGTTAATAGAGATGCTCTGTGGAAGGTATTAAGAATATATGGTGTTGGAGGCAAGTTGTTAGAAGCAGTGAAAAGTTTTTATCGAGGATGTAAGGCATGTGTACGTGTAGGAAGAGAGGAGAGAGATTGGTTCTCAGTGAATGTTGGTTTGCGTCAGGGGTGTGTGATGTCTCCATGGTTGTTTAATTTGTTTATGGATGGGGTTGTTAGGGAGGTTAATGCAAGAGTCTTGGAAAGAGGGGCAAGTATGCAGTCTGTTGTGGATGAGAGAGCTTGGGAAGTGAGTCAGTTGTTGTTCGCTGATGATACAGTGCTGGTGGCTGATTCATGTGAGAAACTGCAGAAGCTGGTGACTGAGTTTGGTAAAGTGTGTGAAAGAAGAAAGATGAAAGTAAATGTGAATAAGAGTAAGGTTATTAGGTACAGTAGGGTTGAGGGAGAAGTCAATTGGGAGGTAAGTTTGAATGGAGAAAAACTGGAGGAAGTGAAGTGTTTTAGATATATGGGAGTGGATTTGGCAGCGGATGGAACCAAGGAAGCGGAAGTGAATCATAGGGTGGGGGAGGGGGCGAAAGTTCTGGGAGCCTTGAAAAATGTGTGGAAGTCGAGGACGTTATCTTGGAAAGCAAAAATGGGTATGTTTGAAGGGATAGTGGTTCCAACAATGTTATATGGTTGCGAGGCGTGGGCTCTAGATAGAGTTGTGCGAAGGTGGGTGGATGTGCCGGAAAAGAGATGTTTGAGGACAATATGTGGTGTGAGGTGGTTTTATCGAGTAAGTAATAATAGGATAAGTGAGATGTGTGGTAATAAGAAGAGTGTGGTTGAGAGAGCAAAAGAGGGTGTTTTGAAATGGTTTGGTCATATGGAGAGAATGAGTGAGGAAAGATCGACCAAGAGGGTATATGTGTCAGAGGTGGAGGGAACGAGGAGAAGTGGGAGACCAAATTGGAGGTGGAAAGATGAAGTGAAAAAGATTTTGAGTGATCGGGGCCTGAACATGCAGGAGGGTGAAAGGCGGGCAAGGAATAGAGTATATTGGAACGATGTGGTATACCGGGTTCGACGTGCTGTCAATGGATTGAACCAGGGCATGTGAAGCGTCTAGGGTAAACCATGGAAAGTTGTGCGGGGCCTGGATGTGGAAAGGGAGCTGTGGTTTTGGTGCATTATACATGACAGCTAGAGACTGAGTGTGAACAAATGTAGCCTTTGTTGTCTTTTCCTAGCTCTCCCTCGCGCACATGCGGGGGAGGGGGTTGTTATTTCATGTGTCGCGGGGTGGCGATGGGAATGAATAAAGGCAGACAGTGTGAAGTATGTACATGTGTATATATGTATATGTCTGTGTGAGTATATATATGTATACGTTGAGATGTATAGGTATGTATATTTGCGTGTGTGGACGTGTATGTATATAAATGTGTATGTGGGTGGGCTGGGCCATTCTTTCCTCTGTTTCCTTGCGCTACCTCGCTAACGCGGGAGACGGCGACAAAGTAAATAAATGAATAAGTAATATATATATATATATATATATATATATATATATATATATATATATATATATATATATATATATATATATATATATATATATATATATATATATATATATATATATATATATATATATAATAGTGTGTGTGTGTGTGTGTGTGTGTGTGTTTTATATTCAACAAAGAATTGTATTTCCTTCGTTTATGTAAACACAGGTACGTAGCGTCAGGATCATGGAAGGTATTCACAAGCATTGCAGAACGTAAGCAAGATTTGTGAATTATTTACCTGGTGTTGAGACCAGCGAGTTTGTCGTGTTGTCAGCAGTGTTCATGCTGCTACACAGCTGTTGTGCTGAACACAACACTTGCCTGGATTATGTGTTGACACTGAAGGAATGTTTGTTGTGTTGGTAATACAGGCGTGGGTGTAGTGTTAGTAATACAGACGTGGCTGCAGTGTTGGTAATACAGGCTTGGATGTAGTGTTGATGATACAGACGTGCCTGTAGTGTTGGTAATACAGGCTTGGATGTAGTGTTGATGATACAGACGTGCCTGTAGTGTTGGTAATACAGGCTTGGATGTAGTGTTGATGATACAGACGTGGGTGTAGTGTTGGTAATATAGGCGTGAATGTAGTGTTGATGATACAGACGTGGCTGTGGTGTTGGTAATATAGGCGTGGATGTAGTGTTGATGATACAGACGTGCCTGTAGTGTTGGTAATATAGGCGTGGATGTAGTGTTGATGATACAGACGTGGGTGTAGTGTTGGTAATATAGGCGTGGATGTAATGTTGATGATACAGACGTGGCTGTAGTGTTGGTAATATAGGCGTGGATGTAGTGTTGATGATACAGACGTGGGTGTAGTGTTGGTAATATAGGTGTGGATGTAGTGTTGATGATACAGACGTGCCTGTAGCGTTGGTAATACAGAAATGGCTGTAGTGTTGGTGATACAGAACGTAACTGTAACGTTCAGAACATAGGACTGTCTGTTACCCTGGCTGTATCTCTGGTTACCCGCCTGCCAGTGAGCACCTACGACGAGATTTCGTCACGAGGCAGCAGAGGTAGCGCGTAACGCTCACCACTCGTTGTGTACGTTAAGAATACTCCTCCTCTCTACCGTATTGACATTGTCATCCAACCTGAGGTCATTTGGGCCTGATATGAACCATACATCAAGTTGTCTCCATAATGTTTATGTCATTGCATGAATGTCTCCTACTTGTCTGGGTAGAGTGGTAGAATGGTCATTCTGTCTTTGTCGCGAGGGTCTCGTGTGTGTCTTTGTTTGATATTTGTTGCCCATGGCAGCTAGGGAATGGATGTGATCGAAGGCGGCCTTTTTTCGTCTGTTCCTAGCGCTGCCTAGCTAACGTGGGCAACGGCGATCAAGTGGTATATATCTGGGGGTTGGAGGAAGACTTCTGCATGCTTGTATGTTTGCAGGTTATTCTTTAAGACTTGATGGCGTTCTTCCTTGCATGTTCATGATGCTCATACTGACAGGCATGCATGGCTCACCATGTGTCGTTTTCCTTGATGTAAAGGTAAATATTTGTTCTTCAGCCCCTCATGACCGTCCGAGTGTTCTATCCTCTCGAATTACCTCATGAGGTGACTCTCAAGTATCTGTTATTAGCATGTTGATAACCGATTGTTTGGTCGGTGGACGTACGAAACGGCAGAATTCAATTTAATTTCTTATCTCTATAGATTTTTATGGGTAGTTTTATGAGTCCTGTGGTGAAAGTTCTCATTATCATACGTCTAAATGCTCGGCATGATAGTCTAATACTCTCAGTATGATTTTTGAGGTGGAATTCCTCGTTTACAATCTTCACCCGTAGATGTTTGGACGATCGACTCGCTTTCCCTGTTGGGCCTTCGCATGGTCAGAGAGAGAGAGAGAGAGAGAGAGAGAGAGAGAGAGAGAGAGAGAGAGAGAGAGAGAGAGAGAGAGAGAGGCATTGTATCATGTTCGGCTGCGTCGTAACACACGCGTCCACAGGTTTTATCATTAGGACTTGTCAGTTTCCTCTTTGGGAAGTGAGTCTACTGACTCCATATGACCTTTACCAGACAGTACCCCAGCCACTGCTGCTCCAAGACTGTGTTATAGAGTATGGCTGAAATTTCCTCTAATTTCCTCAACTGGGTTGAGGATGGAGTTCGTCCCACTATGATCTCTCCCCAGTTTACCTACGCTTTGATGTCTCACTTTTCTAATTACGACATTGCTACTCCCGTAGGTAGGAGAGAGCCGAAATTCAGTCGTAGATGCGGTTTACCTACAAGTTTAGATATGATTGCCATCATAAGATGAAATCAAACAGTTTCTCTTGTACATCTCCCAGTAACTCGAACTCCTTCCCTTCGGTTATTGCCCATACTATAAGACAAACATTCATCTTTCTCTGAAAGCTGTCATGATATATTTCATGAGGTTCTGAAGAGATCTACAGCGAAAAATTGAGTCTGCCTCACTTCTTCAGTGAGTTATGAAGCCATTTCCTACACGCTGGCCTACAGGAGGTCACTTCTTCCTCGGGGAAACCGTGATGTACGCAGGTTTGTTGTCAGTCTGCAGGAGAAACATAATGGTCAACTACTTCACTTTGTATTAGGACTTGGGACGCTGTACAACCACATGTTCAAGGCTGTGGGAACTACGACGTAGGCATAGTGTTAGTGTAGTTCTGTGGCAGTGGTATTGGGTGGTGGTGCACGAGGTGTGGTAGAGGAGGAAGAGGTCGCGCTCAGGGAGGGAATGGAATTTCATTTTGGAGGAGGGTGGTTATCGCGGGGCACGCCCGGACCCCTGAGGCATTTTCTTATTTCGAAAACATGACTCCCGTTCCTCTCTCTCTCTCTCTCTCTCTCTCTCTCTCTCTCTCTCTCTCTCTCTCTCTCTCTCTCTCTCTCTCTCTCTCTCTCTCTCTCTTTCACACACACAGAGCGCCTCTGTGTTTCTCAACTCCGCCCTGTCTCACTAGCGTCGCTGACGCCTCTGTCTGCCTGTCTGTCTGTCATTCACCGTGCCACTGTTTCTTTCAGTACCCGTCTCTCCCCACGTCCCTGCCTTTATCTGTCTCTCCCTTCTGTCTTCCTTTTCCTCCTGTCTTTCGCTTTCCCTCCCCCCCCCTCTCTCTCTCCCTTTAGTCCTTCGTGGGCTGCCTCCCTTCCGTTTCTCTTCCTCTCCTGTCTTCCTCCTCCTGCTCTCACAGAACAGCACCAGCTACAGTGCTGTACGTAATGATATCAGACATTGACACACAACTGACAGTAAATACACGTTTTACAGATGACGTGAGATATATGTAATATGTGAAAAAGACGAAAAATGGACATCTTTTATAGATAATATCCATTTTTTTTTTGTCGGGACAGAAAAGAAGTTGATTGAATTAAATGGAGAGAAAATGTGAACAAAGAAATTATTGATCGATGCACAACATTCCTGTCACGCCTTACAAAGATCCAGTAGGAAAAGAGATGGGAACTGAAGAATGTGTCAAGACATGTGGATGTCATCATAGATAAGAAACTTGTATTCGAATTGTCCTTTGATAAGGTAATGCCATCGAGCCATTAGTGGTATGATAAGAATGTTCTGTATACACGAGTGAGGAATCTTATGTATACACGAGTGAGGAATCTTATGTATACACGAGTGAGAGAAATGCACTCATGAAAATGTTCATTGTTTACATAAGAAGGTAAACTGAATACTGCCGAGTTGTGTTGCCATCAGCAAGATAATCGGAAATATCCGAGTTAGAATTACCGACAGAATTTAGGGACAGGAACATGTGATTATCATGAGAGACTGAAGGAAATTGAACGCTAAAGCTTAGGAGGAAATACGGGAAATGTATACGAAGATTATTGTGTGGCAGTGAATTTAGGATCTCAGAAGTGGGTGTTATAACCCTAAGGCTATTCCAGCAAGGAGGAAGCAGAGAAATCAAGGCTTTAATTATACCCTGAAATGTACGAAAAAAATATCAAACACAAAACTACGAGAGCCTTGCAGAGGAGATAGAGCGATTGTGCTGTGTAGTACCAGGAGCAATAAGACATCTACGTGGAACAAGAGAAACATTCGAAAGAAAACTTTATGCCTGGCAGAAAACAGTCCAGATGAACCCACCATTGATAGTGACGTCATGATCGAGGGGGCGGTGATGAAGAGGATCATTAACCAAGCAACAGATGAGGTCAGCGCCGGTCACTCCATCTGCTACTTCCTCTACGGCTTCTCTCTCTCTCTCTCTCTCTCTCTCTCTCTCTCTCTCTCTCTCTCTCTCTCTCTCTCTCTCTCTCTCTCTCTCTCTCTCTCTCACACACACACACACACCAGAATAATCATAATTCCAGAAGACGATAAGGAGAAAATGCAAGACGACCCAGACAAGATATACGCACGACCGGAGGAGAATGAAATGGAATTCAGAGAAAAGACGAGGTAGCGCACAGATGGTGGACGTGACGGTGGTGCTCCCGCCTTACGGAGGGGCGACAGACAAGGGAAATTGATGATGAAGACGTGGAGTAAACATGAAAGAAAATGCTGTGGTGTGGAGGAAACATTAATTAACATCGTCTGTTCAGGTAATGAGTGGAGTGGTAATGAGAACATTGAGAACGAGAGATACGAACAATGATGGTGATGGAGAGGTTGAGGCCATCCTTACGTAACCAACTTAAGAATCTGATGTGTTGCATGGCCGCTTTCAAGACACGGAGGAATTGAAACGCTGAGGAGAAGTGAGAAACGATTCACAGGCCAAACAGAAGATATGAGGAGAGTGAAAATATCATAAGAATGACTTATTCTATTTTTGGAAGCAAAATGAAGAACTAAAGACGGTGTTCTCTGTTTAAAAGCCTCTTAGCAAAGAGAAAACAGAGTGACCATATTTTGGAATATGTCAGGATCATGTCAGACCAAGCATTTACGAGAGCCCAGCGAGAGAGTGTGCGAGGTTGTCATTATATTGCCATGCTGAATATCTTCATAAGATGACCACTCAAACCTCCAAAAGAAGTTTGTAGAAATCGACAAAACCACTTCCAGATGAACCCAGGGTCGGCAGCTGTGTGACGTGTGTGGCAGCAGCAGAGAAAACCATGTTATTCGTCAAGCAGGACATGCGGTGAGCGCCACGCGCTATCCCTGCCAAACGGGGAAAATCTAGAGTTGGATCTTCTCTCTCTCAACTCCAGTGGTCGTGTTTGGCTCATCTGGTCTGTAATACTACAGTGCATATATTCCTTGCCTCCCATAACGTCACACACACACACACACACACACACACACACACACACACGATAAGTCCAATTTCGCGGAACTTTGTCGGTGTGTGGGCAGACATGTTGCATGATCACCTGCTCTCTCTCTCTCTCTCTCTCTCTCTCTCTCTCTCTCTCTCTCTCTCTCTCTCTCTCTCTCTCTCTCTCTCATCTATCTATCTATCTGATTTTAAAAGACAGGAAGGAGGGGCCCAGGCAACAGGTTTGGGTCGCCCACCAGGGTACCGTTTTCCTTAATCTTAAGAAAATAAAGACAGTGTCAGGCGAGAGGTCTTGCAGCATCGCTTGAGAAGAGGTTTTCCTTTGTGTGGCCTGAGATAAAATTGACGCTCCATCTTCCAAAGGTTTAATAATGCTCGCCAGGTCGGGCCTAACGTGCAGACCTGGGCCAGAGCACTGGGGACAAGGACAAGAGGGAGGGAAGATTCTGCGACCAGGTTTGGAGGAATGGAAGACTCTGGGGCAAGGTTTAGAGGGATGGAAGACTCTGGGGCAAGGATTAGAGGGATGGAAGACTCTGGGGCAAGGATTAGAGGGATGGAAGACTCTGGGGCAAGGATTAGAGGGATGGAAGACTCTGGGGCAAGGTTTAGAGGGATGGATGACTCTGGGGCAAGGAATAGAGGGATGGAAGACTCTGGGGCAAGGTTTAGAGGGATGGAAGACTCTGGGGCAAGGATTAGAGGATGGAAGACACTGGGCAAGGTTCAAGAGATGGAAGACTCTGGGGCAAGGATTAGAGGATGGAAGACTCTGGGCAAGGATTAGAGGATGGAAGACTCTGGGGCAAGGATTAGAGGATGGAAGATGTGGGGCAAGGTTTAGAAGGATGGAAGACCTGTGGCAAGGATTAGAGGGATGGAAGACTCTGGGCAAGGTTTAGAGGGATGGAAGACTCTGGGGCAAGGATTAGAGGGATGGAAGATGGTGGGGCAAGGATTAGAGGGATGGAAGACTCTGGGGCAAGTTAGAGGGGTGGAAGATTTGGGGGCAAGGTTTTGAGGGATGGAAGACTCTGGGCAAGGTTTTGAGGGGGAAACTCTGGGGGAAGGTTAGAGGGGTGAAGACTCTGTGGCAAAGGTTGAGGGGTGGAAACTCTGGGGCAAGGAAAAGGATGGAAGACCTGGGCAAGGATTAAAGGGGTGGGAAAACCTGGGCAAGGAAAAAAGGATGGGAAATGCGGGGTGGGGGATGAAGGGGGGTTTGGGGGATGGAAGACCCAAGGAAGAGGTGAACCGGCCCCCCAGAAAAATGGGCCCCCTCCCTTTAAGTAAACCTGGGGCCCCCGTAAGATGGAGACAAGTTTTGATGGTACCTGGCAAAGATAGGTTTAAACCTCAGGTTTAAAATGGGAAAACGGGGGGTAGAGGTTTTGGGTCCGGGGGGTTTAGGGAAAGAAACCCAAATGAATGGCTTGGGCGGTTTTTTGGGGAAAAACCCAAAAAAAACCCAAAAAAAACCCGTTCCCCCCCGTTGATTCCTGGGGCGGATGAAAAACCCAGTTTTAGTGTCGGGGGGGTTTTTTTAAGGGGGTGGGAAACCTGGCAGTAAAAGGGAAAACTCAGGTGAGGAAAACGGGGCAAAAAGGATAAGCTCTCAAAAATAGAATAAAACCCCCGGGGAAAGGGTAGACTCGGTTAGAGGTCTGGGGAGGTTAAGGGTGTCTGCGTTTAGGTAACCTTCAGTAAGGGTGACCGGCGGTTTAAGGTTATCCGTCGGTTAAGGTGGAAAACCGCGGTTTTAAGGTGAAAAAAACCGAGGTTAAGGGGGACCCGGTTTAAGAGTGACCGCGGTTTAAGGGTGGGAAAACCGTCGGTTAAGGTGCCCCGGGTTAAGGTGACCGCGGGTTTTAAAGGTGACCGCGGTTAAGGGTAAACCGCGGTTAAGGGTTGGGGCCGAGGTTAAGGGTGACCGAGGTTAAGGTGACCGCGGTTAAGATGAACCGTCGGTTAAGGTGGGACCGCGGTTAAGGGTGCCCGCGGGTTAAGGTACCGCGGTTTAAGGGTGACCGTCGGTTAAGGTGGACCGCGTTTAAGGGTGGGAAAACCGTCGGTTAAGGTAGACTCTCAAAAGGAAAGGTTAAGATCGCAGGTTTAAGATGAAGACTCTCAAAGGTTAAGGAAAACCGGCAGTAAATAAGCCTTGGAGTTAATTTTCTCTTCCGATTTGAAGAAATGTTCAAGGTTTTGGGGTGGAAACCGGCCCGTTAAATGGGTTTTTGGGCAAGTTTTAATTTGAAGTCTGCCAAAATATGGGGTCTCCCCAATTTGGGGGGAAGGCCCAAGGTTAAAGCCTCGATGAGGAAAGACTTTTGCGATTTTTAAATTTATTTTTTTTGGGAGAAAAGATGGGAAAGGCAAGGAGGATTAGCTTTGGGCAAGAAAGGATATCCTCGTATGGTCTGTCCTTAAGCAGCTCAGCTCACAACCTGACCTACTTACAGTGTCTCCCGGTATCCCTCCACCAGAGTGCAGGTCTCTCCCTGACGACCAGGTTTCCAACGAGAATTAGGTTTCATAGAAACTTCTCCCCCTTTTCTCTCTCTCCTCTTCCCCTCCTCTCTCTCCCTCTCCCCTTCTCTCTTCTCTCTCTCTCTCTCTCCTTCCCGCGGCCAGGCAGTGCCTACGACAAGTGCGTCACGCTTCAGATTTCAATTTGGAGAGGTCGAGGGTTTGGTGCAGGCGCCTGGCCCGTGTGAGGAGTTGCAGATAGACGTCTCGGGTCCACTGGAGAAGATACCCAGCCTCCCTCCCTCCTTCCCTCCCGCCCGGCCGCTTCTCTGAACATATAGTTTCTCACAGCAATTGAACTTCCTCTTCCCACTTCCTCCTCCTTCATTCTTTTCCCTGCGTCTTAACGACCTGCAGCATCCTTCACCACCCTCCTCTCCCCATTCTTCTTGGTTCTTTCTTCCTCTTCCGCTTCTCAATACCTGATCCCACTCCGGCCTGTTCCGAAGCCCTCAGTCTATCCTCTGCTCACGTGCTTTTGACTCCTACTCTGTCATTGCTCTTCCTTCCCTTCTTTACTCCGGGCCTCTTACTTACTCTATACTCTCCTCCCAGTATACACCCTCGCTCACTATTGTATTATTAACTTACTTTGTTATACTGAACCCTACTAACATACTAGTTCACTTTACGTTTCTTACTTTCTCCTCCACTTGTATGTCATACTTATCTGGACTTCCTCATTTATCTCGTTATCTCTGGCTATCTAGTCTTCCACGTATGTCTGCGTCATGTCTCGCATCCTCAGCCTTCATCTTTATTCATCATTGTCCTTTATGTTCGTACACTTCCTCACCTCCTTACTTACTCACTCACTCTCCCACCACCACCACCTGCTTGCACTTCATGTCTCCCACCTGCTTGACTCCTCACCTCTTTCTTACTCATCATCTCGCCTCACTTACTCGCCATCTCTCTACTTCTTACACACTTACGCCTCAGCTCCTGCTCGCATGATCACACCCTCTCCTACTTACCCTTCACCTCCTCCTCCTCCTACTAACCCTTATCCAGTCACAAGTAATGTCCTTCCCATAAAGGCTGAATGACTGCTTGACGCCCCAATACCCCTTTACTCTCTCTCTCTCTCTCTCTCTCTCTCTCTCTCTCTCTCTCTCTCTCTCTCTCTCTCTCTCTCTCTCTCTCTCTCTCTCTCACACACACACACACACACACACACACTGCACTAACTTCACAACATATGCAACAAGGCAACAAATTCACTAGGAAGAAATGTTGTGTTTTTAATTAGATAACTTTGTTACACGACACAATGCTTGTTCTTCGACCAAGTTTCTGAAGCCTGGTGGACATAAGTGCTCTTACCTGTGTGCAAGGTCAACCACTCTTCCAGTCTCCAGGGAAAATATAATGTTGATTCCAGTAGGATGTCAGATTGTGTGTAAGATCTAAAAGAAAAAACAAGACTGCAATGTATGATCGATGGAAGTATGTAAAACCCCAAGTATGTGTATAATAAATAAATGTATGTGAAATAGCGAGTTTTCATTCGGAAGATGACCATCAAATTGATGCTAGCTAGTCTGTTAAAGAGCGCTTACGTGGAAGATGCTAGTGGGTATGTAAGATGTAAAAGCACCTTCTATGTAAGATCTGAAAGCACATGGCATGTAAGATCCTGAAGCAACGGGCGTGTACGAGCAAATGTCTCGGCCTTGTAAGATTTGCAAACCTCGATATACAAGTCAGAAACGCACGTACCTTTAAGACAAATGTTCCTTTAAGACAAATAAAAATGCGTAGAACCGTCGTGGAATTGCGTAAGATTTTTAAGAACTGCGTAATAAAACGTCTTACGTTTGTGAATCTATGTGAGTGTAGGATAAAGAGGAGGAAACTCAGGATCCTGCTTGCCTGGGTTGTAATGAAGATATATGCTGGTGCAGGCGAGGGAGAAAGGCTTTACATATCGTGAAGCGAGACTGTTAAGGAAGCGAAGATTAGATTTTCATGCTTAAGGAAAGTAAGAATTCTTCAGTGATATGAGTATTTTCTTGGTTCATTGTGAAGTAAGGTCGACGAAGGAACCGAGAGGAAGGGAGAAGGAGGCAGTCGGGTGGAGTGTGGGAGGGAGGAGAAGCTGTAGGGCAGAGAGAAAGAGAGAGAGAGAGAGAGAGAGAGAGAGAGAGAGAGAGAGAGAGAGAGAGAGAGAGAGAGAAGGGGGTGTTTGAGGTTTTCCACCTGGAAAGGCAGGTGGGTGGATGTGGCGCGGACGTGTGGTGAGGTGGTGCTGGTTCTGGTGGGCAGGTTGAGGGGATATCCTCCAGGCGGTGATAGTCCTGGTGTGCAGTTGGAGGGGATGGTCTCCAGCTGGTGGTTGCCACTGCCCTGGACGCCACCACAATTGGCAGCTTGGCTTAGTTCTGTTCGTTTCCAGGAGAGACAATCTCCAGGAGACGCAGTTTCTCGCCGACAAAAATTTCCAGGAAACTCAATTACGGTGTATTTCCCTTTTTCTCGCGGAATTCCAGGGAGAATCCTGGAAATGAAATGTGGTTGAGTGTGAGGATCGCTGGAAGTGATTCATCTGTTAAGCGCGAAAAGAACCACGTCAGGAGATTCAGACGCTGTATCAGTTTGCTTGATCGTGAACGCAGACTGAGGAAGCACATTCTCTGTAGATAGTGGTCACTAGAGCAACTCCCTCGAGGTTAGCGAACAAAGATGTGTCAACGAAGTCACACCAACAACAGCTGAGGACGACACTGGAAGCTCTTCAGCATCAGATCAGTCCACAGTGGAAAAAATTTTCTACCTTGGCAGTGTCCAGCGAGGGATAACGGGCCTCTCCCGCCTGAGCGAGGTAGCGTCAGGAAGTGGAGAAAATGAGCTCTCAGAAAGTCTCTTTCTTTTGCTCTGTTTCTAGAAGGATTTCCAGCCTCCAGCTCCCGCCTGTTGTAGTCGCCTTCCAGGGCACGCAGGGGATGCCTGGGTGGTGTTCTTTCTCCTCCGTCTTCCAGGGGACGTAACGTGTGTAGGTAGTCCATTCACCATAAGATGGAGAGATTACTTACACAACGGCTGTTTCCGAACCATGTGTATTGGATGGGTTATGAGACCCAGATCTACAACAGTGTGAGTCAGTTGTGTAGTTATAAGACCGATCTTATGAGCGTTCTTAAAGCATCGACCTCCATGCGGGAGCAGGGTTACGTGGGCATGGGAGGAGGTGGTGGTGTGTGCGAATGCACATGGCACTGGAGTCATGGAGTAGTGGTGAGTGGAGGGTGGTAGTAGTGGTGAGCGGAGGGTGGTAGTAGTGGTGAGTGGAGGATGGTAGTAGTGGTGAGTGGAGTGAGGTAGTAGTGGTGAGTGGAGGGGGTAGTAGTGGTAAGTGGGGGAGAAATAGTGGTGAGTGGGGGGTGGTATAGTGGTTTAGGGAGGTGGGAGTATGGTGGGGGAGGGGGTATAGTGGTGAGGGAGGTGGTAGTAGTGGGGAGCGGAGGTGGTAAGGGGGGTGGGGGGAGTATAGGGTAGTGGGGGATGGTAGAGTGGTGAGGGGGGTGGGAGTAGTTGTATGGGGGATGGTATAGTGGTGATGGGGGGGAGTGGGGGGGGGAGGGGGGGTTTTTGGGGATGGGGGGGGAGTGTGATGGGGTGGTGGTGGTGGTGATTTTGATGGTGATGGGGGTTATTGGTGGGGAGGGTGTTATGGATGGGGGATGGGGTATGGGGGATGGGGATTGGGTGACGGGGTGGGGTTATGGTGGTGGGGGGTTGTATGGGGAGGGGGGGTTTGGGGATTAAAAAGGGGATGGGTTAAGGGGTGATGCCCAAAGGGGGTGCTGGTGGGGGATGGTGATGGGTTTATGGTTGATGGGTGAGGGTTAAAAGGTGGGTGGGGTGGTGGGAGGGAAAGCTGATGGGTGATGGTGGTGGTGGTGATTCTGATGGGGAGGGAAAGGGGGTGATGCTAATGGGTGATTTTTGGGGCTGATTGGGGGATGGTGGTGATGGTGATGGGTATTGGGGGGTTTTGATCAAAGGGGATGGTGGTGGTGGTGATGGTTATGGGGTGGGGGTGTTTTTTATGGGTGATGTAGGTGATACTTTTGGGGGATGGGGTGGTTTGTGGGCTGAAGGTTGGGTGGGGGGTGGGATTTGGGGGAAAGGGGGGGGAAAGTTATGGTGATGGTGGTGGTTGGGGATGCGAGGGTGATGGGGGTTAACTAAAGATGATGGGGGTGGGGGTGATCCCATGGGTGATGGTTTGGGGGTGGTGATGCTTAAAGGGGGATGGTGGTGATGCCCGTTTGGGGGGTTGGTGGTGTGTGATTTTGGGGTTTTGAAGTTGGGTAAGGGGAGGGGGGTTTAGGGGGGTGGTGGTGATGGGAGGGGGTGGTGGGTTTTATGGGGGGGTGGGTGTGGTGGTTGTGCTGATGGGGGATGGTGGTGTTGGGTGATGCGATGGGTGAGGGGTGAAACCCAAAGGGTGAAAGGTGGTGGGGGTAGCTTATGGTTTATGGTGGGTGATGCTAGGGGGGTGGGTGATGGGGGTGATGGTGATGCGATGGGTGAGGGGGTTTGGGGGTGCTTGGGGGAGGCAGAATGGGTGTTTGGGGGTGGGTGATGCTATGGGGTGGTGGTTAAGCTGATGGGTGGATGGTGATTTTGATGGGTGTTGGGTGGTGGTGCTGAGGGGGGGAAAATTGATGGGGTGAAATGGGGGGAGGGTGGGGTTGGGGGGTGATCTGATTGGGGGATGGTTTTTATGCGATGGGTGAAGGTTTTTAAAGCTGATGGGTGATGGGGTGGGGTGGGTGATTCGATGGGGGAAGGTGGTGATGTGAGGGTGATGGTGGGAGGTGGTGAGGATGAGGTGGGATGGGGGTGGTGGAGGGGTGCTGATGGGGGTGGTGTTGGTGTGATGCTGAGGGGTGGGTGATGCTGATGGGTGATGCTGGTGGTGGTGATGCGGGTGGGTGATGGTGGGTGGGTGGTGAATCTGATGGGTGATTGTGGTGAAGATGCTGATGGGGGATTGGTGGGGGTGATGCTTTATTTGGGGATGCTTGGGGGTTTGGGGGTGATGCAGGGGGGGTGGTGATTCTGGGGTGGTGGTGAAAGCTGGTGGTGGGATGCGGGTGGGGTGATGCTGATGGGTGATGCTGGGGGTGGTGATGGTGGTGGTGGTGATGCAGATGGGTGATGGTGGTGATGGTGATGGTGGTGATGGTGATGGTGGTGGTGGTGATGCAGATGGGTGATGGTGGTGATGCTGATGGGTGATGGTGGTGTTGGTGATGCTGATGGGTGATGGTGGTGATGCTGATGGGTGATGGTGGTGATGCTGATGGGTGATGCTGGTGGTGGTGATGCTGATGGGTGATGGTGGTGATGCTGATGGATGATGTTGATGGTGGTGATATTGATGGGTGATGGCGGTAGTGGTGATGCTGATTGGTGATGGTGGTGATGCAGATGGGTGATGGTGGTGATGCTGATGGGTGATGGTGGTGATGCTGATTGGTGATGGTGGTGATGGTGATGCAGATGGGTGATGACGGTGATGCTGATGGGTGATGGTGGTGATGGTGATGGTGGTGATACTGATGGGTGATGGTGGTGGTGGTGATGCTGATGGGTGATGGTGGTGGTGGTGATGCTGATGGGTGATGCTGGTGGTGGTGATGCTGATGGGTGATGCTGGTGGTGGTGATGCTGGTGGTGGTGATGCTGGTGGTGGTGATGCTGGTGGTGGTGATGCTGATGGGTGATGGTGGTGATGGTGATGGTGGTGATGCTGATGGATGATGCTGGTGGTGGTGATGCTGATGGGTGATGGTGGTGATGGTGATGCAGATGAGTGATGGTGGTGATGCTGATGGGTGATGGTGATGCAGATGGGTGATGGTGGTGATGCTGATGGGTGATGGTGGTGATGCTGATGGGTGATGGTGGTGATGCTGATGGGTGATGGTGGTGATGCTGATGGGTGATGGTGGTGATGCTGATGGGTGATGCTGGTGGTGTGATGCTGGTGGTGGTGATGCAGATGGGTGATGGTGGTGATGGTGATGCTGATGGATGATGGTGGTGGTGGTGATGCTGATTGGTGATGGTGATGATGCTGATGGGTGATGCTGGTGGTTGTGATGGTGATGGGTGATGGTGGTGGTGGTGATGGTGATGGGTGATGGCGGTGGTGGTGATGGTGATGCTGATGGGTGATGGCGGTGGTGGTGATGCTGATGGGTGATGGGTGATGGTGGTGATGCTGATCGATGATGGTGATGGTGATGATGCTGATGGGTGGTTATGGTGATGGTGATGATGCTGATGGGTGGTTATGGTGATGGTGATGGTGGTGATGGTGATGGTGGTGATGCTGATGGATGATGGTGATGGTGATGATGCTGATGGGTGATGGCGGTGGTGGTGATGCTTATGGGTGATGGTGGTGATGCTGGTGGTGGTGATGCAGATGGATGATGACGGTGATGCTGATGGGTGGTTATGGTGATGGTGATGGGTGATGGTGGTGATGCTGATGGGTGATGGTGGTGATGCTGATGGGTGATGCTGGTGGTGGTGATGCAGATGGATGATGACGGTGATGCTGATGGGTGATGGTGGTGGTGGTGATGCAGATGGGTGATGGCGGTGATGCTGATGGGTGATGCTGGTGGTTGTGATGGTGATGGGTGATGGCGGTGGTGGTGATGCTGATGGGTGATGGTGGTGATGGTGATGCTGATGGGTGATGGTGATGCTGATGGATGATGGTGGTGGTGGTGATGCTGGTGGTGGTGATGCAGATGGATGATGACGGTGATGCTGATGGGTGATGCTGGTGGTGGTGATGCTGATGGGTGATGGTGGTGGTGGTGATGCTGGTGGTGGTGATGCAGATGGGTGATGGCGGTGATGCTGATGGGTGATGGCGGTGGTGGTGATGCTGATGGGTGATGGTGGTGATGGTGATGCAGATGGGTGATGGTGGTGTTGGTGATGCTGATGGGTGATGGTGGTGATGGTGATGCTGATGGGTGATGGTGGTGGTGGTGATGCTGATGGGTGATGGTGGTGATGCTGATGGGTGATGGTGGTGATGCAGATGGGTGATGGCGGTGATGCTGATGGGTGATGCTGGTGGTGGTGATGCTGGTGGTGGTGATGCTTATGGGTGATGGTGGTGATGCTGATGGGTGATGGTGATGATGCTGATGGGTGATGGTGGTGGTGGTGATGCTGGTGGTGGTGATGCAGATGGGTGATGATGGTGATGCTGATGGGTGATGGTGGTGAAGGTGATGCGTGGTGATGGTGATGCTGATGGGTGATGGTGGTGATGGTGATGCAGATGGGTGATGGTGGTGTTGGTGATGCTGATGGGTGATGCTGGTGGTGGTGATGCTGATGGATGATGGTGGTGGTGGTGATGCTGAAGGGTGATGGTGGTGATGCTGATGGGTGATGGTGGTGATGCTGATGGGTGATGGTGGTGGTGGTGATGCTTATGGGTGATGGTGGTGATGCTGATTGGTGATGGTGATGATGCAGATGGGTGATGGTGATGGTGGTGATGCTGATGGGTGATGGTGGTGATGCTGATGGGTGATGGTGGTGGTGATGCAGATGGATGATGACGGTGATGCTGATGGGTGATGGCGGTGGTGGTGATGCTGATCGATGATGGTGATGGTGGTGATGCAGATGGATGATGACGGTGATGCTGATGGGTGATGGTGATGGTGGTGATGCAGATGGATGATGACGGTGATGCTGATGGGTGATGCTGGTGGTGTGATGCTGGTGGTGGTGATGGTGATGCAGATGGGTGATGGTGGTAATGGTGATGCAGATGGGTGATGACGGTGATGCTGATGGGTGATGGTGGTGATGGTGATGCAGATGGGTGATGGCGGTGATGCTGATGGGTGATGGTGATGGTGGTGATGCAGATGGGTGATGACGGTGATGCTGATGGGTGATGGTGGTGGTGGTGATGCTGATGGGTGATGGTGGTAATGGTGATGCAGATGGGTGATGACGGTGATGCTGATGGGTGATGGTGGTGATGGTGATGCTGATGGTGATGGTGGTGATGCTGATTGGTGATGGTGGTAATGGTGATGCAGATGGGTGATGGCGGTGATGCTGATGGGTGATGGTGGTGAAGGTGATGCGTGGTGATGGTGATGCAGATGGGTGATGGTGGTGATGGTGATGGTGATGCTGGTGGTTGTGATGGTGATGGTGATGCTGGTGGTGGTGATGCTGATCGATGATGGTGATGCGGTGTCCTTTTTTCTAAAAGGTTTAGCAACAACAGCTTCAGCACCGCCCTCACGACCCGCCGCCCCATGACCCTGGAAGACATCGAGCCATCCCACCGCGAGGACCTGTGGCGTCTCTTGGGCCTCATCCAGGACAGCGACCGGCTCAGCGGTGTGTGTCGAGTCTCGGTCGACCCCGCCGGCAATGTGGAGCGCAAGTCTCTCAAGAGCACGCGGAATGGCTCAGCGAGGAGTGTGGACGCGACGATGGGGTTGGGCCGGACGCGCGTGTTGTCCAGGGATATGTCGGTGGATCTGTGCGGCTACCGCTGGGGCGGACAGTGTAAGTCGGCCGGAGCGCCTCACACCACTACTGCCGCTGCGCACAACAACCACAGGTCAGCCCAGCCTCTAGCCGCGGCCCGGGATGACCTCACACAAAAAGGAAGTTGTGACGATATTGGGGAAGAGTCCAGCGTTCCGTCATGTTCAAAACCTCCCCACAAAGTCTTGACGAAAGGCGTCCTCTCCAGTATGCCTCCCGTAGAATATAACCACAAGGAGAACTCAAAGCAGTCAACCAAAGTAACCTCAAACTCTGCTTCTTTCCTGAGCTGTGAATCTTCTGAGTATCCGAGGGTAACCTCGACTGACCTCTTCTCCCCATCCTCCCTGCTGTGTGTGCCCGTGGCAGCCCCGGGCAAGGAGACCACGGCGGTGCTTGCCTGTCTGGTGGACAAGGCGTCGGGAGGAAGCTTCGGCCAAGAGGACGTGCAGATAGTCGAGCAATGTTTCAGGTAAGTGTTGGCTGTGGCCTAGCTGGTCTGGCTGCCGTCTCATGATGGTTAGTGAATGGATTATCCTCAACACATCAGATCTGGAATAAGAAATGAATTAGTGTTTCTAGTGAGATATATATATATATATATATATATATATATATATATATATATATATATATATATATATATATATATATATATATATATATATATATATATATATATTATCCCTGGGGATAGGGGAGAAAGAATACTTCCCACGTATTCCCTGCGTGTCGTAGAAGGCGACTAAAAGGGGAGGGAGCGGGGGGCTGGAAATCCTCCCCTCTCACTTTTTTTTTTTTTTTTTTTTTTTTTCAAAAGAGGGAACAGAGAAGGGGCCCAGGTGAGGATATTCCCTCAAGGGCCCAGTCCTCTGTTCTCAACGCTACCTCGCTAATGCGGGAAATGGCGAATAGTATGAAAGAAAAAGAAAAGATATATATATATATATATATACATACGAATAAAGTGTATATGAACGCGCACCTTCATAGAACATACAAAGCTCCATCAGCCAGGATCGAACCTGGGACCCCTTGTGCAAGAGGCAGGCATGCTAACCGCTAGGCTAAGGGACTGTATAATAGGAAACAATTATTCGAAATACTAAGTACTCGAATACCCTTCGTCTCACTATGGTGAGCAAGGGGGTCTATATGTCTATATGTATGTTCTATGAAGGTGCGCGTTCAAATACACTTTATTCGTATTCATATAACTCCGCGTTGTACAGTCAGGTTCGGTAAAACGCTCTCAGCTAGCTATGTGTTCTGCTCGGAAACAACCGATAGACCCCGTTTCTCACCATAGTGAGACGAAGGGTATTCGAGTACTTAGTATTTCGAATAGTTGTTTCCTATTATACAGTCCCTTAGCCTAGCGGTTAGCATGCCTGCCTCTTGCACAAGGGGTCCCAGGTTCGATCCTGGCTGATGGAGCTTTGTATGTTATATATATATATATATATATATATATATATATATATATATATATATAAGTCACCTTCAGCTATCTCCAACTACTGACATTACACTTGGAATCTTCGACGCGGTAAACATACTTAAGTTTCACCATAACGTCTAATCTGTCTTTGGAGACCCACATTTTATTGATACCTAAATCTGCATCGAAGAAGAAAAACAGAAAGAGGTAGAAATGTAGGAGATTCTGGTCTTTAGAATAGGTATCTTTTTCAGAATGAGAAAATATTCTTTCGTTTCTGTATGGAGCGCTCTTGTTACTGGCTCTGCTCGACATAACTCTTCCAGCTGACTGCAAAAGTCTGAGCCACTTTCGTCTATGTATCGTTGTTGGTTCTCTTTCTTTTTCATGAAAATATTACCTAAGCTTCTGCACTTGAGAGCTGGCTGCCTGCGTGCCCCCGCCATTAGTTAGGTCACGCAGCGCTCTGCAAGCCACAGACTGCCTCTCAGCATTGCCGTGTGGCAACTGGCAACTTGGGAGTGAGTCGTAATGTCTCTTGTTTTTTGTGGCTTTTTTGTGCATGTGTGAAAAGATAGATGGAAGACGACGCGTATACCTGTGCGTCCTCATTCTAGTACGCACCCACATGTGCGGAGACATCTAAGGACACAAAGCACCGGTGTAGCGCAGGTGTGTGACGTGTGGGATCATCCTCCCAGCCCTTCGTCCCCAGGATGTGCTGGAGCAGCAAGAACACTTGTGTGAGTGACAGCATAAGTGCCTCCTGCTTTATTACCTGTCGATTGATTGCTCTTGTTGCTGAACAATGCGCTGTTGTCCCCTGCAGAATAGCTGCCATGTTAGAGCAATTTCCCGGTGGGGGTTGAGAGCGTAAACACCAGTAGAACACTGGGATAGATGGATGGAAGGTAATGGGGATAGGTAAAAGGACAAGCACGAGGATAGGACGATTTAAGGATAGGAGGTAATAAACTGGACCCAGAAGTGGATAGATACGGAAGTGATGGGTGAAAAAAATGGGTTAAACCCGGGGGTGTGGGGGAAAATACAGCCACATGTATTGACACATGTAAGGACAGGTTTTATGGACGGGCGTTAAAAAAATCCCGGGAAAAATTATTGGGAAGTCCGTTGACAGGCAAGTGGACGGTGATTTGGGGAAGGCACTTAAGAGGGAAAAAGACGGGGAAAAAACCCCTTTTTTTTCAAATTTACAGATGAACAAGAACGAGCAGAGCCCAAAAATATGGAAGGCCTTGGGTTTCGTAGTGAAGGACAGTTGCTTAGGCGTTCACGAAGACAGGTTTATGTGGGCCCCCTATGATGGTAGTGGTGGTGATGGGTTGGTAGTGGTGGTGATGGGATTGGTTGTGGTGGTGCTGGGATTGGTAGTGGTGTGATGGGATTGGTAGTGGTGGTGATGGGATTGGTAGTGGTGGTGATGGGATTGGTTGTGGTGGTGATGGGATTGGTTGTGATGGTGATGGGATTGGTTGTGGTGGTGATGGGATTGGTAGTGGTGGTGATGGGATTGGTTGTGGTGGTGATGGGATTGGTTAGTGGTGGTGATGGGATTGGTTGTGATGTGATGGGATTGGTAGTGGTGGTGGATGGGATTGGTTGTGGTGGTGATGGGATTGTAGTGGTGGTGATGGAGAGGTAGTGGTGGTGATGGGATAGGTAGTGGTGGTGATAGGATTGGTAGTGGTGTGATGGGATTGGTTGTGGTGGTGATGGGAGAGGTATGGTGGTGATGGGAGAGGTAGTGGTGGTGATGGGAGAGGTATGGTGGTGATGGGAGAGGTAGTGGTGGTGATGGAGAGGTAGTGGTGGTGATGGGAGAGGTAGTGGAGGTGATGGGATTGGTAGTGGTGGTGCTGGGATTGGTTGTGGTGGTGCTGGGATTGGTAGTGGTGGTGATAGGATTGGTAGTGGTGTGATGGGATTGGTTGTGGTGGTGATGGAATTGGTTGTGATGGTTGATGGGATTGGTTGTGATGTGATGGGATTGGTTAGTGGTGGTGATGGATTGGTTGTGGTGGTTGATGGGATTGGTTGTGGTGGTGATGGAATTGGTAGTGGTGGTGATGGAATTGGTTGTGATGGTGATGGGATTGGTTAGTGGTGGTGATGGAATTGGTAGTGGTGGTTGATGGGATTGGTTGTGGTGGTGATGGGAGAAGTAGTAGTGGTGATGGGAGAGGTATGGTGGTGATGGGAGAAGTAGTAGTGGTGATGGGATTGGTTAGTGGTGGTGATGGAATTGGTAGTGGTGGTGCTGGGATTGGTTGTGTGGTGATGGGATTGGTAGTGTGGTGATGGGATTGTAGTGGTGGTGATGGAATTGGTAGTGGTGGTTGATGGGATTGGTAGTTGGTGGTGATGGGAGAGGTATGGTGGTGATGGGAGAGGTATGGTGGTGATGGGAGAAGTAGTAGTGGTGATGGGATGGTAGTGGTGGTGATGGAATTGGTAGTGGTGGTGATGGAGAGGTAGTGGTGGTGATGGAGAGGTAGTGGTGGTGATGGAGAGGTAGTGGTGGTGATAGGATTGGTAGTGGTGTGATGGGATTGGTTGTGGATGGTGATGGGATTGGTATTGGTGGTGATGGGATTGGTTGTGGTGGTGCTGGGATTGGTTGTGGTGGTGATGGGAGAAGTAGTAGTGGTGATGGGATTGGTATTGGTGGTGATGGGATTGGTTAGTGGTGGTGATGGAATTGGTAGTGGTGGTTGATGGGATTGGTTGTGGTGGTGATGGGATTGGTTGTGATGGTGATGGGATTGGTTGTGGTGGTGATGGGATTGGTAGTGGTGGTGATGGGATTGGTAGTGGTGGTGATGGGATTGGTAGTGGTGGTGATGGGATTGGTTGTGGTGGTGATGGGATTGGTTGTGATGGTGATGGGATTGGTAGTGGTGGTGATGGGAGAGGTAGTGGTGGTGATGGGATGGGTAGTGGTGGTGATGGGAATTGGTAGTGGTGGTGATGGGATTGGTTGTGGTGGTGATGGGATTGGTTGTGGTGGTGATGGGATAGGTATGTGGTGGTGATGGGATTGGTAGTGGTGGTGATGGGGATAGGTAGTGGTGGTGATGGATTGGTAGTGGTGGTGATGGGATTGGTTGTGATGGTGATGGGATTGGTAGTGGTGGTGATGGGATTGGTAGTGGTGGTGATGGGATTGGTTGTGATGGTGATGGGATTGGTAGTGGTGGTGATGGGATTGGTAGTGGTGGTGATGGGATTGGTAGTGGTGGTGATGGGATTGGTTGTGGTGGTGATGGGATTGGTAGTGGTGGTGATGGGATTGGTAGTGGTGGTGATGGGATTGGTAGTGGTGGTGATGGGATAGGTAGTGGTGGTGATGGGATTGTGGTGGTGGTGATGGGATTGGTAGTGGTGGTGATGGGAGTGGTAGTGGTGGTGATGGGATTGGTAGTGGTGGTGATGGGAGAGGTAGTGGTGGTGATGGGATTGGTAGTGGTGGTGATGGGATTGGTAGTGGTGGTGATGGGATTGGTAGTGGTGGTGATGGGATTGGTAGTGGTGGTGATGGGATTGGTAGTGGTGGTGATGGGAATGTAGTGGTGGTGATGGAAGTGGTAGTGGTGGTGATGGAGAGGTAGTGGTGGTGATGGAGTGGTAGTGGTGGTGATGGAATTGGTAGTGGTGGTGATGGAGAGGTAGTGGTGGTGATGGGAGAGGTAGTGGTGGTGATGGGATTGGTAGTGGTGGTGATGGGATTGGTAGTGGTGGTGATGGGAGAAGTAGTAGTGGTGATGGGATGGTAGTGGTGGTGATGGGATAGGTAGTGGTGGTGATGGGATTGGTAGTGGTGGTGATGGGAGAGGTAGTGGTGGTGATGGGATAGGTAGTGGTGGTGATGGGAGAAGTAGTAGTGGTGATGGGATTGGTAGTGGTGGTGATGGAATTGGTAGTGGTGGTGATGGGATTGGTTGTGGTGGTGATGGGATTGGTTGTGGTGGTGATGGGAGAGGTAGTGGTGGTGATGGGATTGGTAGTGGTGGTGATGGGAGAGGTAGTGGTGGTGATGGGATTGGTAGTGGTGGTGATGGAATTGGTAGTGGTGGTGATGGAATTGGTAGTGGAGGTGATGGGAGAGGTAGTGGTGGTGATGGGATTGGTAGTGGTGGTGATGGGAGAGGTAGTGGTGGTGATGGGATTGGTAATAGTGGTGATGGGAGAGGTAGTGGTGGTGATGGAATTGGTAGTGGTGGTGATGGGAGAGGTAGTGGTGGTGATGGGATTGGTAGTGGTGGTGATGGGAGAGGTAGTGGTGGTGATGGGATTGGTAGTGGTGGTGATGGGATAGGTAGTGGTGGTGATGGGAGAAGTAGTAGTGGTGATGGGATTGGTAGTGGTGGTGATGGGAGAGGTAGTGGTGATGATGGGATTGGTAGTGGTGGTGATGGGAGAGGTAGTGGTGGTGATGGGATTGGTAGTGGTGGTGATGGGAGAAGTAGTAGTGGTGATGGGATTGGTAGTGGTGGTGATGGAATTGGTAGTGGTGGTGATGGAATTGGTAGTGGTGGTGATGGAATTGGTGGTGGTGGTGATGGAATTGGTAGTGGTGGTGATGGAATTGGTAGTGGTGGTGATGGAATTGGTAGTGGTGGTGATGGAATTGGTAGTGGTGGTGATGGGAGAGGTAGTGGTGGTGATGGGAGAGGTAGTGGTGGTGATGGGAGAAGTAGTAGTGGTGATGGGATTGGTAGTGGTGGTGATGGGAGAAGTAGTAGTGGTGATGGGATTGGTAGTGGTGGTGATGGGATAGGTAGTGGTGGTGATGGGAGAGGTAGTGGTGGTGATGGGATAGGTAGTGGTGGTGATGGGAGAGGTAGTGGTGGTGATGGGAGAGGTAGTGGTGGTGATGGGAGAAGTAGTAGTGGTGATGGGATTGGTAGTGGTGGTGATGGGAGAAGTAGTAGTGGTGATGGGATTGGTAGTGGTGGTGATGGGAGAAGTAGTAGTGGTGATGGGATTGGTAGTGGTGGTGATGGGAGAAGTAGTAGTGGTGATGGGATTGGTAGTGGTGGGCATGTGAGAGGTAGGGGTCTTGATGGGAGAGGTAGTGGTGGTGATAGGATTGGTAGTGGTGGTGATGGGAGAGGTAGTGTTGATGATGAGAGAGGTAGTGGTGGTGATGGGAGAGGTAGTGGTGGTGATGGGAGAGGTAGTGGCGGTGATGGGAAAGGTACAAGTTGTGGTGGAGGTGGTGACTGTGGTGTTGACGGTTCTGATGGTGTAGATGGTACTTGGGAGTATCCATAATGGTGTCTGTGATGTACAGACGTCCGTGGGGTAGCGGTTAGCGTTCTTGACCATGACGCATTCACGGGCCGCCAAGGGTCGAGCGCATAGGTTCGAATCCTAGTTCTGGCAGTCGGTCCACGGTCAACTCAACTGTTCATCCACCCCTAGTGGTTGATCGATGAAATATGTATCTGGCTCATGCAGGGATATAAATTTTATATATTAAAATATATAAAAAATATAATCTTTTTTCTTTCAAAAATATTCGCCATTTCCCGCATTAGCGGGGTAGCGTTAAGAACGAGGACTGGGCCTTTTAGGGGAAACCCTCACTTGGCCCCAATTCTCTGTTCCTTCTTTTTGGGAAAATTAAAAAAAAAAAAAGAGGGGGGGATTTCCCGCCCCCCCTCCCTCCCCTTTAGTCGCCTTTTCGACACGCAGGGAAAACGGGGGAAATATTTTTTCTCCCCCCCCCCCTAGGGGAAAAAATATATAATTATATATATAATATATATAATTTTATATAATATATTAAAATATATATATATATATAATTATCCCTGGGGGTAGGGGGGAAAGGAAAATTCCCACGTATTCCCCGCGTGTCGTAGAAGGGGCTAAAAGGGAAGGGGGCGGGGGGGTGGAAATCCTCCCCTTCTTTTTTTTTTTTTTTTTTTTTTTTTTTTTTCCCCAAAAGAAGGAACAGAAAAGGGGGGCCAGGTGAGGGTATTCCCTAAAAAGGCCAGCCCCTCTGTTTTTAAACGCTTACCTCGCTACCCGCGGGAAATGGCGAATAGTATAAAAAAAAAAAAAAAAATATATATAAATATATATATAAAATTAAATTTATAGGGGGAAATGGCCTTGATTAGCGCCTCAGCTACTCGTGTCGTCCACAAACCCACACACCACACAAAAACACATAAACACACTTTTTAAAAAAAATTTTGTATAAAAATATAAAAATTTTAAAAAAAAACAATAAAAATTTTTTTCCCTTTGGGGTGTTCATGTTGAAAATTGGGAAATAAAGGAAAAGCTTGTAGATTTAGGGCGGAAAAAAAGGGCCCTGATGTTTGGGGGGAATCCCCGGGGTTTAAAAAAACAGATATACAAAAGTAACTTAGGAATGGGAAAGAGTTTGGCCAAAAAGGGGTTTTTAATTTTGGTTTTAAAATTTTAAATTGGGGGGCGTGCGAAAGAGGACTTTTGGATTTTTTAAATTGGGGGGGGGGGTTAAAAAAAAAAAAAAAAAAACAAGGTGCAACTGGGGGATTCTAAATCATTATCTTTTTGGAGGCTAAGGTGAAGATTTTGGGGGTTTTTTTCAAAACAAGAGATTGAATTTTTGGGTAAGAATTTGGTGAAGTAAGTAGCTTTGGAAAGGAGACCGGGTGGGGAAAGTACCAGGAAGACGGTGTAAAAAGGGAAAAAGGAGAAAACAAAGGAAGAAAGGGGGGAGGGGGGAGGAAGGGGATGTATTTAGGGAATCAGTGGGGTTTGGGCGCAAAAGGGTTTGTTTGTGGCATGAGAAGAGTGGGAGGGGGGCGGGTTTAAAAAGGGGTTTGAGGGGTGGGATGAAGAAGAAAAGATATTAGTAAAAAGAGAAGAGAGACCTTTTTGGAACTTTTTTGCGGGGAAAAAAATGAAATTTGGGATGGGAGAAGTAAAAAAGAAAAAAGACGGGGTTTAAGAAAAAGGGTGCAAAGGTAAAAAAGGGGCAAAAAAGGGTTGGGGGGTGAAAAGACTATCAAAAAATTTTGGGGAGAATAAAAAGTTTTTCGGAAGGAGGAAAATGGGTGCGAAAACAAGGGAAAAAAATGGAACTTCAGTGAAGGGCGAAATTTTGGGAGGGATAACAATAGGGGGTAAAGTAAAAGGGGAATGGAATGAGTTTTTTTAAAGGGTTTTTTGGTTGAATTTCTGATGACGGGAATGGCAAAATATAGGTTTTTTTGGTCGAGGTGGGGGTGCAAAGTGAGAGGGTTAGGAAAATAAATTTGGGTAAAAAAGAGAAGGGGTAGAAAAAAAGCTTTGCGGAAGAAAAGCCGAAAAGGCAGCTTTTTGGGATGGTTTTGGCAGGGGAAAATTTTTTAAAAAAAAAGGGGTGACTGTATGTTGACGGGTTAAAAAGGTTTTTTAAATGTATTATGACTCAGGGTTTGGGGTGCCTGAGGATTGGCGGAATGCGTCATAGTGCCTTTGGGAAAAAGGGCCCAAGGGGATAAGATGGTGCCAAATTAAAGGGGTTAAAAGTTTTTTGGAAACCCTGGTAAATAAAAATGGGAGGGTTTGGGATTGGGGAGGGGGGAAGGCATTACGGGCCATCAGTTTGGGGAAGAGAAAATTGCTTTTTCAGAAGGGGTTAAGGATGTGGGACCCGGTTTTTGGTTTGAAAATTTAATTGAAAAATTTACTTAAAAAGGCAAAGGTTTGTATGAAAGCTTTTAAAGGATCGGAAAAGGGCAATGATGGGAGTTGATAGGATGCCTGGGGAAGGTTTAAAGAAATAAGGTGGGGGACCCCAAGTTTTTTAGAAGCAGTGAAAATTTTTAATCGAGGATGAAAGGGAAATGTGTACGTGTAAAGAAAAGGAAATTTGTTTGGGTTCTCAGTAAATTTTTAGGTTTGGGGCCCAAGGGGTTTGGATTCCCAAAGGGTTTTGGTTTAATTTTTTTAAGGGAATGGGGTTGTTAGGGGGGGGTAAATGCAAGAGTCCTGGAAAGGGGGGCAAGAAAGAAGTCGTTGGGGATGAAGAGTTTGGAATGAGTAAATTTTTGTTCGCTGTGATACAGCGCTGGGGGCAAAATTCATGGAGAAACTGCAAAGCGGTGCCCTGAGTTTTGGTAAAGTTTGGGGAAGAAAAATTTAAAGAGAAAATTTGTGAATAAGACCCAAGGAAATTTTGGGAAACAGAAGGGTTAGGGAAAAAAGTAAATTGGGGTAAAATTTTTAAATGGAGAAAAACTGGAGGAAGTGAAGTTTTTTTAGAACTGGGAGGGGATCTGCCCCAGGGGAGGGAACCATGGAAGGGGAAGGGGGATCATAGGGGGGGGGGGCAAAATTTTTTGGGGGCCCCTTTAAAAAATTTGTGTGGAAGTCGAAAAACCTTTTCCCCGGGAAAAAGCAAAAATGGGTTTGTTTGAAGGAATAGGGGGTTTCCAACAATTTTGTATGGTTTGCGAGGGGGTGGGCTAGGGAATAGATTTTTTGTGCGCAGGGGGATGGATGTCCCGGGGAAATGAAATGTTTGAGGACAATGTGTGGTGTGAGGGGGTTTTGATCGAGTAAGTATGGGAAAGGGGAAAAGATAGTGGTGGAAATAAAAAGAGCGTTGGTTTTAGAGAGCAAAAAAGGGTGTTTTTGGGAAAAGGTTTGGGCACATGGGGGAGAATGAGTGAGGGAAAACGCCAAGAGGAATATTGGGCCCGGGGGTGGAGGGAAAGAGGAGAAAGGGAGACCAAAATTGGGGGGGGTGGAAAAATGGAGTAAAAAGAATTTTTTGTGATCGGGGCCCGAACTGCAGGGGGTGAAAGGAGGGCAAGGAAAAAAAGGAATTGGAGCGATGTGGGATAAAGGGGTTTCCGGCTTTAGTGGGGGTGAATCAAAGGCAGTTAACGTCGGGGGGAAACCATGGAAAACGTGTAGGTATGTATATTGCCCTGTGTGGACGTGTTATATACATGGTATTGGGGGGGGGGGGCCATTTTTTTTCTCTGTTTTTCCCTTTCGCTAAAACCTTTCCCAAACGCGGGGGACAGCGACAAAGGGATAAAAAAAAAAAAAAAAAAAAAAAACATTTTTTTTTTAATACTTTGTCGCTGTCCGCGCCTTAGCGAGGGAAGGGGTAAGGAAACAACTAAAAAATGGCCCCAACCCCCCCAAAAAATCCATGTAATACATAAACGCCCATACAAGCACAAAATACATACCTATACATTTCAACGTATACATACTTTACATACACAGGCAAAAAACATATATACACATGTAAATATTTCCCTACATTCTGCTTTATCACTTCCAGTCGCCCTCCCCCCACGCATAAAAAGGCACCTCCCATTCCCCCCCCCGGCACGAGTTAACGCTAGGGGAAAAACAACAAAGGCCACATTTGTTCACAGTCCCCAGCCCGTTATGTGCGTTTCACCGAAACCAAAAAAAGCTTCTTTCCACATCCAGGCCCCACAAAACTTTCCATGGTTTTTCCCCAGAAAGCTTTAAAGAGCCCCGGTTCAATCCACTGACAGCAGTCCCACCCCCGGGATACTACATCGTTCCAATTCACTCTTTACCTTTCACGCCTTTTACCCTCTTGCATGTTCAGGCCCCGATCACACAAAATCTTTTTCACTCCATCTTTCCACCTCCAATTGGTCTCCCTCTTCTCCTCGTTCCCTCCACCTCCGACACATATATCCTCTTGGTCAATCTTTCCTCACTCATTCTCTCCATGTGCCCAAACCATTTCAAAACACCCTCTTCTGCTCTCTCAACCACGCTCTTTTTATTTCCACACATCTCTCTTACCCTTACGTTACTTACTCGATCAAACCACCTCACACCACACATTGTCCTCAAACATCTCATTTCCAGCACATCCATCCTCCTGCGCACAACTCTATCCATAGCCCACGCCTCGCAACCATACAACATTGTTGGAACCACTATTCCTTCAAACATACCCATTTTTGCTTTCCGAGATAATGTTCTCGACTTCCACACATTTTTCAAGGCTCCCAAAATTTTCGCCCCCTCCCCCACCCTATGATCCACTTCCGCTTCCATGGTTCCATCCGCTGACAGATCCACTCCCAGATATCTAAAACACTTCACTTCCTCCAGTTTTTCTCCATTCAAACTCACCTCCCAATTGACTTGACCCTCAACCCTACTGTACCTAATAACCTTGCTCTTATTCACATTTACTCTTAATATATATATATATATCTTTTTTCTTTCAAACTATTCGCCATTTCCCGCATTAGCGGGGTAGCGTTAAGAACAGAGGACTGGGCCTTTGAGGGAATACCCTCACTTGGCCCAATTCTCTGTTCCTTCTTTTGGAAAATTAAAAAAAAACGAGAGGGGAGGATTTCCAGCCCCCCGCTCCCTCCCCTTTTAGTCGCCTTCTACGACACGCAGGGAATACGTGGGAAGTATTCTTTCTCCCCTATCCCTAGGGAAAATATATATATATATATATATATATATATATATATATATATATATATATATATATATATATATATATATATATATATATCCCTGGGGATAGGGGAGAAAGAATACTTCCCACGTATTCCCTGCGTGTCGTAGAAGGCGACTAAAAGGGAAGGGAGCGGGGGGCTGGAAATCCTCCCCTCTCTTTTTTTTTTTTTTTTTTTTTTTTTCCAAAAGAAGGAACAGAGAAGGGGGCCAGGTGAGGGTATTCCCTCAAAGGCCCAGTCCTCTGTTCTTAACGCTACCTCGCTATCGCGGGAAATGGCGAATAGTATGAAAAAAAAAAAAAAAAATATATATATATATATATATATATATATATATATATATATGGGATGGCCTTGATTAGCGCCTCAGCTACTCGTGTCGTCTCAGCTAACACACACACACACACACACACACACACATATATATATATATATATATATATATATATATATATATATATATACAATACATTTTTTTTATAATACTTTGTCGCTGTCTCGCGCCTTAGCGAGGTAGCGTAAGGAAACAGACTAAAGAATGGCCCAACCCACCCACATCACATGTATTTACATAAACGCCCATACAAGCACATATACATACCTATACATTTCAACGTATACATACATATACATACACAGGCATATACATATATACACATGTACATATTCATACATTCTGTCTTCATCACTTCCAGTCGCCACTCCACACCATAAAATGGCACCTCCCATTCCCCCGCCCGCGCACGAGTTAACGCTAGGAAAATACAACAAAGGCCACATTTGTTCACAGTCCCTAGCTGTTATGTGCAGTGCACCGAAACCACAGCTTCTTTCCACATCCAGGCCCCACAAAACTTTCCATGGTTTACCCCAGACGCTTCACGAGCCCTGGTTCAATCCACTGACAGCACGTCGACCCCGGTATACTACATCGTTCCAATTCACTCTATTCCTTGCACGCCTTTCACCCTCTTGCATATTCAGGCCCCGATCACTCAAAATCTTTTTCACTCCATCTTTCCACCTCCAGTTTGGTCTCCCACTTTTCGTTCCCTCCACCTCTGACACATGTATCCTATTTGTCAATCTTTCCTCACTCATTCTCTCCATGTGACCAAACCATTTCAATACACCCTCCTCTGCTCTCTCAACCACATTCTTTTTATTACTATGCATCTCTCTTACCCTATTATTACTTACTCCATCAAACCGCCTCACACCACATATTGTCCTCAAACATTTCATTTCCAACATATCCGCCCTCCTTCACGCAGCTCTATCTATGGCCCATGCCTCGCAACCTTATAACATTGTTGGAACCACTATTCCTTCAAACATACCCATTTTTGGTCCCCGAAATAACGTTCTCGCCTTCCATACATTCTTTATCGCTCCCAGAACCTTCGCCCCCTCCCCCACCCTGTTACTCACTTCCGCTTCCATAGTTCCGTCCGCTGCCAAGTCCACTCCCAGATATCTAAAACACTTCACTTCCATCAGCTTTTTTCCATTCGAACTTAACTCAAAATCAACTTGTCCCTCAACCCTACTGTACCAAATATCATTGCTTTTGTTCACATTTACTCTTAGCTTTTTTCTTTCACACACTTTACCAAACTCAGTCACCAATTTCTGCAGTTTCTCACCCGAATCAGCTACCAGCGCTGTATCATCAGCGAACAGCAACTGACTCACTTCCCAAACCCTCTCAACCACAACAGACTGCATACTCGCCCCTCTCTCCAAAACTCTTGCATTCACCTCCCTAACAACCTCATCCAGAAACAAATTAAACAATCATGGAGACATAACGCACTCCTGCCGCTAATCAACATTCACTGTGAACCAATCACTTTTCTCTCTTCCTACTCGTACACATGCCTTACATCTTTGATAAAAACTTTTCACTGCTTCTAGCAAGTTACGTCCCACGCCATATACTCTTAGTTCCTTCCACAGAGCATCTCTATCAACTCTATCATATGTCTTCTCCAGATCCATAAATGCTACATACAAATCCATCTGTTTTTCTAAGTATTCCTCAAATACATTCTTCAAAGCAAACATCTTATCCACACATCCTCTACCACTTCTGAAACCACACTGCTCTCCCCAGTCTGATGCTCTGTACGTACCTTTACCCTGTCAATCAATACCCTCCCATATAATTTTCTAGGAACACTCAACAAACTTGTACCTCTGTAATTTGAACACTCACCTTTATCCCCTTTGCCTTTGTACAATGGCACTATGCATGCATTCCGCCAATCTTCAGGCACTTCACCGTGAACCATACATACTTTGAATATCCTCACTAACCAGTCAACAACACAGTCACCCCCTTTTCTAGTAAATGCCATCCAAACCCGCCGCCTTGCCGGCTTTCATCTTCCGCAAAGCTTTCACTACCTCTTCTCTGTTTACTAAACCATTCTCTCTGACCCTCTCACTTCGCACATCACCTCGACCAAAACACCCTATATCTGCCATTCTGTCATCAGACACGTTCAGCAAACCTTCAAAATGCTCACTCTATCTCCTTCTCACTTCACCACTTCTTGGTATTACCTCCCCATTAGCCCCCTTCACCGAGGTTCCCATTTGTTCTCTTGTCTTACGCACTTTATTTACCTCCATCCAAAACATCTTTTTTATTCTCCCTAAAATTTAATGATACTCTCTCACCCCAACTCTCATTTGCCCTCTTTTTCATCTCTTGCACCATTCTCTTGACCTCCTGCCTCTTTTTTTTTTTTTTATACATATCCCAGTCATTTGCAATATTTTCCTGCAGAAACCGTCGAAATGCCTCTCTCTTCTCTTTCACTGACGATCTTACTTCTTCATCCCACCACTCATTACCCTTTCTAATCTGCCCACCTCCCACCTTTCTCATGCCATAGTCATCTTTTGCGCAAGCCATCACTGCTTCTCTAAATGCATCCCATTCCTCCCCCACTCCCCTTACGTCCCCTCACCTTTTTCCATTCTGGACTCAATCTCTCCTGGTACTTCCTCACTCAGTCTAGTTTCCAAGCTTACTTACTCTCACCACTCTCTTCACCCCAACATTCTCTCTTCTTTTCTGAAAACCTCTACAAATCTTCACCTTCACCTGCACAAGATAATGATTAGACATCCCTCCAGTTGCCCCTCTCAGCACATTAACATCCATAAGTCCCTCTTTCACGCGCCTATCAATTAACACGTAATCCAGTAACGCTCTCTGGCCATCTTTCCTACTTACTTACGTATACTTATGTATATCTGTCTTTTTAAACCAGATATTCCCAATCACCAGTCCTTTTTCAGCACACTAATCTATACGCTCTTCACCATTTCCATTTACAACACTGGAAGCCCCATGTACACCAATTATACCCTCAACTGCCACATTACTCACCTTTGCATTCAAATCACCCATCAGTATAACCCGGTCTCGCGCATCGAAGCCGCTAACACTCTCAGCTGCTCCCAAAACACTTGCTTCTCATGATCTTTCTTCTCATGACCAGGTGCATGGGCACCAATAATCACCTATCTCTTTCCATCCACTTTCAGTTTTACCCATATAAATCTAGAGTTTACTTGCTTACACTCTATCACATACTCCCACAACTTTTGCTCCAGGAGTAGTGCTACTCCTTCCTTTGCTCTTGACCTCTCACCAGCCCCTGACTTTACTCTCAAGACATTCCCAAACCAATCTTCCCCTTTACCCTTAAGCTTCGTTTCATTCAGAGCCAAAACATACAAGTTCCTTTCCACAAACATACTACCCATCTCTCCTTTTTTCTCATCTTGGTTACATCCACACACATTTAGACATCCCAATCTGAGCCTTCGAGGAGGATGAGCACTCCATGCATGACTCCTCTTTCTGTTTTCCCTTTTAGAAAGTTAAAACACAAGGAGGGGAGGGTTTCTAGCCCCCCCGCTTCCGTCACCTTTAGTCGCCTTCTACAACACGCTGGAATGCGTGGGAAGTATTCTTTCTCCCCTATCCCCAGGGATAACATAGAAGGCGGCTAAAGATGTAGGAGAGGACCGAGGAAATGGAATGATAAAGACACTAGGGATATCAGAGCCTGTACATTCGAGTGAGTGAGAGGCGTGCACGGTAATCAGAAACTTGTAGGACAAAAGTTTTTCCATAACGTAGAAAGATATTTCAAATCAGCCATCGATCTTGTGGAACATCGGTGTTGATGCTTTATATTACAACTGTCTCAACGTCTCTAAATCTCCTCCAGGGTAGCCAAGTGAAGTGATAGTTATGTTCGGGTTGCAGAAGCGGCCTCCAGCGGGCCTGGCGATGGACTGGTTCAAAGGGGACGTTATGAAAAAGTTTTTTTTTGATGACTGGAATTGGTTTATGGATTGATGAAATGCCTTTCTGTTTGTTCTTTGTTAAATTTGTTGGGTTCGTTTGCTGCAATTATTCACCATTTATCTGTCCGACCAGAGGGCATGCAACACTTGCAGTGTTATTGTTATGTTGCATTAATTGATGAATTGCGCAATAAAAGCAGAATAGGCTGTTAGATGTGATGGACAGCCTAATGTACATACATATGGAACGCCCACACCCACACGGGCACCCACACCCACGCGGCCGTCCACACCCGCGCTCCAATACCCTCTCGGCCACCGCCCACACCCTAACGGCCGCCCAGACCTGCCGACACACACGCAAACGCATGCACATGCACGTATATGTCCATGTGCACTCGTGCATACGTACATCTTTAATGAAATTCAAGCCGAGTAAATGCAAGATGTGAGGATGGGATACGATAAGAGAAGACCATTGTATGAATGTTTACTAACAAGGAAATAAGCTGCAGGAACCTGTGCGTGTATGAGGAGGACTTGGGAGTTGACATCATTCTTAACCAGTCGCTGGTGTTCCTCATCAGTACAAGGAACTAGTAGAGAGGGTCTAGAGGAGGCCAACGAAGATGGTACCAGAATTAAGAGGGGTTGAGTTATGGGGAAAGTTTAGGGGATTTCAAAATTACCCGTTATGGTAGAGAGAGGAGTAAGGAGTGACTTGATCACGTTGTTAGAACAGCCTGTTGGACGGTAGTATTGAACACTTCCTCGAAAGACACTGAGACAGAACAAGCAGAAGCCATAACACGAAATTTAAGCAAAGAACTTGTTATATATTCCTATGACTCCACGGGGAAATGAAACACGATAAATTCCCAAGTGCACTTTCGTGTAATAATCACATCATCGGGGGAAATACAAAAAAAAAAAAATATGAGACAGTCGATGTACAACTAAGAGACATAGCTAGGACGCCATTTGGTAAACTAGAAGACACTGTTATGTTCTAACAATGGAGGATGTCAATCATAAACAGATAAACTGGGAGAACTTAGGTTCGTAGGTTCTTATTGAGAGAGTCATAGGGACATAAGTGCCTGATGTATACAACGCGTCACTGATCACCCAAGTACTAAAGGGACCGATACACCATCATGACTTGGAAATTGGGAAATACCATATTATGCACCAATCTGAAAAACTGATCATCCAATACTTGAATGTGATTGGTAGATGAGGACTTAAACTGAACTAGAGATAGAACCTGAATCAAAGAGGAGATAAAGTAGAGGTAGGTACACACAACAATTACTGTGGGAAACATGTATTGGGAAATGGAGCTCAGAGGCCATATTATATGTGTACTGTCATTGAAGATTCTGTGAAATTTACACTGAAGGTGCAGAAATATGGGTAACCCCCCACCCCACCCCCCATGTACAATTATCGCTAGAATGATGAAAAAGATAAGAAATCTGGTTCTTTAGATATTCTTAGAAAGCCCAACACTAACGAGATAATCTGGAGAGAAAGTCTAGTATTGAAGTTTCTGGTATAGATATAAACACGCTCCTTAAAGACCCTTGGTCAATATGTCACACGGTCCTCATGAGGTTTCGCCACACGTGCTGAAAAAGTTTGTTGGTCGCTCGATCGACTGCTTGAAGTATTATAGACGTCGGTGGAGGAAGTTAAAGTGCTGATGGAGAGCAAAAAGAATGCAGATGCCATACCTTCTTCAAGAAAGGAGACTGAGAAGTTGAGTTGCAAGTACATACGCCTGTCTCGTTGACGACTGTGGGTCTGCAAAACACTGCACAAGGAACTAAGAAAGCAGATAGATGAACTTGCAGAATAAGAACTACCCAAGCGAGAGACAAGAATGATTCAGAGTAATGTCATGCGTAACAAATCTAATACTTCTCAGGGAGAGTAAGCTCCGCTCCAGACATAACAGAGGAATGTGTGTACTGTGTGGATCTGGACTGCGAGCGAGGGTAGGACTCATCCCCTTACAATAGGTCATTACACACCTGATCCCAGGGTCGCCTCCCCCTGACCTGTGCTTCTTCTCGCTCTGCTCCTAACCTTTGGTACTGCCCTGGCTACCCTGTTCCTGTCCCGTGGTTGTGGTTCTCCCACCGTACCCATGGTTCCGTTGTCCTATCCCGTGGTTCTCCCACCGTACCCATGGTTCCGTTGTCCTGACCCGTGGTTCTCTTTCGCCTGAGTTGTGATTCTCCTGACCCATGACTCCTTCCCCGGACCCGTGATTCTACCTCCCCAGAGCCGTAGTTTCTCATCCCCCAGACCTGTGGTGCCCCAGATCCGTGGTTCTCTTGCCCCTGACCTGTGTTGCCCCTCACCCGTAATTCTCCTTCCCCAGAACCGTAGTTCTCTTGCCCCTGAACTGTGTTGCCCCTGACCCGTGGTTCTGACCCCTGACCCGTGGTTCTCCTGCCCCCAGACGACGTGACGGTGCTGCTGCGGGAGATCATGGCGGAGGCGCGGCAGCTGACGGACGCGGAGCGGTGCTCGCTTTTCCTGCTGGACCGGGAGCAGAACCAACTGGTGGCGAAGGTCTTCGACGGAGAGAGGAAGGAGGAGGTCAGTGTGGGCTGGGCGGATGGTGAGTAGTGGTGTGGAGGAGTGGAGTGGGTGTGTGGTGTGAGTGGAATGGTTGGCTGGGTGAGTGAATGGATGGGTTGAGTGTGAGATAATTTTGGACATGTAACTTCTGGATGATAGTGTGGATTAGTAGTTAAGGACATAGTGTCTGGCAGTGGTGCGTCGTGGATGATTAGATGTTAAGGTGTAGGATAGATGTGCGCGTGGTGGAATTTAAAGCTGGTCCTGCACAGGAGAGAGAGAGAAAGAGAGAGAGAGAGAGAGAGAGAGAGAGAGAGAGAGAGAGAGAGAGAGAGAGAGAGAGAGAGAGAGAGAGAGAGAGTGTATATATATATATATATATATATATATATATATATATATATATATATATATATATATAGAAGAAGGAGTCACGCGGGGAGTGATCATCCTCCTCGAAGGCTCAGAGTGGGATGCCTAAATGTGTGTGGATGTAACCAAGATGTGAAAAAAGGAGAGATAGGTAGTATGTTTGAGGAAAGGAACCTGGATGTTTTGGCTCTGAGTGAAACGAAGCTCAAGGGTAAAGGGGAAGAGTGGTTTGGAAATGTCTGGGGAGTGAAGTCAGGGGTTAGTGAGAGGACAAGAGCAAGGGAAGGAGTAGCAATACTCCTGAAACAGGAGTTGTGGGAGTATGTGATAGAATGCAAGAAAGTAAATTCTCGATTAATATGGGTAAAACTGAAAGTTGATGGAGAGAGGTGGGTGATTATTGGTGCATATGCACCTGGGCATGAGAAGAAAGATCATGAGAGGCAAGTGTTTTGGGAGCAGCTAAATGAGTGTGTTAGCGGTTTTGATGCACGAGACCGGGTTATAGTGATGGGTGATTTGAATGCAAAGGTGAGTAATGTGGCAGTTGAGGGAATAATTGGTATGCATGGGGTGTTCAGTGTTGTAAATGGAAATGGTGAAGAGCTTGTAGATTTATGTGCTGAAAAAGGACTGATGATTGGGAATACCTGGTTTAAAAAGCGAGATATACATAAGTATACTTATGTAAGTAGGAGAGATGGCCAGAGAGCGTTATTGGATTACGTGTTAATTGACAGGCGCGCGAAAGAGAGACTTTTGGATGTTAATGTGCTGAGAGGTGCAACTGGAGGGATGTCTGATCATTATCTTGTGGAGGCTAAGGTGAGGATTAGTATGGGTTTTCAGAAAAGAGGAGTGAATGTTGGGGTGAAGAAGGTGGTGAGAGTAAGTGAGCTTGGGAAGGAGACCTGTGTGGGGAAGTACCAGGAGAGACTGTGTACAGAATGGAAAAAGGTGAGAACAATGGAAGTAAGGGGAGTGGGGGAGGAATGGGATGTATTTAGGGAATCAGTGATGGATTGCGCAAAAGATGCTTGTGGCATGAGAAGAGTGGGAGGTGGGCTGTTTAGAAAGGGTAGTGAGTGGTGGGATGAAGAAGTAAGAGTATTAGTGAAAGAGAAGAGAGAGGCATTTGGACGATTTTTGCAGGGAAAAAATGCAATTGAGTGGGAGAAGTATAAAAGAAAGAGACAGGAGGTCAAGAGAAAGGTGCAAGAGGTGAAAAAAAGGGCAAATGAGAGTTGGGGTGAGAGACTATCAGTAAATTTTAGGGAGAATAAAAAGATGTTCTGGAAGGAGGTAAATAGGGTGCGTAAGACAAGGGAGCAAATGGGAACTTCAGTGAAGGGCGCAAATGGGGAGGTGATAACAAGTAGCGGTGATGTGAGAAGGAGATGGAATGAGTATTTTGAAGGTTTGTTGAATGTGTCTGATGACAGAGTGGCAGATATAGGGTGTTTTGGTCGAGGTGGTGTGCAAAGTGAGAGGGTTAGGGAAAATGATTTGGTAAACAGAGAAGAGGTAGTAAAAGCTTTGCGGAAGATGAAAGCCGGCAAGGCAGCAGGTTTGGATGGTATTGCAGTGGAATTTATTAAAAAAGGGGGTGACTGTATTGTTGACTGGTTGGTAAGGTTATTTAATGTATGTATGACTCATGGTGAGGTGCCTGAGGATTGGCGGAATGCGTGCATAGTGCCATTGTACAAAGGCAAAGGGGATAAGAGTGAGTGCTCAAATTACAGAGGTATAAGTTTGTTGAGTATTCCTGGTAAATTATATGGGAGGGTATTGATCGAGAGGGTGAAGGCATGTACAGAGCATCAGATTGGGGAAGAGCAGTGCGGTTTCAGAAGTGGTAGAGGATGTGTGGATCAGGTGTTTGCTTTGAAGAATGTATGTGAGAAATACTTAGAAAAGCAAATGGATTTGTATGTAGCATTTATGGATCTGGAGAAGGCATATGATAGAGTTGATAGAGATGCTCTGTGGAAGGTATTAAGAATATATGGTGTGGGAGGCAAGTTGTTAGAAGCAGTGAAAAGTTTTTATCGAGGATGTAAGGCATGTGTACGTGTAGGAAGAGAGGAAAGTGATTGGTTCTCAGTGAATGTAGGTTTGCGGCAGGGGTGTGTGATGTCTCCATGGTTGTTTAATTTGTTTATGGATGGGGTTGTAAGGGAGGTAAATGCAAGAGTCCTGGAAAGAGGGGCAAGTATGAAGTCTGTTGGGGATGAGAGAGCTTGGGAAGTGAGTCAGTTGTTGTTCGCTGATGATACAGCGCTGGTGGCTGATTCATGTGAGAAACTGCAGAAGCTGGTGACTGAGTTTGGTAAAGTGTGTGGAAGAAGAAAGTTGAGAGTAAATGTGAATAAGAGCAAGGTTATTAGGTACAGTAGGGGTGAGGGTCAAGTCAATTGGGAGGTGAGTTTGAATGGAGAAAAACTGGAGGAAGTGAAGTGTTTTAGATATCTGGGAGTGGATCTGTCAGCGGATGGAACCATGGAAGCGGAAGTGGATCATAGGGTGGGGGAGGGGGCGAAAATTTTGGGAGCCTTGAAAAATGTGTGGAAGTCGAGAACATTATCTCGGAAAGCGAAAATGGGTATGTTTGAGGGAATAGTGGTTCCAACAATGTTGTATGGTTGCGAGGCGTGGGCTATGGATAGAGATGTGCGCAGGAGGATGGATGTGCTGGAAATGAGATGTTTGAGGACAATGTGTGGTGTGGGGTGGTTTGATCGAGTAAGTAACGTAAGGGTAAGAGAGATGTGTGGAAATAAAAAGAGCGTGGTTGAGAGAGCAGAAGAGGGTGTTTTGAAATGGTTTGGGCACATGGAGAGAATGAGTGAGGAGAGATTGACCAAGAGGATATATGTGTCGGAGGTGGAGGGAACGAGGAGAAGAGGGAGACCAAATTGGAGGTGGAAAGATGGAGTGAAAAAGATTTTGTGTGATCGGGGCCTGAACATGCAGGAGGGTGAAAGGAGGGCAAGGAATAGAGTGAATTGGAGTCATGTGGTATACAGGGGTTGACGTGCTGTCAGTGGATTGAATCAAGGCATGTGAAGCGTCTGGGGTAAACCATGGAAAGCTGTGTAGGTATGTATATTTGCGTGTGTGGACGTGTGTATGTACATGTGTATGGGGGGGGGTTGGGGGGGTTGGGCCATTTCTTTCGTCTGTTTCCTTGCGCTACCTCGCAAACGCGGGAGACAGCGACAAAGTATAAAAAAAAAAAAAAAAAAAAAAAAAAATATATATATATATATATGTATATATATATATATATATATATATATATATATATATATATATATATATATATATGTATATATATATATATATATATATATATATATATATATATATATATATATATATATATATATTGGAAAGGATCACAATTTTGTACGTGATCAAGATATTCCTATGAGTCCACGGGGAAAATGAAACACGAAAAGTTCCCAAATGCACTTTCGTGTAATAATCACATCATCAGGGGAGACACAAGAGAGAAATATAACAGTCAGTTGATATACATCGAAGAGACGAAGCTAGGACGCCATTTGGTAAACATGTGATTGTCCAAAACATGTCTCCCCTGATGATGTGATTATTACACGAAAGTGCACTTGGGAACTTTTCGTGTTTCATTTTCCCCGTGGACTCATAGGAATATATATATATATATATATATATATATATATATATATATATATATATATATATATATATATATATATATATATGTTCGTTTGTGTGAACACTTGAATATGAATGTTTCTGTGTATCAGATATAGGAATACATCCCCATGTGTTCCAGTCATCACACCCAGGTTGATCCACCAGTTGTGAAGTTGGAGGCCGAGGGTCCTGGTGACCAAGGCCGCTGTAGTCCATTACCTGACTCTCCTGTAGGAGAGGCAACTGATGGTCGTAGTTCTCGGTTCTCACGTCATTCCTGCCTGTAACCTCCATCATTGTGGTCTCGAGGCCAGTGAAGACCTTTTTTTTCTTGATGCATTTCTATGATTGTTAGGTCTCTTTAAGTCCAGGTGGAGTGTGACAGTGAGCTTTGGAACACGGAATATATTGAGACTTGCCTCTCAGTACCAGCTGTATGCTGGCTTCCTCGTCCTTAACGATGGGAAGAGAAATTGAGGTTAAAGAGTGGGAAGAAGATGGTGGGTAGCTTTGGAGGAGTAGGATGACTGCGAGTAGACGAGGGAACGATTCATTCCTCTCGTCCTTAAGTAAGTAAAATTTGGGATAAACAAGCTCAGTGTGGGCCTCATTGCCGGTAGACTTGCTGGTGGTGAGTTAAATTGTTAGCGACGATGGTTCGTTCCTGGTGCGTTGTGTGGGTCATGGTCAGTGTGGCTGCAGAGGCCCCGCACCTGTGCTGGCACGGGCCACCCCGACGGTGGTAAGGTAACCCTCTCGAACACAACAGTGACCAGTGAGGTTGATGGATATATACAGTGATACCCATGGCTCTTACCATCGTACGTAAGGGTCGTACCGTCACGTGCCAGGGGTTAGGGACGTGGTGGAGGTCGTCCAGCCTCACCCGCTGCTGTTCATGTTACGTGAAGAACAACATCTTAGTGCAGCTGGGACCGGCCATTTCTGGTGTCTGTCATTAACGTTAATTCTTTATCTTTTTTTTTTTAAATGTTGTTCATGACTGGCTGCTGATGACATTGTCTTGGTGGCTGGCTGGTACATATCCTCCTTTGATCATCCCACCCACGTCAGTACGAGTTGCCTCCAGCGTGGCGGGAGGTGATCAAAATGTTCTGATTCATTTCGACCAACTTGTCTTCCTCTCACAGGAAAGTAAATATACCACAAGATGTGTGTATATTTTGTAAAGCCCATCATGTATATCATAACGTAGCTGCAACATTATGGCAACGATTCTCTTATATCAGCTCTGGGGCAGTGTATGTGACCCCCCCTCCCCCCTACCCAACCCGTCAGTCGACCAGCCCCTTTCTAAAGATGAGTTCAAATTCGCCTCTTTTTAAGTGCCATGGTTAACGCGCGCGAGCCAGGTGTGCGTAAAGGAGTGAACGCCATAGATGCGATTGTCTGTGTTCAGGAGGCGGTGTTGGCTGACGGAAGGCAAGTTCGTGTTGGCAGCGTACACATGGTGTCTGTTGGTCGCGGGCTCAAACTGGTCGACACATCACGACCGTTGACTCTGGCAGTGAGCCGCGGGGTCCCTCGTTACCATAATGTATAATGAACAGAATTTCAGGTTCGTGTTGTTTATCGTTATTTGCCCACGTATGTGGTGGGCTCGTAATGGTTATGATGGGTGGTCAGGCTTGTGATGGGTGTTTGTGTGTAGTAGGTGGGCAGGCTTGTGATGGGTGCTTAATGAGTGTAGTGGGTGGGCAAGCGTATGATGGGTGCCTTAGGAGTGTAGTGGGTGAGCAGGCTTGTGATGGGTGCATTATGAATGTAGTGGGTGGGCAGGCGAGTGATGGATGCCTCATGAATGTAATTGGTCAGCAGACAGGGGAGGGGAACACGCTATTATGTAATTGATCAAACCATTGAAGCTTGAGCGGTAGAGACAAGCTGGGTCTTGAGGGGTTGGGTTGCTGGAGGGGATCTTGTAGTATGTGTTGCTCCAGATGATGATGAGGATGAAGGATAAGTTACTGGGGGAGGAGGGTAGAGCTTAGAATGATGATGGAGGAGGGAGGAAGGTCGTGGGTGAGGTAGGTGTGGGCCCTGTGATAACGAGGGAACGGGAGTAGTGGAGTACCAGTGGGGGCCCCAGTGGTAGGAGGGAGCGGATCTGGTGCAGCAGATTTGGGCTCTGTGGTAGGAAGGGACGGGAGTTGTGGAGTAGTGGTGGGGGCTTTGTTGTAGGAGGAAGTGGATCTGGTGGGGCAGATGATGGCTCTGTGGTAGGAGGTAACGGATCTGGTAGATCAGATGTGGCTCTTGTGGTAGGAGGGGACGAGTGTGGTGAAGTTTGTATGGGATGCTCTGTGGTAGAAGGGCGTGGATATGGTTCTCTGTCATTTGTGTACTGTAAAATGATTGACATATCATTATAATGCTTCTCTCACGCTTAATATACCTCGAAGATTATTATTATTATTATCATTATTATTATTATTATTATTGTTAATATTATCATTATAGTTATTATTATTATTATTATTATTATTATTATTATTATTATTATTATTATTATTATTATCATCATC
>NC_092271.1:11685095-11750095 GCF_036320965.1 Panulirus ornatus | reverse complement strand
CTCGATCAAACCACCTCACACCACATATTGTCCTCAAACATCTCATTTCCAGCACATCCACCCTCCTGCGCACAACTCTATCCATAGCCCACGCCTCGCAACCATACAACATTGTTGGAACCACTATTCCTTCAAACATACCCCTTTTTGCTTTCCGAGATAATGTTCTCGACTTCCAAACATTCTTCAAGGCTCCCAGAACTTTCGCCCCCTCCCCCACCTTATGATTCACTTCACTTCCATGGTTCCATCCGCTGCCAGATCCACTCCCAGATATCTAAAACACTTTACTTCCAATTTTTCTCCATTCAAACTTACCTCCCAATTGACTTGACCCTCAACCCTACTGTACCTAATAACCTTGCTCTTATTCACATTTACTCTTAACTTTCTTCTTTCACACACTTTACCAAACTCAGTCACCAGCTTCTGCAGTTTCTTACATGAATCAGCCACCAGCGCTGTATCATCAGCGAACAACAACTGACTCACTTCCCAAGCTCTCTCATCCCCAACAGACTGCATTCTTGCCCCTCTTTCCAAAACTCTTGCATTTACCTCCCTAACAACCCCGTCCATAAACAAATTAAACAACCATGGAGACATCACACACCCCTGCCGCAAACCTACATTCACTGAGAACCAATCACTTTCCTCTCTTCCTACACGTACACATGCCTTACATCCTCGATAAAAACTTTTCACTGCTTCTAACAACTTGCCTCCCACACCATATTTTCTTAAAACCTTCCACAGAGCATCTCTATCAACTCTATAATATGCCTTCTCCAGATCCATAAATGCTACATACAAATCCATTTGTTTTTCTAAGTATTTCTCACATACATTCTTCAAAGCAAACACCTGATCCACACATCCTCTACCACTTCTGAAACCACACTGCTCTTCCCCAATCTGGTGCTCGGTACACGCCTTCACCCTCTCAATCAATACCCTCCCATATAATTTACCAGGAATACTCAACAAACTTATACCTCTGTAATTTGAGCACTCACTCTTATCCCCTTTGCCTTTGTACAGTGGCACCATGCAAGCATTCCGCCAATCCTCAGGAACCTCACCATGAATCATACATACATTAAATAACCTTACCAACCAGTCAACTATACAGTCACCCCCTTTTTTAATAGATTCCACTGCAATACCAAACCTGCTGCTTTGCCGGCTTTCATCTTCCGTAAAGCTTTTACTACCTCTTCTCTATTTACTAAATCATTTTCCCTAACCCTCTCACTTTGCACACCACCTCGACCAAAACACCCTCTATCTGCCACTCTATCATCAAACACATTCAACAAACCTTCAAAATACTCACTCCATCTCCTTCTCACATCACCACTACCTATCACCTCCCCATTAGCCCCCTTCACTGAAGTTCCCATTTGCTCCCTTGTCTTACGCACTTTATTTACCTCCTTCCAAAACATCTTTTTATTCTCCCTGAAATTTAATGATACTCTCTCACCCCAACTCTCATTTGCCCTCTTTTTCACCTCTTGCACCTTTCTCTTGACCTCCTGCCTCTTTCTTTTATACCTCTCCCACTCATTTGCATTTTTTCCCTGCAAAAATCGTCCAAATGCCTCTCTCTTCTCTTTCACTAATAATCTTACTTCTTCATCCCACCACTCACTACCTTTTCTAATCAACCCACCTCCCATGCTTCTCATGCCACAAGCATCTTTTGCGCAAGCCATCACTGGTTCCCTAAATGCATCCCATCCCTTCCCCACTCCCCTTACCTCCTTTGTTCTCACCTTTTTCCATTCTGTACTCAGTCTCTCCTGGTACTTCCTCACACAAGTCTCCTTCCCAAGCTCACTTACTCTCACCACTCTCTTCACCCCAACATTCTCTCGTCTTTTCTGAAAACCCCCACAAATCTTCACCTTTGCCTCCACAAGATAATGATCAGACATCCCTCCAGTTGCACCTCTCAGCACATTAACATCCAAAAGTCTCTCTTTCGTGCGTCTATCAATTAATACGTAATCCAATAACGCTCTCTGGCCATCTCTCCTACTTACATACGTAAGTAGGACATATATATATATATATATATATATATATATATATATATATATATATATATATATATATATATATAATATCCCTGGGGATAGGGGATTAAAAATACTTCCCACGTATTCCCTGCGTGTCGTAAAAGGCGACTAAAAGGGGAGGGAGCGGGGGGCTGGAAATCCTCCCCTCTCGTTTTTTTTTTTTTTTCAATTTTCCAAAAGAAGGAACAGAGGGGGCCAGGTGAGGATATTCCAAAAAAGTCCCAGTCCTCTGTTCTTAACGCTACCTCGCTAACGCGGGAAATGGCGAATAGTTTAAAAGAAAAGAAATATATATATATATATATATATATATATATATATATATATATATATATATATATATATATATATATATATATATATTATATATATATATATATATATATATATATATATATATATATATATATATATATATATATATATATTATATATATACACACACACATATGTATATAGAAGTTAAAGTACATGGAGGGGAGGGTTTCTAGCCCCCCGCTTCCGTCCCCATTAGTCCCCTTCTACGACACGCGGGGAATGCGTGAGAAGTATTATTTCTCCCCTATCCCCAGGGATATTCTGAAAGGGGAAACAGAAGAAGGAGTCATGCGGGGAATGCTCATCCTCCTCGAAGGCTCAGACTGAGGTGTCTAAATGTGTGTGGATGTAACCAAGATGAGAAAAAAGGAGAAATAGGTAGTATGTTTGAGGAAAAGAACCTGGATGTTTTGGCTCTGAGTGAAACTAAGCTCAAGGGTAAAGGGGAAGAGTGGTTTGGGAATGTCTTGGGAGTGAAGTCAGGGGTTGGTAAGAGGACAAGAGCAAAGGAAGGAGTAGCAATACTCCTGAAGCAGGAGTTGTATGAGTATGTGATAGAGTGTAAGAAAGTAAACTCTAGATTGATATGGGTAAAACTGAAAGTGGATTGGGAGAGATGGGTGATTATTGGTGCATATGCACCTGGTCATGAGAAGAAAGATCATGAGAGGCAAGTGTTTTGGTAGCAGCTGAGTGAGTGTGTTAGCAGCTTTGATGCGCGAGACGGGGGTTATAGTGATAGGTGATTTGAATGCAAAGGTGAGTAATGTGGCAGTTGAGGTATGATTAGTGTACATGGGGTGTTCAATGTTGTAAATGGAAATGGTGAAGAGCTTGTAGATTTGTGTGCTGAAAAAGGACTGGTGATTGGGAATACCTGGTTTAAAAAGAGAGATATACACAAGTATACGTATGTAAGTAGGAGAGATGGCCAAAGAGCATTATTGGATTACGTGTTAATTGATAGGTGCGTGAAAGAGAGATTTTTGGATGTTAATGTGCAAAGAGGGATAACTGGAGGGATGTCTGATCATTATCCTGTGGAGGCGAAGGTGAAGATTTGTAGAGGTTTTGAGAAGAGAGAATGTTAGGATGAAGAGAATGGTGAGAATAAGTGAGCTTGGAAAGGAGACTTGTGTAAGGAAGTACTAAGAGAGAATGAGTGCAGAATGGAAAAAGGGTGAGAGCAAATGACGTAAGGGGAGTGGGGAAGGAATAGGATGTATTTAGGAAAGCAGTGATGGGTTGTGCAAAAGATGCATGTGGCATGAGAAAGGTGGGAGGTGGGCATATTAGGAAGGGTAGTGAGTGGTGGGATGAAGAAGTAAGACTGTAAGTGAAAGAGAAGAGAGAGGCGTTTGGACGATTATTGCAGGGAAGTAGTGCGAATGACTGGGAGATATATAAAAGAAAGAGGCAGAAGGTCAAGAGAAAGGTGCAAGTGGTGAAAAAGAGTGCAAATGAGAGTTGGGATGAGAGGGTATCATTGAATATTAGGGAGAACAAAAACATGTTTTGGGAGGAATTGAATAACGTGCGTAAGACAAGAGAACAAATGGGCACATCGGTGAAGGGGGCTAATGGGGAGGTAATAACAAGTAGTGGTGAAGTGAGAAGGAGATGGAGTGAGTATTTCGAAGGTTTGTTGAATGTGTGTGTGTGATGATAGAGTGGCAGATATAGGGTGTTTTGGTCGAGGTGGTGTGCAAAGTGAGAGGGTCAGGGAGAATGATTTGGTAGATAGAGAAAAGGTAGTGAAAGCTTTACAGAAGATGAAAGCCGGCAAGGCGGCCGGTTTGGATGTTATTGCAGTGGAATTTATTAAAAAAAGGGGTGACTGTGTTATTGACTGGTTGGTAAGGATATTCAGTGTATGTATGGTTCTGTATGGTTCATGGTGAAGTGCCTGAGGATTGGCGGAATGCATGCATAGTGCCATTGTACAAAGGCAAAGGGGATAAAGGTGAGGGCTCAAATTACAGAGACATAAGTTTGGTGAGTATTCCTGGGAAATTATATGGGAGGGTATTGATTGAGAGGGTGAAGGCATGTTCAGAGCATCAGATTGGGAAGAGCAGTTGTGGTTTCAGAAGTAGTAGAGGATATGTGGATCAGGTGTTTGCCTTGAAGAATATGATAGAGATGCTCTGTGGAAGGTATTAAGAGTATATGGTGTGGGAGGTAAGTTGTTAGAAGCAGTGAAAAGATTTTTATCAAGGATGTAAGGCATGTGTACGAGTAGGTAGAGAGGAAAGTGATCGGTTCCCTGTGAATGTTGGTTTGCGGCAGGGGTGAGTGATGTCTCCATGGTTGTTTAATTTGTTTATGGATGGGGTTTTTAAGGGAGGTGAATGCAAGAGTTTTGGAGAGAAGGTCAAGTATGCAATATGTTGTGGATTAGAGGGCTTGGGAAGTTAGTCAGTTGATGTTCGCTGATGATACAGCGCTGGTGGCTGATTCGGGTGAGAAACGGCAGAAGCTGGTGAATGAGTATGGTAAAGTGTGAGAAAGAAGAAAGCTGAGAGTAAATGTAAATAAGAGCATGGTTATTAGGTTCAGTAGGGTTGAGGGACAGGTCAATTGGGAGGTAAGTTGAATGATTGAAAAGCTGGAGGAAGTGAAGTGTTTTAGATATCTTGGAGTGGATTTAGCAATGAATGGAACCATGGAAGCGGAAGTGAGTCACATGGTGGGTGAGGGGGCGAAGGTTCTGGAAGGGTTGAAGAATGTGTGGAAGGCGAAAACATTATCTCGGAAAGCAAAAATGGGTATGTTTGAAGGAATAGTGGTTCCAACAATGTTATATGGTTGCGAGGCGTGGGATGTAGATAGGGTTGTGCGGAGGAGAGTGGATGTGTTGGAAATGAAATGTTTGAGGAAAATATGCGGTGTGAGATGGGTTGATCGAGTAAGTAATGAAAGGGTAAGAGAGATGTGTGGTAATAAAGAGTGTGTTTGAGAGAGCAGAAGACGGTGTTTTGAAATGGTTTGGTCACATGGAGAGAATGACTGAGGAAAGATTGACAATGAAGATGTATGTGTCAGAGGTGAAGGGAATGAGAAGAAGTGGGAGACCAAATTGGAGGTGGAAGGATGGGGTGAAATAGATTTTGAGCGATCGGTTCCTGAACATACAGGAGGGTGAAAGGCGTTTAAGGAATAGAGTGAATTGGAATGATGTGGTATACCGGGGTCGACGTGCTGTCAGTGGATTGAACCAGAGCATGTGAAGCGTCTGGGGTAAACTATGGAATGTTTTGTGGTGCCTGGATGTGGAAAGGGAGCTGTTGTTTCGGTGCATTACACGTGAGTGACAGCTAGAGACTGAATGTGAACGAATGTGGCCTTTGTTGTCTTTTCCTAGCGCAACCTCGCGCGCGCGTGGGGGGAGTGGGGTGCCATTTCATGTGAAGCGGGATGGCGGCGGGAATGGATGAAAGCAGCAAGTTTGAATATGTATATGTGCATGTGTCTGTGTATGTATATACGTTGAAATGTATAGGTATGTATATGTGCGTGTGTGGGCGTTCATGTATATACATGCGTATGTTGGTGGGTTGGGCCATTCTTTCGTCTGTTTCGTTGCGCTTCCTCGCTAACGTGGGAGACAGCGACTAAGTATGAGAAGTTCCCTCAAGCATTTGTGCTGTTATTTCACCAAAGTCTTGGGTATTATTTTATCAGTCTGGGTCTTTTATTCCCCCGTTTGCCAGCCTAAGCCAGGTACTCAATTATCGGCACGCCCCTAGGGAAGACGAACTGCTAGGATGGTTGTGGGCCGTCTCCCGCGCCGAAGACTCGAATCCGTGTGGTTCCTTGCCTGACTCATGATCACTGAGTGCGTGATGAATTACATACGTGTAATTACCGACTTGTTCTGTACGAGGAGGGGACTTTACGCTCGTGGTGTGTTGTGTGTGTGTGTGTGTGGTCGATCCATTGATTCAAACACAAGAGAGTCAGCCTCTGTTCTCTCGTCTCCTCCTCCTGTGGTCTGCTACTCGGGCAACACTGACAAAGGCCCAGCATCGACCCAGGTAAACACGTTACTTAAGTCTCGAAAAATATAAATATCTCTAGTGTGGAGGTCGGCTGCCTGCCCCAGAGATTGTCCGTCTTCCCCCACGGTGGTGTGCGAGCACTGAATAACATATTTACGTTAATGAATGCCTCCTCCGTGAGGGTAGTAAGCCGTGCGACCGAAGGTTGAGAGCTAGGCTATCCCTACTAGAGACGTGACGGTTGACGGTCGGATGCAAGGCTTGGTGGACTTGACCAAGGAACTTCGCTGCCGGCCGTATGACGAAGTCATTACCATAATTTGGTAATTTTGAGACGTGAACATTTGAAAATTATTCATGGTTTCATCTGCATATAAAACATCTATTGTAAGAAAGGGGCGAGTATACGGCATATTCTTGCTGAGCCACGCTCTCGGAAAAAAATTTCAACAGGGGCAAGCAAGCTTGCAGGCTGGCTTGATGACGCAGGCTTTGCGTTCAGTCACTTGCAAGCGATGACAATCAAAAGCTGATGACAAATATTTTCTATCTTGTATTGATTTTTATGAAGGTACTTCAAAACGATACCTTCTCCTCGCCCTGCTCGCCCTCGTCTCTTCCTCATCTTATAACTTTTCCATCTTGAAAAATCAGGTCTACAGTCACCTGGAGAAGCTTCGATTAATTCCTCCTGTGTTCATTTTACTCTTACTTTGCCACTCGCCCGAGGTGGCCATGATTGGTGCTTGCTTTTTTAACCTGTGTCTTGTTCAATATTTCAAAATGAAATGCCAATATACCTTAGATATATATGAATAACTTTGAAATGGCGATCCTGACAGGAGTCTATGTGACGAGGAATATCTCAATATTGATATCTAGATCAAAATAAGCAGCCATTGTTCGTCACGGCTCCAGGGGGTACGTGGGACGGTCTGGTAGAGATGTCCTTTTGTGAAAAGGTTTAACTTGAGAGGATCATACGTGTGTGTACAGAAGCTACAAGGTCTGGCAGGTGTAACACGAGCGAGGAACGTTTCCCCTGAGTGTAACACATATATTTCCTTGTGAGCATCGGGAACAGTTCATGATAGGGTAATGATGACAACCTCTGATTTGATATATTTACGTTTCAAAAACTTTTAGAAATTATATACATTATACCTTTGGAACTAAAATACTGAAAGAAAATATGTTTCACATATCTTCAAGAAACCTATGTAGCTGATGATGGGGTGCCTTATGAAAGTATACGTGTCTGTGGACAGAATAACGCTGATGTGTGGGGAGTGTGGCCTGAGAAACTCTCTGGACATTAACATGTATAATATTTCCCTCACGTCAGTGAAGTAGAACATGGATAACATTTGGATTGGTGAATCTTCATCAATTTTTTTTTCGATGGTTTATTTACAGAGGATTTTTTTTTGTGATATCTACAACTTATGAGTAAAATTTAGATTGTGACTCGGGTTATATGACATGGTTTTATCATCAGGCGTTAGGGTTTTATAACCTGTTTCTATGACTGGCTCCGGTCACGGACAGAGATCTGAATGAATGCCAGGCGGTCGGTAAAATAACTGAATAGGAAGTGGGTGGGTTGGGGGGGGAGGGTGGAATTAAGAGCTGATTAAAAAGTGTGAAAGGAAGACAAGATACATTGTGTATGTAAGGAAAAGATGGAGTTACTTGAACACTCGTGGGTGGCTGCTGTTCACAGCCTATTACTACACACACACACACACACACACACACACACACACACACACACACACAACGAGTTTAAAAGGTCAAAAGGTTGTATGATAGTAGAGAATGTTCGAGACATTGGGTCCAGGAGTGTAATAATACCTACTCTTGCCCGATTTATTTTCTTTTCTTCCTTTCCGTTGCTCTTTCCCACTCCCATTCCTGTCCTTTGTCTCGCCCGACCTCATCCCTCTTCTTATCTCAAGTATGTCTTGAGGTCCCTCACTCTACACCCACCTTCCCCATTCCCATGTCCCTCCCAGCCCCCCCAACCCTCCTCCCGTTCCATCAGTGAGCGAGAGATCCACCCTAAAAACTGCTTCCAGTCCACCGAGGAGGAGGAGGCGGCGGCAGCCACCAATTTTTTTCCTTTCGCTTCAGGGAAAAGTCACACGACGCACACGTTTCTCTTCCTCGCTCCCCTCCCCTCCCATCACTGGAGAGTCCTCGCTCCCCTCCCCTCCCATCACTGGAGAGTCCTCGCCCCCTCCCTCCCCCTTCCTCCCCACCCCCGCCCTCCTCTCAGTAAGCGAGGGCCGGACCCACATCGCACAGTGCCCGTCCTTCACGACCACTAGGACCGCTCCAGTATTTGTAAGGGATGGATTGGGACACGGACCACCTCAAAACAAGGGTCTGTCTGTACCTGGTTCACGGAAGGAAAATGATAATAAGTCATAAATGGCTTATCTATTCATTGTTACTTATATCATTTACTGCAGCTATGAATCTGATATTTACTGAATATTTATTTAGATATTTGTGTTTATTACTCCCCGCGACCAATATCTATGAAAGGGTTGTGATTTTACCCTGGACCTTTCTAAAGGATCCCGTAGCCTAACGCTGCGCCCAGTTCCACTAGCAGGAAAATGTAGACTCCTTCCGAGTGAGAAGTTCTTTGACGAGACTGTACCCGCATTGACACAGCTACGCCAGAGGTTCACTGGCGCTATAACCCCAAGCAAGCGCAGTTTGGTAACATCATTTGGTATATCCTTCCGTACAAATGATAAGCTTCTAATTTTGTGCTGGATCCGTACAACACTGTGTTGTAGCTTTGTCAACCTACTGAGTGAATATGTGTGTGTTGATCAGTGAAGGATGGAACACCTGGGTCACATTTCTTGGAATAACTCAAGGTCTAAGCAGATTGTGACCCGCAACTCGATTGAGATTGAATGTAGAATCATAGAAAGTGTTGATGATGATGATGATGATGGTGTGTGTGTGTGTGTGTGTGTGTGTGTGTGTGTGTGTGTGTGTGTGTGTGGCTGGAGCAGGTCTGCTTGGGCCTGGGCAGCGAGAGACCACTAGTCTGACAAACCTACTGGGGTGTCAGAGTGTTTCAGGTTAATGTTTCTGACTCGTTATTCATCTGTCAACAGTAGCTGGAGGTAAGGTAGTGTTCGTGATAGAGTGGGTCTCACTGTGACTATCCCAGGTGAAGTGTGTGTATGTGTGCGTGACAGACGGTGCGTGTAGTGTGTGTGTGTGTGTGTGTGTGCGTGACAGACGGTGCGTGTAGTGTGTAGTATTTAAGTAGAGTGTAACACCTGCTGCAGACTGGGTGAAGGGTGGTTAGGGCGACTGAGGCAGGGCAGGGAGGAGGGCCAGACTTGGCACCTGATGGCTGTGTGAAAAATGGAGACAGGAAACCGATAGTGTTATAAAAGGAAGATACAGACTATTGATTGAGATGCACAGACAGGATCAACTATTGGGCATAAGTGAGGGATTAAGTGTAAAAGACAGGAGCTGAGGGAGACGAGAGACTGCGTAAGACGAAGACTACCACGCACAGGTGGGCTAAGGGCGCAGGAGACGGAGACCAATCATCACTGAGGAGAACATCTGTTCATCAGGCGGGATCCGGAGACACAGGAGACAGAGGCCGACAGTGGACGGAGAGTGAAGGCAAGAGGCACCGTCACCTTACCTGTTTGACACAATAGACTGGTTGATTTGAAAAGACAAAAGCCACAAAAGACGTGGCGAGAAGGCGGCCACAAGTGACGGAAAAGAGAGACGGCTTGATTGACTGGCAGACAAGGAACAGGGCCACGAGAGGCGGGGGTAAAAGACAAGGGCGGGAGGGCACATGAGAGTGGGGCTCGGGGTTGGTGGGAGGTAGTAGAGGCTGGGGGCAGACACGACAAATGGGGGAACCAGAGGTGAGGGTCCAGGGAGGACGCAGGTCGAAGAGACAAGGGGACGAGGAACATGGAAGACTCATGAGTGAGAATAGGGAGGCAGGAGGGGGAGCCGCGTGAGGTAGATGACTGTATGAGACGGACGACAATGAGAAAGGAGACCTTAAGAATGGGAAGTGGTGCTGTGAGAGACGGAGGGCTTCTAAGAGACGGGAGGAAGCCACTAGAGACGACAGGGAACCCAGGGATGGGGCTACGAGATACACAAGACTACAGGGCTAATGGATGGCACTTGAGACGGGAGTTGTAGAGGTGTGAGGGATTGTGCTGCTGGATATCGCTGAGCGTGAGAACTAACGTACATTTCCCCAACAGTCAGTGGAGGAGGTGCTCCTGCCAGTCATGCAAAACATCCCTGGCGTCGTTTTCACGGGAAGTATTTCTGGTGTCGCCAGTACTGACACTTACCACGGCTACTTTTCCTCACTCCCGCACATGTTTTTAAACACATTGGCACTTGCCTTCTAGCTAGAACTGTTTGAAGTATTTCTAGGCACGGTTGAATTTGGTTCATGCCACTTGGTTTGATAGTAATTGGAACTCTTTTACGTATTGTAGCACCGGCTTGCGTATTCCACAAGATGACGTACAAAGCTTTGACTAGTATGTTGGCAGGTCAGAGCCAGACGAGCATCCACGCGCACGCCTCATGCTTGATTACTCTCATCCTCCTAACCATTTAGCCATAACATCCAATGATCTTACAGTCGTTTTCTCTTACCATTCCTCCTTCGCACAGCCAGTGTTCACGACTGAGCCGAACACACCCTCCCTACAGCCATCAACCTGCTCTCCGGCTCTTTAAGTTTTCATTACACCGATCCAGAAAGCCTCAATCTCCTCTCCGAGGAGGCTCATCCTTCCTCAGGTTGTCGGGTGTCGTGCTCCCGTACGGCCACATCACTTTCCCTGCACAACTTCAAGATGTGCCTGCCTGTCTGTCTCACCTTCCTCTCCTCCTTCCTCACCTCAGTATGTTTTTCCAGCGAGGTGTCGACCTTTCCTTCATCAGCCTCATAGGCTCTCTGCCTGCACCTTATCATCTCCTGCACCTTATCATCTCCTGCACCTTATCATCTCCTGCACCTTATCATCTCCTGCACCTTATCATCTCCTGCACATTATCATCTCCTGCACCTTATCATCTCCTGCACATTATCATCTCCTGCACCTTATCATCTCCTGCACCTTATCATCTCCTGCACCTTATCATCTCCTGCACATTATCATCTCCTTCACCTTATCATCTCCTTCACCTTATCATCTCCTGCACCTTATCATCTCCTGCACCTTATCATCTCCTGCACATTATCATCTCCTGCACCTTATCATCTCCTGCACCTTATCATCTCCTGCACCTTATCATCTCCTGCACCTTATCATCTCCTGCACATTATCATCTCCTGCACATTATCATCTCCTGCACCTTATCATCTCCTGCACCTTATCATCTCCTGCACCTTATCATCTCCTGCACCTTATCTCCTGCACCTTATTATCTCCTGCACCTTATCATCTCCTGCACCTTATCATCTCCTGCACCTTATCATCTCCTGCACATTATCCTCTCCTGCACATTATCATCTCCTGCACCTTATCATCTCCTGCACCTTATCATCTCCTGCACCTTATCTCCTGCACCTTATTATCTCCTGCACCTTATCATCTCCTGCACCTTATCATCTCCTGCACCTTATTATCTCCTGCACCTTATCATCTCCTGCACATTATCCTCTCCTGCACATTATCATCTCCTGCACCTTATCATCTCCTGCACCTTATCTCCTGCACCTTATTATCTCCTGCACCTTATCATCTCCTGCACATTATCATCTCCTGCATCTTATCATCTCCTGCACCTTATCATCTCCTGCACATTATCATCTCCTGCACATTATCATCTCCTGCACCTTATCATCTCCTGCACCTTATCATCTCCTGCACCTTATCATCTCCTGCACCTTATCATCTCCTGCACCTTATCATCTCCTGCACATTATCATCTCCTGCACATTATCATCTCCTGCACCTTATCATCTCCTGCACCTTATCATCTCCTGCACATTATCATCTCCTGCACCTTATCATCTCCTGCACCTTATCATCTCCTGCACCTTATCATCTCCTGCACCTTATCATCTCCTGCACCTTATCATCTCCTGCACCTTATCATCTCCTGCACATTATCATCTCCTGCACATTATCATCTGCACCTTATCATCTCCTCTCTATATATTTCATCCTGAAGTTTCCATTTGTCTGCTCTACGTAGACCACACTCTGCTTCGGTCGGCCTACTGCCAAAGTCTGACCCAGGCCTTTCCCGGGTGCACACATCGTTTTGAAACGTTGTTGATATGCGATTTACTGAGTGACCCGACTGTCTGCTGGCCCTACTCTGCACAAGGCTTGTGTGCTGCTGAGCCTCTCTTGATCCTCTACCTATCTACTGTTGTTGTGCCTTCGACTTTCGGTCTCTGATCTCCGTCTTTGGTTCACAGTTGGATTTTTTATTCAGATTATTCCTTTCCTAAATCATAATTATCACCCCCCATGACCGCATGATGTCCTTGCTTGGCTTTGGTTTCATTTTGATAAACATTTCGAACGCTTTTGATTTATTCTCATACCTCAGTATGAGCAGCGAGGCTCGTCACAGATGCCACAGGTAACACACAAAGTTGTATTATCTTCATCCAGACTCCTCCTCCTCCTCCTCCCTCCTCCTCAACTCCTGCCGTAATAAATGGTTCTTGGTCTTTATTACACCATTTTCTCTTACATGTTATGATCTGACGTTTGACTTTGTGTATTCTGAATATTGTTTGGTTTTCATCGTTACTTTTCCCCGGCTGCTTCTGCTGTTTTACATCTTGCCTTCCTAACACCTCCTCTACTCTCTATAACTTCTCGATTTCTCATGGGGTAATGGTCTCTCAAATTCACCTAATTTCACGTTAGAAGAGACATTAACATCCTCTGTCTCTCACCAGGGCTTTCATGCAACACACACACACACACACACACACACAGAGCAGATGTTGACTCAAGCTTCCGCTGCCAACACTTCAGTTGATGGGCATCAGTTTCCTTCAGGGCTGGGCGTCGAGAGACTCAGCCGCCACGCAGATCACATTACTTGATTAGATGGTCATCATGGTTGAGTTAAAAACACATGTACAGATCGAGTCGTACTTTGCTTTTGTTTGGTGCAGCTTCAGTAACCCAGTGAGCACGACGGTACGACCCTCGAGGACACTGGTTTCTGTCCTTGAGAACGACCGTACGACCCTGCGGTGTCGTGGCCTGGTCTTGTTACCTGACTCTAAGTGATCAGGTAAAACACAAGGCCATCATACGTAAGGGTCGTACCGTCGCACTCGTAGGTCGTACCGTTCTCCTCAAGCGTTGTACCGTCTCGTTGAGGGAGACCCTTCCATACAGTACTGCTTGACGTAAAAGTTTCTCATATATTTGTCAACTTCCCAGTCACACGTTGGTAGACTAGAGCGTAGAGGTAGGTGGGAGGACCCGAGGTAGCTCTTTGGTCCTGTCTCCTGCTGGTTGCCTTCACGCGCCTCAGTCAACAGTCCTTCGTAACGGACGTATCCACAGCAGTAATAAGAAAAAATTCATTAGCATCAGTATAGTAAAGTATTCCAACCAGTACTGACCATTGCTTCCAAGCGTAGATATCTATTATTTAGAAATGACTTATGTCAGTAATTGATATCAAGGAGGTGACATAGTGTCCCCATCCTACAAGGGTAGAATCCATCGAAGTATTATTCATGATAAAGGAACTGTGAAAAACACCCATGATCCATATTTCCTCCACTGCTAATGGTTTGCTGTGATTAGACTCAGGGGCGAGACTAAACCTCTCCTGCACGAGCCTTAACAACGTTGACACTCGTAGGCTGTCATGTTCCAGAGGCAGCCTCACGCTTGGGTACTCCCATTTTTCATGGTTAATAATGAAGACCATCTGTGTGCGTCCCAACAGTCTGGGGGCGAGGTGCGGCTGCCAGCCACCCAGGGCATCGCGGGACACGTCGCCACCACCGGCAACCTCCTCAACATCCGCGACGCCTACGCCCACCCTCTCTTCTACCGTGGCTTCGACGAGTGCACCGGCTTCAAGACCAGGTACGGCCCTCGCACGCCCCCACTACCTCACTACGCTGTTGAAGACGTTAAGAATATTTGTCTTGAACATCTTTGTCGTCTCTAACATCTGCTCTTTATAACGTGAAATGAATCTGTCTTGGTAGCCTCGCCATAGTCCAGGAGAAGGTTTGCTGTAGAATTATTGTCCATAGATAGTGTGTTATGTCTTCATGATTCCCTCCAGTGATGACATCTCCTCCGGCAGGAACATCCTGTGCTTCCCGATCAAGGAGGACGAGGAGGTGATTGGGGTGGCTGAGCTGTGCAACAAGACGACGGGGCTTCATTTCACCAGGTTCGATGAGGAGATCGCCACAGCCTTCAGCATCTACTGCGGCATCTCCATCAGCAACTCCCTCCTCTACAAGAAGGTCTTCGACACACAAGTGCGGTCCAAACTCTCCAATGAGCTGATGATGTTCCACATGAAGGTAAGTGGTGACGCCCATGCATTGGCCAGGGCTTCTGTCCTGTGTCCAAGTAGTCAGTTAAAGTGTGTCGTCCCATCACATGATTATATGTTATGTGAAGTGCTGAAGAGCCGTCCCACAACCCCGGCAGTGACGGAAGATAGCGTTACCAAGGTCTTCGGCGGAAGGTAAGTTGTGAAGAAGCTCATATCGTTAACATGAACACTGATGGAAAAAGTTTTGTAAGAGCCGTGCTTGAGGCCCGTGAGTCTCCTCCTAACGCGTTTCTGAAGATCGATTTTGTATTTGTGATGGTCTGGATCCCATCCATGTGATGGGAAAACATTATCTGTGCGTAACTTGAGGGATTGGCTTGTCCGATCTGCACGTATTTTGATTAGAAATACCGGCTGATATGTCGTGCTGCTTGACTTTCCTCAATATACACAAGGACAGTGGTAGAGCAACGTAACAAGGAGTGAGGTGTGTGAAGGAAAGAATGAAGAAAGATGACGTAATAAAGAGGGTTGAGGAGACGGACAGGAGGGAGAGTGTAATGATTAGTAAGAGAAAATGTAAGGGAAGAGGAAGAGGAAGAGATAAATGATAGGAGAACAAAGGAAGAGAAGAGATGGAAGGATTTATGGAAGGGTAATAAGGGACGTGGGATGATCGAGAGAATATGGGTAACGGTAAGAGGAAGTTGATAATGGGGAGAGGAAAACGGTGATGAGGAAGATGGCAGAATTATATGGAAATTAGACGTGGTACATGGAATTTAGGTGCTGGAGACAGTGAACAAAAATGTGATAGCTTCCCTTTCACCAAGTTAGTCACTGTCTGTTTTAGTTGTGGTGGTGGCGAGCGGGCGGGCGGGCGAGCGAGCGGGCGGGCGGGCGGACTTTCTGCATGACGATCGTCTGTATTGAAAGTTTTATGCTGTAGTTGGTGCAGGCTGGAGGATAGTGTCACCCACGGACGGGGGTGAGTGATGAGGGCGTCAGGACTGAAAGTGGTCAGGTTTGTTGTTTCTTCGTGGTTATCCTTGTAGCAGGTGGACGAAGCTGAAGTTTGTCACCGATGGCGTGGTTGGCAGACTGACTGTATCACAGGAGAGGTGGTGTTCTCACTGGAGGATGTGTATCATGAGGAATCACCCTCTAGATTCGACCGTCATATCCCTTAGGTAAACTGCGACGCTCAGAAACCCGGAGCAGAATCAGGTGTGTGGATGATGACTCGCCATATGAGCAATGATCTACTGCATCTAAACGTGCATCCGGTATAGAGAAAACTTATTTCCACACATGACGTGTGTGTTATTGCAATGTGTCCTGATGTGAGGATGCTGCAGTGTGTATCGACGGATAAATGAGACCTGAGGGGGACATTTTCTCACACCACACTAGCTCCCACACGTTCCTTACACAGGCGTCGCTATGTGTGTGTGTGTGTGTGTGTGTGTGGGTGTGGTGGTATTCACTTCGATTATCCTAATGGTTCTTGAAGTAGCAGGATGTTCCTCCACCTCTAGCACACTGAACCCAGTGTAACAAACTGTAATGGTGTGCTGACGAGGCACACTCCTGGCAGTATCTCTCTCTCTCGGCAGCTGATCCACTTGGTTTACATGAACAGTGGTGTGTAGACGGCTGGGGGGGTTACTGCGGGCCCCGCACGCTGCCAACAATGTCCATCTCATCAAGTATAGTGCGACGAGCAAGGTCGTTGTTTGATCCCCAGGACGTCAGACATCCTCTCACTGGAAGTAGACCAGGACGGAGGGGAGGGCACGTCTGCCTTCACCTCCATACGAGAGACGGGTCGAAGTCGGAGCCTCACAGCACCGTGCCAACCCATATTCAGACATGTATGTCACTGTCACTGTACTTTCGGGTACATGTCTCAGGTGCTCCGATAATGCTAGGCATCACTGTTATCTTATTGTCATTAGCAAATCCAAATAGTTCACCAGACGTAATTATCGGCTACAATGTTGTATTCAGACAATTCTGTTTCCGACTTGTTAGTCTATACTTCATTTCATGCAGTTTTCTAATATTTGGTCGCGTATGTATGAGTGTAGGCGCTTAAACGATATTAACGCAGGGTTTTATATTAATGATCCCACGACCCATTTTATTGGGATCTTGCAACTTTAAGGCTACACCCCAAGCAGGAGCAGGGGAATTGTGGATTCATTTTGCAGCCTCACCTAATGTAACCTGTGCCAGGCACTACCTCGCTAACGTAGGAAACAGTGTTTATATATATATATATATATATATATATATATATATATATATATATATATATATATATATGTTGGAAAGGATCACAATTTTGCGCGTGATCAAGATATTCCTATGAGTCCACGGGGAAAATGAAACACGAAAAGTTCCCAAGTGCACTTTCGTGTAATAATCACATCATCAGGGGAGACACAAGAGAGAAATATAACAGTCAGTTGATATACATCGAAGAGACGAAGCTCGGACGCCATTTGGTAAACATGTGATAGTCCAAAACCTATGGGCCTGGTTAGGTTAGGCCCATAGCCTAGCGGTTAGCATTCCCGCCTCTTGCACAAGGGTCCCGGGTTCGATCCTGGCTGTTGGAGGTTTGTATGTTCTATAAAGGTGCGCGTTTCTATACACTATGTTCGTTTTTTTTTGTTTTTTTTCAAACTATTCGCCATTTCCCGCATCAGCAAGGTAGCGTTAAGAACAGAGGACTGGGCCTCTGAGGGAACATCCTCACCTGGCCCCCTTCTCTGTTCCTTTTTTTGGAAAATAAAAAAAAAAAAAAAAAAAAAGGGAGGATTTCCAGCCCCCCGCTCCCTCCCCTTTTAGTCGCCTTCTACGACACGCAGGGAATACGTGGGAAGTATTCTTTCTCCCCTATCCCCAGGGATAACACTATGTTCGTATATACGTGTATATATATATATTTTTTTTTTTTTTTTTTTTTTTTTTATACTTTGTCGCTGTCTCCCGCGTTTGCGAGGTAGCGCAAGGAAACAGACGAAAGAAATGGCCCAACCCCCCCCATACACATGTATATACATACATCCACACACGCAAATATACATACCTACACAGCTTTCCATGGTTTACCCCAGACGCTTCACATGCCTTGATTCAATCCACTGACAGCACGTCAACCCCGGTATACCACATCGCTCCAATTCACTCTATTCCTTGCCCTCCTTTCACCCTCCTGCATGTTCAGGCCCCGATCACACAAAATCTTTTTCACTCCATCTTTCCACCTCCAATTTGGTCTCCCTCTTCTCCTCGTTCCCTCCACCTCCGACACATATATCCTCTTGGTCAATCTTTCCTCACTCATTCTCTCCATGTGCCCAAACCACTTCAAAACACCCTCTTCTGCTCTCTCAACCACGCTCTTTTTATTTCCACACATCTCTCTTACCCTTACGTTACTCACTCGATCAAACCACCTTACACCACACATTGTCCTCAAACATCTCATTTCCAGCACATCCATCCTCCTGCGCACAACTCTATCCATAGCCCACGCCTCGCAACCATACAACATATATATATATATATATATATATATATATATATATATATATATATATATATATATATATATATATATATATATATATATATATTGGAAGGAGGTAAATAACGTGCGTAGGACAAGAGAACAAATGGGAGCATCGGTGAAGGGGGCTAATGGGGAGGTTATAAAAAGTAGTGGTGAAGTGAGATGGAGTGAGTATTTTGAAGGTTTGTTGAATGTGTTTGATGATAGAGTGGCAGATATAGGGTGTTTTAGTCAAGGTGGTGTGTGAAGTGAGAAGGTCAGGGAGAATGGTTTGGTAAACAGAGAAGAGGTAGTGAAAACTTTGAGGGAAGATGAAAGCTGGAAAGGCGGCGGGTTTGGATGGTATTGTAGTGGGATTTATTAAAAAGGTGGGTGACTTTGTTGTTGACTGGTTGGTAAGGATATTCAGTATATGTATGACTCATGGTGAAGTGCCTGAAGATTGGCGGAATGCTTGCGTAGTGCCACTGTACAAAAGCAAAGGGGATAAAGATGAATGTTCAAATCACAGAGTTATAAGTTTGTTGAGTATTCCTGGGAAATTATATGGGAGGGTGTTGATTGAGAGGGGTAAAGGTATGTACAGAGCATCAAATTGGGGAAGAGCAGTGTGGTTTTAGAAGTGGTAGAGGATGTGTGGATCAGGTGTTTGCTTTGAAGAATGAGAAATACTTAGAAAAACAGATGGATTTGTGTGTAGCATTTATGGATCTGGAGGATGCATATGATAGAGTTGATAGAGATGCTCTGTGGAAGGCATTGAGAATATATGGGGTTTTGTCATTAGAAGCAGTGAAAAGTTTTTATCGAGGATGTAAGGCATGTGTACGTGTAGGAAGAGATGAAAATGATTGGTTCTCAGTGAATGTAGGTTTGCGGCAGGGGTGCGTGATGTCTCCATGGTTGTTTAATTTGTTTATGGATGGGGTAGTTAGGGAGGTGAATGCAAGAGTTTTGGAAAGAGGGGCAAGTATGCAGTCTGTTGTGGATGAGAGAGCTTGGGAAGTGAGCCAGTTGTTGTTCGCTGATGATACAGCGCTGGTGGCTGATTCATGTGAGAAACTGCAGCAGCTGGTTACTGAGTTTGGTAAAGTGTGTGAAAGAAGAAAGCTGAGAGTAAATGTCAATAAGAGCAAGGTTATTAGGTACAGTTGGGTTGAGGGAGAAGTCAACTGGGAGGTAAGTTTGAATGGAGAAAAACTGGAGGAAGTGAAGTGTTTTATATATCTGGAAGTGGATTTGGCAGCGGATGGAACCATGGAAGCGCAAGTGAATCATAGGGTGGGGGAGGGGGCGAAAGTTCTGGGAGCGTTGAAAAATGTGTGGAAGTCGAGAACGTTATCTTGGAAAGCACAAATGGGTTTGTTTGAAGGAATAGTGGTTCCAACAATGTTATATGGTTGCGAGGCGTGGGCTTTAGATAGAGTTGTGCGAAGGAGGGAGGATGTGCTGGAAATGAGATGTTTAAGGACAATATGTGGTGTGAGGTGGTTTGATCGAGTAAGTAATGTAAGGGTAAGAGAGATATGTGGTAATAAAAAGAGTTTGGTTGAGAGCGCAGAAGAGGGTGTTTTGAAATGGTTTTGTCACATGGAGAGAATGAGTGCGGAAAAATTGACCAAGAGGATATATGTGTCAGAGGTGGAGGGAAGGAGTAGAAGTGGGAGACCAGATTGGAGGTGGAAAGATAGAGTGAAAAAAGATTTTGAGTGATCGGTCCCTGAACATGCAGGAGGGTGAAAGGCGTGCAAGGAATAGAGTGAATTGGATCGATGTGGTATACCGGGGTCGACGTGCTGTCACTGGATTGAACCAGGGTATTTGAAGCGTCTGGGGTAAACCATGGAAAGGTTTTTGGAGCCTGGATGTGGAAAGTGAGCTGTGGTTTCGGTGCATTATACATGACAGCTAGAGACTGAGTGTGAACGAATGTAGCCTTTGTTGTCTTTTCCTAGCGTTACCTCGCGCACATGAGGGGGGAGGGGGGTTTCATTTCATATGTGGCGGGGTGGCGACGGGAGTGAATAAGGGCAGACAATATGAATTATGTACATGTGTATATATGTATATGTCTGTGTGTATATATGTATGTATACATTGAGATATATAGATATGTATATGTGCGTGTGTGGACGTGTATGTATATACATGTGTATGTATATATGTATATACATGTATATATGTGTATGTATATACATGTTTATGTATATACATGTGTATGTATATACATGTGGGTGGGTTGGGCCATTCTTTCGTCTGTTTCCTTGCGCTACCTCGCTAACGCGGGAGACAGCGACAAAGTATTGAAATAATGATAATAATAATAATTATAATAATAATAATAATAATAATATATATTGGAAAGGATCACAATTTTGCGCGTGATCAAGTATATTCCTGAGTCCACGTGGAAAATGTAACACGTTAAGTTCCCAAGTGCCCTTTCGTTTAATAATCACATCATCAGGGGGAGATACAAGAAAGAAATATGTCAGTTGATATACAACGAAGAGACGTAGCTAGGACGCCATTTGGTAAACAAGTGATTGTCCAAGACAGACAATGAGCGTATTATAAACTTAATATGTGGACAAGAAGGGAATTGTTTCCAAATTTTATCAACAAAAAAGCTATCCAATTTGTATAGACCTTCACTAATATTAAGTATATAATTCTTTGTGTATTTGATAATAGAAAATTCAATTATATTTCTCGTGGTACTGAAGTTAGAGTTAATAACTGAGATGGCATTACTCCAGTCATTACAATGATCATGATTTATAACTTGATTAAACAAGGCATTTGATTCTTGCCCTTTTCTTATACTATATTTATGTTGCTTAAGTCTGACAGAAAGATCCTTACCAGTCTGCCCGACATAAGACTTATCACAATATCTACATGACACTTTATAGATGCATCCAGGAGAATTTTCTGGTGAGTTCCTGATTAAGATATTCTTTATAGTATTATTGTTGCTGGAGGCAATATTTACATTAAAGGATTTAAGCAACATGGGGAGTAAAGTAAATTTATTATTAAGAGGGAGAACTAAAAGATTGGTGTCAGTGGGAGCTTATGGCTCAACTCTATGAAATGATTTCTTTGCTAACTTAAGGGATTTATCAATGAAAGATCTAGGGTACTTTAACTTAGACCCAATAGAATATATCTTCTGAAACTCACCATTAGTAAACTCTGGACTGCAAATACGTAATGCCCTAAGGAACATAGATTGAAATGATGGTAATCTAACTCTGTCATGTTAACGGAGTGGTGGTCGTACCTTCGTTTTTATGGGTCGTACCTTCGTGCTCATGGGTCGTACCTTCGTACGTCTTACTCAGTGGCCCTGTTTGTCCAAAGCTGGTACGTAATGATTCCTGGAGCAGCACCTGTTGACAGTCTCATCCATTATGATGATATGGAAAGAACTACAGCTTGTACAGGAGCAAGGCAGGGCGCACCGTCCTCCTGGGCAAACAGATCCAGTGTTCCGTGACTTCCCTAATTAAGGTTCTGCAGAAAAAATGCTCGTCGAAGACTCGGTTTTTCATAACCAGGAAATTACTTCTGATAATGGCGGGGTCTCGCATTCAATCCCTTAGAGCTGCGTTATCGAAGAATTTTATTCGCCACAAAAAATGGTAATAATGCTTACTAAATGTTTTTATTTACGTGAATGGCCCGGTGTAATATTGCTTTTTTATATGTACCTACCGAATTTGTCGGCCATTTTTCGTCTCGCTTTACAGTCATACAAGAATTAGCTGCGCTGTGTAGCTAGTACGAAGGAAAGTTTACAAGTTATGGGTATCAGGGGGAAATGAAGGTGTTCTAAAATAGACAGAGAAACAATAGGCGTTTGTAGTGAGGGAAGTTTTAATGGATTAGGGTTTTGAGTGGATGTACATGTAGTCGGCCAAAGGTTCTTATTCAATGCAGGTGTTGGAGTGTCATGTGAAAACTAAGAGAGAATTTCATATGCCGCCCTCTCCGCTCCACCCCTAGCCAGTCACTGCTCCATGTTGAAGGCCCCGCCACACACCATCTCACCTCTTGCTAGTCACTGGTACATCTTACAGAGCCCCACTGTTAGCGAGTGCTCTATATTTGAGCATTTTTTTTCCCATCCCAGTCACGCGTGAGGAGGCAGTTCATTACTCGTAATTAATATTAGTTTCTCTGGATGTCCAGGCTCCGTATTCTTCATTTCTACTGGGAACATTTCATTTTCTTTTTCATGTGTACCGAAAACGAAAGGTTGTGTCCTTCACCACGTATTATTGTGCGTTCGACGAAGTGACCCCAGTGGTCAGCGATGTGTGGTTCCCCGTTGTGACAGTGGAGGGGATCCGAGTGTTTCTCCAGATGGAGTGAGGCAGATGAGCCTGGCAAGACCGGCCTGGATGTCCCAGGTATTGGGCGAAGGACTGTAGAGAGGACTGTATGACGCAACGCTACTGCTCAGCTGTGTATACTGGACCTCATACTCGCCAGTGTTCGGAGGAGACATCTCTAGATCAACACAAGTCGGACGAGAGTCACCATTCTGGGGTAAAATCCAACGATTGTGTTAAGAGAAGATTCTGTATTAGACCATGTTCTGTATTGTCCCTGATACCAGGTGCATCTCGTACTATGGTGTCATGGTACCAGATGATTCATACCAAGATCCTGTTCATTATCTAAGGAAAATGTTGGGAAGAATTAGGGGATATAGATGCGACGTGCACTGTCTGCCTTAGTGTTGACGGCAGTCATCACGAACGTAGAGAACGGCAGATGAACAAAGCACCATCGTTCTCTGTCAGTGATGTGGGTTAGTGTGTTCTGAGGTCGTCTTTCTTGAGTACTCGAGGCAGAACTACCTCCCGCCTCTCTGACTGATCCGTCTCGCTTGACCATACAAAGCAGATGTTAGCAAGCGCCTGCTTGAATGTGTGATGTCACACTGTACCTGTGTGACATGTGTGGTGTCACAGTGTATGTGTGTGGTGTCACACTGTACCTATGTAACGTGTGTGGTGTCACACTGTACCTGTGTGACGTGTGTGGTGTCACAGTGTACGTGTGTGTTGTCACACTGTACCTATGTGACGTGTGTGGTGTCACACTGTACCTGTGTGACGTGTGTGGTGTCACAGTGTACGTGTGTGTTGTCACACTGTACCTATGTGACGTGTGTGGTGTCACGCTGTACCTGTGTGACGTGTGTGGTGTCATACTATACGTGTGTGGTGTCACACTGTACGTGTGTGGTGTCACACTGTACTTATGTGACGTGCGTGGTGTCACACTGTACCTATGTGACGTGTGTGGTGTCTCACTGTACTTATGTGACGCGTGTGGTGTCACACTGTACCTATGTGACGTGTGTGGTGTCACACTGTACGTGTGTGGTGTCACACTATACGTGTGTGGTGTCACACTGTACTTATGTGACGTGTGTGGTGTCACACTGTACCTATGTGACGTATGTGGTGTCACACTGTACTTATGTGACGTGTGTGGTGTCACACTGTACCTTTGTGACGTGTGTGGTGTCACACTGTACTTATGTGACGTGTGTGGTGTCACACTGTACTTATGTGACGTGTGTGATGTCACACTGTACTTATGTGACGTATGTGGTGTCACACTGTACTTATGTGACGTGTGTGGTGTCACACTGTACTTATGTGACGTGTGTGGTGTCACACTGTACTTATGTTACGTGTGATGTGTCACAATGTACCTGTGTGACGTGTGTGGTGTCACACTATACCTGTTTGACGTGTATGGTGTCACACTAACTTTGTGAAGTGTGAGGTGTCACACTGTACCTGTGTGACGTGTGTGGTGTCACACTGTACCTGTGTAACGTGTGTGGTGTCACACTGTACCTGTGTGACGTGTGTGGTGTCACACTATACGTGTGTGGTGTCACACTGTACTTATGTGACGTGTGTGGTGTCACACTGTACCTATGTGACGTGTGTGGTGTCACACTGTACTTATGTGACGTGTGTGGTGTCACACTGTACCTATGTGACGTGTGAGGTGTCACACTGTACTTATATGACGTGTGTGGTGTCACACTGTACCTATGTGACGTGTGTGGTGTCACTGTACTTATGTGACGTGTGTGGTGTCATACTGTACCTGTGTGACGTGTGTGGTGTCACACTACGTGTGCGGTGTCACACTGTACTTATGTGACGTGTGTGGTGTCACACTGTACCTATGTGACGTGTGTGGTGTCACACTGTACTTATGTGACGTGTTTGGTGTCACACTGTACTTATGTTACGTGTGAGGTGTCACACTGTACCTGTGTGACGTGTGTGGTGCCACACTGTACCTGTGTGACGTGTATGGTGTCACACTACCTTTGTGACGTGTGAGGTGTCACACTGTACCTGTGTGACGTGTGTGGTGTCACACTGTACCTGTGTGACGTGTGTAGTGTTACACTGTAGCTGTGAAGTGTGTACTGTCACACTGTGCTTGTGTGAAGTGTGAGGTGTCACACTGTACTTGTGTGACGTGTGTAGTGTCACACTGTAGCTGCGAAGTGTGAGGTGTCACACTGTACTTGTGTGAAGTGTGAGGTGTCACACATTACTTGTGTGAGGTGTCACACTGTACCTGTGTGATGTGAGTAGTGTCACGCTGTACCTGTGTGATGTGTATAGTGTCATACTGTGCCTGTGTGACGTGTGAGGTGTCACACTGTACCTGTGTGACGTGTGAGGTGTTACACTGTACCTGTGTGACGTGGAGGTGTCACAGTGTACTTGAGTGACTTGTGTGGTGCCACTCTTTACCGGTGTGACGTGTGACATGTCACACTCTGTACCTTTGTGACGTGTCACACTCTGTACCTGTGTGACGTGTCACACTGTACTTCTGTGACGTGTGTGATGTCACACTGTACCTGTGTGCATATGTGGTGTCACACTGTTCGAATGCCATTATGGTACACGCATCTGGTGCATATATGGTTCATTAAAAGCCTCTATGATATAAATACTAACGTCAAACGCTTTGTATTGGAACAGTGATGATGCTGGCTGATACCCAAGCCATATAGTTTCCTTAGTACATTACCTAAACAACGCTAGGTCTTATCATAAATTTAAGTTCGGTAATTCTGTTATGATTTTGATGAATATATTAAACAATGGGTCTGGGAAAGTTGGCTGTTTCACCATTGCTTTATGCTTTATAAATGATTGAAGTGTATTTTGCAGTAATTTATTCATCGTCATGAAAATATGGTATGATTCTGTGTGTCTGTCTGTCTGTCGCTGGCTCGCTCGCTCGCGGAGAGCCGGCATTTAATAGCTTATCAGCTTTCACAACCAGCTAGCTGACTTTTTCCTTCTGCCTCACCCACACGAGGGCTGTTGGCATTCACTCCACGAACATAAAGCCTTCACATCTCACACGTGATACTCGACAACACGTAACTCACACGACTCGTTCTTCGCACTACCAACAGTTTTTACAGACAAAGGTTGGTTCGTCCTCTGTTTAAACGTTTTGCTTTGTCGCTGTCTCCCGCGTTTGCGAGGTAGCGCAAGGAAACAGACGAAAGAAATGGCCCAATCCACCCCCATACACAGTGTATATACATACACGTCCACACACGCAAATATACATACCTATACATCTCAATGTACACATATATATGCACACACAGACACATACATATATACCCATGCACACAATTTACACTGTCTGCCTTTATTCATTCCCATCGCCACCTCGCCAAACATGGAATACCATCCCCCTCCTCCCTCATGTGTGCGAGGTAGCACTAGGAAAAGACAACAAAGGCCCCATTCATTCACACTCAGTCTCTAGCTGTCATGCAATAATGCTCGAAACCACAGCTCCCTTTCCACATCCAGGCCCCACACAACTTTCCATGGTTTACCCCAGACGCTTCACATGCCCTGATTCAATCCAGTGACAGCACGTCAACCCCGGTATACCACATCGATCCAATTCACTCTATTCCTTGCCCGCCTTTCACCCTCCTGCATGTTCAGGCCCCGATCACACAAAATCTTTTTCACTCCATCTTTCCACCTCCAATTTGGTCTCCCACTTCTCCTCGTTCCCTCCACCTCCGACACATATATCCTCTTGGTCAATCTTTCCTCACTCATTCTCTCCATGTGCCCAAACCATTTCAAAACACCCTCTTCTGCTCTCTCAACCACGCTCTTTTTATTTCCACACATCTCTCTTACCCTTACATTACTTACTCGATCAAACCACCTCACACCACACATTGTCCTCAAGCATCTCATTTCCAGCACATCCACCCTCCTGCGCACAACTCTATCCATAGCCCACGCCTCGCAACCATACAACATTGTTAGAACCACTATTCCTTCAAACATACCCATTTTTGCTTTCCGAGATAATGTTCTCGACTTCCACACATTCTTCAAGGCTCCCAGGATTTTCGCCCCCTCCCCCACCCTATGATTCACTTCCGCTTCCATGGTTCCATCAGCTGCCAGATCCACTCCCAGATATCTAAAACACTTCACTTCCTCCAGTTTTTCTCCATTCAAACTCACCTCCCAATTGACTTGACCCTCAACCCTACTGTACCTAATAAGCTTGCTCTTATTCACATTTACTCTTAACTTTCTTCTTTCACACACTTTACCAAACTCAGTCACCAGCTTCTGCAGTTTCTCACATGAATCAGCCACCAGCGCTGTATCATCAGCGAACAACAACTGACTCACTTCCCAAGCTCTCTCATCCACAACAGACTTCATACTTGCCCCTCTTTCCAAAACTCTTGCATTTACCTCCCTAACAACCCCATCCATAAACAAATTAAACAACCATGGAGACATCACACACCCCTGCCGCAAACCTACATTCACTGAGAACCAATCACTTTCCTCTCTTCCTACACGTACACATGCCTTACATCCTCGATAAAAACTTTTCACTGCTTCTAACAACTTGCCTCCCACACCATATATTCTTAATACCTTCCACAGAGCATCTCTATCAACTCTATCATATGCCTTCTCCAGATCCATAAATGCTACATACAAATCCATTTGCTTTTCTAAGTATTTCTCACATACATTCTTCAAAGCAAACACCTGATCCACACATCCTCTACCACTTCTGAAACCACACTGCTCTTCCCCAATCTGATGCTCTGTACATGCCTTCACCCTCTCAATCAATACCCTCCCATATAATTTACCAGGAATACTCAACAAACTTATACCTCTGTAATTTGAGCACTCACTCTTATCCCCTTTGCCTTTGTACAATGGCACTATGCACGCATTCCGCCAATCCTCAGGCACCTCACCATGAGTCATACATACATTAAATAACCTTACCAACCAGTCAACAATACAGTCAACCCCTTTTTTAATAAATTCCTTTGCAATACCATCCAAACCTGCTGCCTTGCCGGCTTTCATCTTCCGCAAAGCTTTTACTACCTCTTCTCTGTTTACCAAATCATTTAAACGTACATTAGATATTTCTCGCCTGAGAATTATCAAGTTGTGAAATATGTGAAGTCTCATTTTCTCATAATTCATGAAGCATTGAATTTAGTATATATATATATATATATATATATATATATATATATATATATATATATATATATATATATATATACATGATAACGTTGGTGTTACTAGACTCTGCCTGTATGGGATTACACCGCGAGTGTAAAGTCACCTTTACTGAGGCTCTGTCATTGGGAATATACTTTCGTAATATAAAGGATCATTCCCAGCTGCTGGAAGTAGCTTAGCCTTTGGGTTGCGGGAGCTCGTGTATAAGGGGTTATTGGGTGATTATAGTTAAGATTAGACTGGTAAAGGTCATGAACTAATTTGATAAGTCCCCCAGCAAGAGCAGGTAGTAGAGAATGGGTCCCAGTCAGTGGTTAGTCCAAAGAAAACGGACAAGAATGTCTTGAAGGTATACCTATAAGAGATGTCAGTTCCCAACCCAGTACATATATAATTTTGACAAAATTGGTGAGGCTAAATCAATGGAGCTATTTTTTTTTAACTACTGGCCTTTTGTAAACTCTAAAATCTGTCATTGTTATCTGAAGTAGTTTGGTATATTAACGTGGGTTCATACGATGAATGAAATCAGATGCCAAATTAGCATTATCTATGGTTCGTACCGTCGTCGGCAAGGTCACCACTACCTTCGTGATCAATGGTCGCAGCCTCGTTGTCATGATAGTACTTTCGTGTTCGAATGACGAATGCCGTCTTGCTCAAGGATATGATTATTCTGACATCGTGATCTGTAATGTACCATCTATTATCGTCATACTGCCGCTCATCAAGGAATCTGCTGTCACCAGAGAACATTAGGAACATTCAAGATACCCAGCCAAGCTGTTCATTGCGTCCGTTATCCTACCAGTGTATGTGTGCAGGTTCCCTAGTGTTAGCCTTACCACCCACACCTCTGCTTCGTCAGTAGCTGTACGAGCAAGACCGGTACGACTTTTGAGCATGTTGGCTTGGCTTTTGACCTGACTTTTAAGAAACGGTTCATAGGTCAAGCGTTGCACGTGATGCCGAAGGGTCCTACCGACGTACCGAAGTCCTACCGTCGTTGTTCAAGGGTCGTGCGCGAGGTAATGGCCCTCATGCTCAAGGGTTATGCCTGTCGTTCTTAAGGGTCATTTCGTCCGTGCTCAAGGGTCGGACCGTCGTACGAGCTCAGGGATTATACCGTTCGTGCTTGGGGGAGGTTGAGGCCTCTCTGTTATACAGTATGGAGAGCCACGACTGCCTGGATGTTATCATTCACCTCCCCGGGAACACCACAGGTACCATCACCCATACAAACACTCGCTTCTGCCTGAGTTGTGTGTCTGGGATGAAGCAGGGATCTCAGGTTTAACATATCCAGCAGCTGGACGGTGTGCAAACATCCTCCACTACCCGTGACCTTGCCAGCTGCTTGGGTTTCACTTTGAAATCAAGAGGAATGCAAGAATTTTGCGGTTCTTTCTTTTATAGTGTGCGCCAAGGCTTTTGAACCAACTGAATCATTTTATTATTATCATTTTATCATTCATACTGTACGAAAATGAATTATCTCTTGGCAAGGGAAATTCCTTGAGTGTTCGTGCGGGTTGACGATTTTAGGAGGGGCCTTATACAGTCTCTCTCATAAGCGGTGTACTCCAAGATGCGAGGATAGGACACCTATTCCCTTTGTTTGTAACTCTATACGACACAGCACAGTCTCGTTTGCAAGTAAGTTCACTCACTTTTAGACGTCACCGCACGTGAGGATGGCTGGACCACAGAATCCATGTGGACTACATCCACACACCCTCAGCCCTGGTCGATGCTGGGATGTTACACCAACCTCAGCACCTGCTCTCACGCTGGAGGCACCTGCTCCAGAGGTGAGGAACTCTTTCAGTGTGTACATTAACTACATTCCTCTTGATGGTAACAACGAGAGCCTGTTCGTCTTCTCTGTCTACAGAAAATTACAACAGACTGAGGGAAGTTCAGATGTTAGCGAGTCATTCTTGGTACTACTTCCATAACGTACGAAGGAGGAGTCTGCTGAGCAAGCCTCGTCACAAACCTATCGACGTCCCATGTTCCCAGGCGGTAATTGCCTTGAACCACCGCGCGGCCCCCGTCGTCCTGGCCGCACCGTGCCACAGTCACATCAACACCTCAGCTCGACCCATCGTCAGACTTATCAATATCCTCAGTTCTTGTCTACAGTACACCAGTGTGTGGTAGGCTGGTTCTGAAATGCGTCCTGTTGTGAAACGTAAACCGTTCTTGATTATTTTGCCTTTGGCTGCGGATCTCCAAGACTTAATTGTTAGCTCGACGCGCCCGCACACACTCACAAGATATTACACAGAACTCGTGTTAGAAAGAGTTTAAAAACGATTTCAGTGGATCAATGTTCTTTATTGGAGGGCCGATGAAACGGTCAGGCGAGGTGCCGTGCGTGATGCGTGATTGGTCGGAGGCACAGGACGGAAACGATACGACGTGAATCCTTATTGGTCGAGCAGGTGGACGGAGGCTCATCAACCCTGGTTGGTGGAACAGCCGAATGCGAGTGCATTACGGAGCCTGGTTGGCCAAGGAGCAAGAGGGAGACGTAAAGGGATATAAAGTCTTGATCGAGTCGCTGAAGACAAAGAGAGAGGATGTCGCGATGAATCAAACAACAGGATTGGAACTGGTCATCATGCTCGGTGACTGGCCCACCTGACGGACTGTGATTGGTTTAACCGTCGGATTGTAAAGAACGGTGATTGGTGCAGACTCCGACGAACGGTGATTGGTCCAGCCACTGGACTGCAACGAATAGTGAGTGATTGGTCCAGCGAGCGGGATCTGGTCCAGCCAGCGGAGTCTTACTGGCGGTGACTGGTCCAGCCAGCGAACTATAAGGATGAGTCCTGAGCGTGGAATAATAATGGAGCGAACGTCGGGAGGAAGGGGCAGCACCCACGACCCCAGTGAACCTGGTCATGCGACGGTCGGTAAAGATCATGTGTGTGTGTGTGTGTGTGTGTGTGTGTGAGTGTGACATGACAGCAAAAGAGTAGATGTGAGCCAATGAGGCCTTTTTTTATCTGTTCCTTGTGCTACATTGCAAACGTGGGAAACTGTGAAAAAGTATGGTGGTGTGCAAAGTGAGAGGGTTAGGGAAAATGATTTGGTAAACAGAGAAGAGGTAGTAAAAGCTTTGCGGAAGATGAAAGCCGGCAAGGCAGCAGGTTTGGATGGTATTGCAGTGGAATTTATTAACAAAAAGGGGGTGACTGTATTGTTGACTGGTTGGTGAGGTTATTCAATGTATGTATGATTCATGGTGAGGTGCCTGAGGATTGGCGGAATGCATGCATAGTGCCATTGTACAAAGGCAAAGGGGATAAGAGTGAGTGCTCAAATTACAGAGGTATAAGTTTGAGTATTCCTGGTAAATTATATGGGAGGGTATTGATTGGGAGGGTGAAGGCATGTACAGAGCATCAGACTGGGGAAGAGCAGTGTAGTTTCAGAAGTGGTAGAGGATGTGTGGATCAGGTGTTTGCTTTGAAGAATGTATGTGAGAAAGACTTAGAAAAGCAAATGGATTTGTAGAAGGCATATGACAGAGTTGATTGAGATGCTCTGTGGAAGGTATTAAGAATATATGGTGTGGGAGGCAAGTTGTTAGAAGCAGTGAAAAGTTTTTATCGAGGATGTAAGGCATGTGTACGTGTAGTAAGAGAGGAAAGTGATTGGTTCTCAGTGAATGTAGGTTTGCGGCAGGGGTGTGTGATGTCTCAATGGTTGTTTAATTTGTTTATGGATGGGGTTGTTAGGGAGGTGAATGCAAGAGTTTTGGAAAGAGGGGCAAGTATGCAGTCTGTTGTGGATGAGAGGGCTTGGGAAGTGAGTCAGTTGTTGTTCGCTGATGATACAGCGCTGGTGGCTGATTCATGTGAGAAACTGCAGAAGCTGGTGACTGAGTTTGGTAAATTGTGTGAAAGAAGAAAGTTGGAGTAAATGTGAATAAGAGCAAGATTATTAAGTACACTAGGGTTGAGGATCAAGTCAATTGGGAGGTCAGTTTGAATGGAGAAAAACTGGAGGAAGTAAAGTGTTTTAGATATCTGGGAGTGGATCTGGCAGCGGATGGAACAATGGAAGCGGAAGTGAATCATAGGGTGGGGGAGGGGGCGAAAATTCTTGGAGTCTTGAAGAATGTTTGGAAGTCGAGAACATTATCTCGGAAAGCAAAAATGGGTATGTTTGAAGGAATAGTGGTTCCAACAATGTTGTATGGTTGCGAGGCGTGGGCTGTGGATAGAGTTGTGCGCAGAAGGGTGGATGTGCTGGAAATGAGATGTTTGAGGACAATATGTGGTGTGAGGTGGTTTGATCGAGTAAGTAATGTAAGGGTAAGAGAGATATGTGGAAATAAAAAGAGTGTGGTTGAGAGAGCAGAAGAGGGTGTTTTGAAATGGTTTGGTCACATGGAGAGAATGAGTGAGGAAAGATTGACCAAGAGGATATATGTGTCAGAGGTGGAGGGAACGAGGAGAAGTGGGAGACCAAATTGGAGGTGGAAAGATGGAGTGAAAAAGATTTTGAGTGATCGGGGCCTGAACATGCAGGATGGTGAAAGGCGTGCAGAAGGAGAATAGAGTGAATTGGAACGATGTGGTATACCGGGTTCGACGTGCTGTCAATGGATTGAACCAGGGCATGTGAAGCGTCTGGGGAAAACCATGGAAAGTTGTGTGGGCCCTGGATGTGGAAAGGGAGCTGTGGTTTCGGTGCATTATTACATGAGAGCTAGAGACTGAATGTGAACGAATGGAGCCTTTGTTGTCTTTTCCTAGCTCTACCTCGCACACATGAGGGGGGAGGGGGTTGTTTTTCCATGTGTGGCGAAGTGGCGATGGGAATAAATGAAGGCAGACAGTATGAATTATGTACATGTGTATATATGTATATGTCTGTGTGTATATATATATATATATATATATATATATATATATATATATATATATATATATATATATATATATATATATATATATATATATATATATATATATATATGTATACATTGAGATGTATAGGTATGCATATTTGCGTGTGTGGACGTGTATGTATATACATATGTATGTGTGTGGGTTGGGCCATTCTTTCGTCTGTTTCTTTGCGCTACCTCGCTAACGCGGGAGACAGCGACAAAGCAAAATGAATAAATATATATATATATATATATATATATATATATATATATATATATATATATATATATATATATATATATATGTATATATATACATATATATATATATATATATATATATATATATATATATATATATATATATATATATATATATATATATACATCTCTCTTACCCTTACGTTACTTACTCGATCAAACCACCTCACACCACACATTGTCCTCAAACATCTCATTTCCAGCACATTCACCCTCCTGCGCACAACTCTATCCATAGCCCACGCCTCGCAACCATACAAAATTGTTGGAACCACTATTCCTTCAAACATACCCATTTTTGCTTTCCGAGATAATGTTCTCGACTTCCACACATTCTTCAAGGCTCCCAGGATTTTCGCCCCCTCCCCCACCCTATGATCCACTTCCGCTTCCATGGTTCCATCCGCTGCCAGATCCATATATATATATATATATATATATATATATATATATATTATCCCTGGGGATAGGGGAGAAAGAATACTTCCCACGTATTCCCTGCGTGTCGTAGAAGGCGACTAAAAGGGGAGGGAGCGGGTGGCTGGAAATCCTCCCCTCTCGTTTTTTTTTAATTTTCCAAAAGAAGGAACAGAGAAGGGGGCCAGGTGAGGATTTTCCCTCTAAGGCCCAGTCCTCTGTTCTTAACGCTACCTCGCAAATGCGGGAAATGGCGAATCGTATGAAAAAAAAAAAAAAAATATATATATATATATATATATATATATATATATATATATATATATATATATATATATATATATATATATATATATATATGTATGTTTATATGTGTGTGTATGTGTGTGTGTGTGTGTGTGTGTATGTGTGTGGGTGGGTGGGTGGGTGGGTGGGTGGGTTGGTGAGGGGGTGTTTCTTCATTCATACTTTCATACAATCTTGGTCTTCGTCACACACCCACCCACGACCCGCCACACTGGTGGGCAGGCACCCTCCTCCACATTTCCTCCTCCACGTCTTTAATCTCACATTCTGATGGTCCTGTCGTCCATCCGGCGTTTCTGAAGCTGCACGAATGCCGTCTATTCATAAGTAAATGACTTTTCTTGCCGTGGAAAATTCGCTTCAGTTTTTTTTACAAAGGAAGAGATAGAGGAGTTGGCGATTTCAAAATGCCGGACTTCCACCCGATGTGATGTGGCAACAGAGCCTGGGATCCTTGATCACAGGAGGTTGTTTGGAGGAGGAGGAGAACGTAGCAGGTGGCTGCTTTGTCTACACTTTCAGCCCTACTGACGTTTGGTGAGGGTTCATGGGTGTGTCTCAACCACTGATCATCCCGTCATTGATAATGACGAAGTCATGTGGGTCGAGCAGTGTTCTTCCTTGGTGTGTGTGTGTGTGTGTGTGTGTGTGTGCTACGAGAACAGCTCAACCTTCTTTATTCTCACGATACCTTTATGAAATACATCTCTATCCTCATGATACCTTCATGAAACGCACCTTTTCACAACACACTCCTCCTCCGGGCGACTCGTGCATAATTAGGGATTGGGTTTGCATGTGCGGTGTGTGGTTGGCTGCGCAGCTTTGGCCCGTGAGTGGACGGTAGTCCCACGTCATTGTGGCCTGGCTGGAGGCCAGGTTGTCGCCACACTATATTAACCTAACATGACACGTTGATTGTCCGTGTGGCTGCCACGTTGCTTGTTTAGTGCTCCGCTAGGGTTACGCTCCCGGCGAATTCCAGATACCATTTTTTTTTTTCTTTTTTGGTAAATGATCAGTGATGTGGAACTCTATGGTAACTTCATCTGTGTGATATTTTATGGTCTTTTATTATGACCTCTTACGCACGATAGTACGACCCTTGAGCTTGACGCCAGGCTCCCAAATATATATACAAGGCCGTTTCCCACCTTAACGAGATAGCGCCAGGAACAGAAGAAGAAAAAGCATTGTTCCCTCACATCCATTCTTTAGGCTGTCATGTGTAACGCACCGAGACCACAGCCTCCTTACCACAACCAGGCTCCCACAGACCTTTCCATGGTTTCCCCTGGGCTGCTGCTTATAACCTGGTTCAGTCCATTGACAGTACGTCGTCCCCTGTATACCATATCGCTTTAATTCGTTCTATTCCGTGCACGCCTCTCAATTTCCTGCATGATTAGGCCCCGAGCTTTCAAAAATCTTCTCACTCCATCCTTCCATCTCCAGTTTGGTCTCCCGCTTCTCCTTGTTCCCTCCATTTCTGACACATACATTCTCTTTCTCAGCGTCTCCTCACTCACTCCCTCTATATACCCACATTATGTCAGCACATTCTCTTCACCACCCTCAGCCATATTCTCATTACCACACCTCTTTATTTTCTACCTATTCTACTTAATTATTTCCTTCTTGATCAACCCTGCTCTCCTCACACCACACATTGTTCTGAAACATTTCATTTTCAACACCTCCACCCTCCTCGTACATTCTCATCCACAACGAATACCTTCAAACATACCCGTTTTCGTCCTCCCAGATAGACGCACCACACTTTCATATTCCTCAATGTTTTATAAACGTTCGTGACCCAACCACCCGTGACTCCCCTCATGGGTCCATTCGCTGCCACGTCCACTCTCGGGGATCTGAAACACCTCTCTTCCTCCGAGTTTTCTCAAGGATTATATACCCCAGAACCCCTTCTTAAAAGGGGTCCAAGTGTTTTATATATATATATATATATATATATATATATATATATATATATATATATATATATATTATATATATATATATATATATATATATATATATATATATATATATATATAATTTTTTTTTTTTTTTTTCATACTATTCGCCATTTCCCGCGTTTGCGAGGTAGCGCTAAGAACAGAGGACTGGGCCTTAGAGGGAAAATCCTCACCTGGCCCCCTTCTCTGTTCCTTCTTTTGGAAAATCAAAAAAAAAAACGAGAGGGGAGGATTTCCAGCCACCCGCTCCCTCCCCTTTTAGTCGCCTTCTACGACACGCAGGGAATACGTGGGAAGTATTCTTTCTCCCCTACCCCCAGGGATAATATATATATATATATATATATATATATATATATATATATATATATATATATAGTTTAGAAAAATATTTATGCCCGCGGGAAGTATCATAAACACGCTGTATGATTTACATATCGTTAGGAAGCGAGCTGGGTAATGTAGCGTTATTATGCAACAAAATGTGTTTGTAAATTCAGGCTAACGGAATGAGCAAAGCGGCCGTTTGGTTTAGGACGGCATAAACAGCGCTTATCCCACTAACACAAATTGGAATATATTTAATCGCGTCGTAAAGGCCCGTTTCCCTTGCGACGGCCTGTTATGGCGAGCCTATGTGTCATAAGCTGGCTTGATTACCTGTCAGACAGGCCGCCATGGGAGTCCAGAAATTACTATACGGCAGGAGTGCATCAGGGCCTCCATGTTGGTGACACCGTCCCCATAATGGACTCGCCCGGCAAGGTTCGTGAGATCCTTAGTTAAAAAAAAATGATTTTGATAATTTGTCTTTTTTTAATTTGTTTTGTCGTTTGACTAGTGGTCGTACTTTTGCAATTTAGGCATCGAAGAAGCAATTTATTTTTTTTTTTCAACAGCTGACGAAACGCGTACTTTAACGATATCGAAGAAACAGTTTATTTTAATGTATAATCCATCCCGCTGATGACGCCATGGTTCGCCAGGATGTGTGCGAGCTACGCATGCGCTCAAAGGTACGCGACGCTTGATTGCTTTCTTCTGTATTTCCTTGACATATAGAATGTTCTTACTATTACGACCTCAACATGTCGATATATCGTAATTCTTAAAATGTGTCGACGTCCAGCAGTTCGTAATTTGTCGACGACACAGTACCTGTAAACGCGTATATACGTGTGGACGGATAGTGATTGTGAACACATCGATGTATCACAGTTTATAACTCTTCAAAATAGTGTAATTATTCGTAATTATTAGCTTATCGGCGTATTGAAATTCTTACCATATCGACGTCCAGTAATTTGCATAGAAAATGCTAACTTACCTAATCAACGACCTGTAATATGTTTCTGGCAGTTCATATTGAATTGGAGCATTTTACAGCAAAATGTTGCTTTCAATATTCGTTTCAAAATGACTCGACATGCGTTCAAGCTGTGACGTGGGGTTTGGAGTTTCCATTGGTTGAATCCCTGAATGTACACTGACATTCTCTCCTCCACCACCATTCCTGTGTAATGACTCGAAAGATTGGATACCGGATCACTGCTTTCTGTTTAGGTGACACTGGGTGTGTGTGTGTGTGTGTGTGTGTGTGTGTGTGTTGTAAAAATCTGTTCACAATGACTCGCTCGAAAATTTGTACCTATGGAAATTTACTCTCTCTCTCTCTCTCTCTCTCTCTCTCTCTCTCTCTCTCTCTCTCTCTCTCTCTCTCTCTCTCTCTCTCTCTCTCACCCTTTAGTCACCTGTTCTTCTAAAAACGTGAAGTTCACAGTGGATTTAGCTGTTGTTTGCGAACACCTTCTCAGGTTAGCCATTATTTACCACTACCGATGCGATATTATTTTCCGTGTTGGTATATAGGAGTTGAGACTTCAGCCCACACTGGACATGAATGTCTCGTAGATTTAGTTTTGCTTGGAGGACGAGGAGTGTTTCGAGATCCCGGTGGATGGTTGGGTGCTCTCCAGGGCGTCCCCGGCTGCACGGTGAGAAGTACGACGGACGAAGGTATACAGTGGAACGGAATGGAATGAAAAGAGCAACAGATCACTTGAGTCCTTTTGCATTTGTTTGGGATATTGGAAGGGAACAGAAACGGATATGAGTGTGTGAAGAGAACGAAAGTAAATAGATGACTGTATGAGTTACCTTTAGACTTTATATATGTGAGTAAAGATGGGCTGATATGTATGTCGTGGACATGTGCTCAGTATTAAGTCTATTCTTAAACGTATCTATGGTGTCGCTTTCAACTAGTTTGATGGGTAAATCACTTCATATGTTAAAACAACCCAATTACAGGAAGAGTAATTTGCCGCATTCGAAGTAGAGAAAATGCCTGCAAGTATATAGCCATTACTACGAGTGAAGTCGAACAAATCCAGCCGTAAAGTGTACCTTAGATGGAGGGTATCAAAGCCTTTGATACTTTTGAATATCCACATGACATCCACCCTTAACTCTCACATTTCTAAGCTGATCTGTTCGGCTCCCGTGGGAGTAGCCACTCGGCCAGGCAGTCATCATGTTAGCTCGGTAGTAGAGCTTCTGGTTCAGTCGAGTCCACATGATTATGTTCAGTGTATCTTGAACGCGTCTGCCATTATGTTCTGGTGTTGTTCCCTCCCGCCATTATGTTCTGGTGTTGTTCCCTCCCGCCATTATGTTCCAGTGTTGTTCCCTCCCGCCATTATGTTCCAGTGTTGTTCCCTCCCGCCATTATGTTCCAGTGTTGTTCCCTCCCGCCATTATGTTCCAGTGTTGTTCTCCATTCCCTGACGACGTCGCCTCACTCCCTGACACACCGGGAAAGCTGCTTTCAGTAAACCCCTGCAGCAAGTTTACCCTGAGCGATAAAGCGTTTTTATCTTCGTCTACAGCAGACGTCATCGTCATCTTCAGGATGCGCCAGTTCTGGCACGACCACAAGTACACACAGGTCGCTGCAGCTGACCTGCTGGCATGACGCAGAACTGTAAAGAAATTCGACATTGTTGATTACAAGAGCAAAACCAATCGGCTCTTAACGTCACCGTGTGACCTTAAAGCACCGTCTGGACTTGTCCTTCACGTTGATTAACCTTCGGCCAATAATCATTGGAGAGAGGATCATGCACAGGGGCCTCATCCAGTCGGATGTCATGCACGGGTAAGAACTGCTGGGAGGGGACAATCATGGGTGTCTCCTGTACGTACGGTGGCCACTACATATTTTCAGACGTGTTTGAGTAAGGTTCTTCAGCTCCCGTGTAACCCATGTCTTCCTTCGCCTCTGACAGTGTAAACGAGCAGGACGATTTTGTAAATATTTACGTAAATTGACTAGAAATATATTTTCTTTTATACCCTGGTTGTACGGAAGTGTATGCGTGACATGGTCCTCAACCCATCAATTCTCACCGAGTCTGTATGTACATTCATGTTAGCAGTATCACTCGAGACAGATGCATGACAGAAGCTCTGTATTAACTCCATACGTAGCCCCTTACGTAGGTGACGAGCTGGTTAGATTGTGGGTCATGTAGTTGCATTACTGTGCATCTTAATCAGGATAAACTATTTCTTTTTAAAGTGTCATAACTCAGGAATAGTGACTAATGGGGCCAAGTGAAGATTTTTCCCACAGAGGTTCAGTCATCTGTTCCTTACGCTACTTCGCTATTGCGGGAAATGGCGAATACGTATGAAACGATATTTTTTTTTTCTTTTTTGCTTTGTCGCTGTCTCCCGCGTTTGCGAGGTAGCGCAAGGAAACAGACGAAAGAAATGGCCCAACCCACCCCCATACACATGTATATACATACGTCCACACACGCAAATATACATACCTACACAGCTTTCCATGGTTTACCCCAGACGCTTCAAATGCCCTGATTCAATCCACTGACAGCACGTCAACCCCGGTATACCACATCGATCCAATTCACTCTATTCCTTGCCCTCCTTTCACCCTCACCTGCATGTTCAGGCCCCGATCACACAAAATCTTTTTCACTCCATCTTTCCACCTCCAATTTGGTCTCCCACTTCTCCTCGTTCCCTCCACCTCCGACACATATATCCTCTTGGTCAATCTTTCCTCACTCATTCTCTCCATGTGCCCAAACCATTTCAAAACACCCTCTTCTGCTCTCTCAACCACGCTCTTTTTATTTCCACACATCTCTCTTACCCTTACGTTACTTACTCGATCAAACCACCTCACACCACACATTGTCCTCAAACATCTCATTTCCAGCACATCCATCCTCCTGCGCACAACTCTATCCATAGCCCACGCCTCGCAACCATACAACATTGTTGGAACCACTATTCCTTCAAACATACCCATTTTTGCTTTCCGAGATAATGTTCTCGACTTCCACACATTCTTCAAGGCTCCCAGAATTTTCGCCCCCTCCCCACCCTATGATCCACTTCCGCTTCCATGGTTCCATCCGCTGCCAGATCACTCCCAGATATCTAAAACACTTTACTTCCTCCAGTTTTTCTCCATTCAAACTTACCTCCCAATTGACTTGACCCTCAACCCTACTGTACCTAATAACCTTGCTCTTATTCACATTTACTCTTAACTTTCTTCTTTCACACACTTTACCAAACTCAGTCACCAGCTTCTGCAGTTTCTCACGTGAATCAGCCACCAGCGCTGTATCATCAGCGAACAACAACTGACTCACTTCCCAAGCTCTCTCATCCCCAACAGACTTCATACTTGCCCCTCTTTCCAAAACTCTTGCATTCACCCCCCTAACAACCCCATCCATAAACACACACACACACATATATATATATATATATATATATATATATATATATATATATATATATATATATATATATATGTATATATATATATATATATATATATATATATATATATATATATATATATATATATTTCTTTTTTTTTTATACTATTCGCCATTTCCCGCATTAGCGAGGTAGCATTAAGAACAGAGGACTTGGCCTTAGAGGGAATATCCTCACCTGGCCCCCTTCTCTGTTCCTTCTTTTGGAAAATTAAAAAAAAAAAAAGTGGAGGATTTCCAGCCCCCCGCTCCCTCCCCTTTCAGTCGCCTTTCTACGACACGCAGGGAATACGTGGGAAGTATTCTTTCTCCCCTATATATATATATATATATATATATATATATATATATATATATATATATATATATATATATTAGATATCTGGGAGTGAATTTGGCAGCGGATGGAACCATGGAAGCGGAAGTGAATCATAGGGTGGGGGAGAGGGCGAAAGTTCTGGGAGCGTTGAAGAATGTGTGGTAGTCGAGAACGTTATCTTGGAAAGCAAATTTAGGTATTTTTGAAGGAATAGTGGTTCCAACAATGTTATATGGTTGCGAGGCGTGGGCTATGGATAGAGTTGTGCGCAGGAGGATGGATGTGCGCAGGAGGGTGGATGTGCTGGAAATGAGATGTTTGAGGGCAATATGTGGTGTGAGGTGGTTTGATCGAGTAAGTAATGAAAGGGTAAGAGAGATGTGTGGTAATAAAATGTGTGGTTGAGAGAGTAGAAGAGGGTGTTTTGAAATGGTTTGGTCACATGGAGAGAATGAGTGAGGAAAGATTGACCAAGAGGATATATTTGTCAGAGGTGGAGGGAACGAGGAGAAGTGGGAGACCAACTTGGAGATGGAAAGATGGAGTGGAAAAGATTTTGAGTAATCGGGGCTGAACATGAAGGAGGGTGAAAGACGTTCAAGGAATAGAGTGAATTGGAACGATGTGGTATACTGGGGTCGACGTGCTGCCAATGGACTGAACCAGGGCACGTGAAGCGTCTGGGGTAAACCATGGAAAGTTTTGTGGGGCCTGGATGTGGAAAGGGAGCTGTGGTTTCGGTGCATTATACATGACAGCTAGAGACTGAGTGTGAACGAATGTGGCCTTTGTTGTCTTTTCCTAGCGCTACCTCGCGCACATGCGGGGGGAGGGGGTTGTTATTTCATGTGTGGCAAGGTGGCGACGTGAAAGAATAAAGGCAGACAGTATTAATTATGAACATGTGTATATATGTATATGTCTGTGTGTGTATATGTATGTATACGTTGAGATGTATAAGTATGTATATGTGCGTGTGTGGACCTACCTACATACATGTGTATGTAGGTGGGTTGGGCCATACTTTCGTCCGTTTCCTTGCGCTATTTCGCTAACGCGGGAGACAGCGACAGAGTATAATATATATATATATGTATATATATATATATATATATATATATATATATATATATATATATATATATATATTAGCGAGGTAGCGCAAGGAAACAGACGAAAGAATGGCCCAACCCACCCACATACACATGTAATATACATACATGTCCACACACGCAAATATACATACCTATACATCTCATCGTATACATACATATACACACACAGACATATACATATATACATATGTACATAATTCATACTGTCTGCCTTTGTTCATTTCCATGTACATAATTCATACTGTCTGCCTTTGTTCATTTCCATCGCCACCTCGCCACACATGAAATAACAACCCCCTCCCCCCTCATGTGTGCGAGGTACCGCTAGGAAAAGACAACAAAGGCCCTATTCGTTCACACTCAGTCTCTAGCTGTCATTTAATAATGCACCGGAACTACAGCTCCCTTTCCACATCCAGGCCCCAAAGAACTTTCCATGGTTTACCCTAGACGCTTCACATGCCCTGGTTCGATCCATTGACAGCACGTCCACCCCGGTATACCACATCGTTCCAATTCACTCTATTCCTTGCACGCCTTTTACCCTCCTGCATGTTCAGGCCCCGATCACTCAAAATCTTTTTCACTCCATCTTTCCACCTCCAATTTGGTCTCCCACTTCTCCTCGTTCCCTCCACCTCTGACACATATATCCTCTTGGTCAATCTTTCCTCACTCATTCTCTACATGTGACCACACCATTTCAAAACACCCGCTTCTGCTCCCTCAACCACACTCTTTTTATTACCACACATCTCTTTTACCCTATTATTACTTACTCGATAAAACCACCTCACACCAGATATTGTCCTCAAACATCTCATTTCCAGCACATCCACCCTCCTGCGCACAACTCTATCCATAGCCCACGCCTCGCAACCATACAACATCGTTGGAACCACTATTCCTTCAAACATACCCGTTTTTGCTTTCCGAGATAATGTTCTCGACTTCAACACATTCTTTAAGGCTCCCAGGATTTTCGCCCCCTCCCCCACCCTATGATTCACTTCTGCTTCCATGGTTCCATCCGCTGCCAGATCCACTCCCAGATATCTAAAACACTTCACTTCCTCCAGTTTTTCTTCATTCAAACTTACCTCCCAATTGACTTGACCCTCAACCCTAATGTACCTAATAACCTTGCTCTTATTCACATTTACTCTCAACTCTCTTCTCTCACACACTTACCAAACTCAGTCACCAGCTTCTGCAGTTTCTCACATGAATCAGCCACCAGCGCTGTATCATCAGCGAACGACAACTGACCCACTTCCCAAGCTCTCTCATCCACAGCAGACTGCATACTTGCCCCTCTTTCCAAAACTCTTGCATTCACCTCCCTAACAACCCCATCCATAAACAAGTTAAACAACCATGGAGACATCACACACCCTTGCCGCAAACCTATATTCACTGAGAACCAATCACTTTCCTCTCTTCCTACACGTACACATGCCTTACATCCTCGATAAAAACTTTTCACTGCTTCTAACAACTTGCCTCCCACACCATATATTCTTAATACCTTCCACACAGCATCTCTATCAACTCTATCGTATGCCTTCTTCAGATTCATAAATGCTACATACAAATCCATTTGCTTTTCTAAGTATTTCTCACATACATTCTTCAAAGCAAACACCTGATCCACACATCTTCTACCACTTCTGAAACCACACTGCTCTTCCCCAATCTGATTCTCTGTACATGCCTTCACCCTCTCAATCAATACCCTCCCATATAATTTCCCAGGAATACTCAACAAACTTAAACCTCTGTAACTTGAGCACTCACCTTTGTCCCCTTTGCCTTTGTATATATATATATATATATATATATATATATATATATATATATATATATATATATATATATATACATATATATATATATATATATATATATATATATATATATATATATATATATATATATATATATATATATATATATATATATGTGTGTGTGTGTGTGTACGAATAAAGTGTATGATATGTGTGTGTGTGTGTGTGTGTGTGTGTGTTTTGTGTAAAGACAAGTATTATAGCAAAGAAATCTTTACTTATTATTTTTCTGTTGGTCGAGGTCAGAAAATTGTCAAAGCCATTGCCTCGTTATAAGAGTGTCAGCCATGTTGAGCAGTAGCCACCTTGTGTCTTACCGATCATCACGTTGTACATGATCATCTTCAAGTTGAAAGACACGTCGGCGACGGGAAACGTGTGTAGTGATCATGTGGAAGCGACCAGCTACCATAGCATACGTGACAGTGGCCCCCTCTCCTTCCCTCCTCCTGACAACTGCCTCAACCTTATAGACTGGTTTTACTTGAGGAAGCTTGGGGAAAAGTTGGTGATAACCAGCATGGGGTGTAGTGTGGTGATGGTGAGGGGTTGGGTGTGGTGATGGTGAGGGTGGTATGTGGCCAGCGTGAGAGGTGGGGTGTGGTGCAGTGTGGTGATGATGAGGGGTGGTACGTGGCCAGCGTGAGAGGTGTGATGCAGTGTGGTGAAGGTGAGGGGTGGTATGTGACCAGCGTGAGAGGTGTGATGCAGTGTGGTGATGGTAAGGGGTGGTATGTGACCAGCGTGAGAGCTGTGATGCAGTGTGGTGATAGTGAGGGGCGGTACGTGACCAGGCGTGAGAGGTGTGGTGCAGTGTGGTGATGGTGAGGGGTGGTATGTGACCAGCGTGAGAGGTGTGATGCAGTGTGGTGATGGTGAGGGGTGGTACGTGATCAGCGTGAAAGGTGTGATGCAGTGTGGTGATGGTGAGGGATGGTATGTGGGAGGCGGCCAAGGCTGTGGTGGCCGGTGCTGGAGTGGTGGGCACCACTGGTGATCAGCGTGATGGGTGTCGTATAAGGAAGGGTGGCAGTGGTCGGAGTGATGGCGTAGCGTGTAGGTGAGGCGTAGCCATGATTAGCGTGACTGTCGGCGTGTAGAGGAGTGGTGGCAGCGACGACTGTGTGGCGATAAGTGGCGTGACGGATAATGCTATGATCAGCATCACGGGTGGCAAGATAATGAGCGTCACACGTTCTCACGAGGCTGGAGCGTGACGGCTGGCGTGTGGACCAGTGACGGACAGATGAGCCGTGAGAGATGGTTTTCACATGATGATACGACCAGCTATTGACCGGCCCCTCTCTCCCCCGGCCGTCGTGGTCAGGTGGACACCAGCGACACGAGTCTGCCACTCCGTCAGGTCTGATACTGAAAGTCACCTGGCACTGTGTTTACACCCCCCCCCCCCCCCTTTGTTCCTTTCCTCTCCTCCTCTATTATGACTCTTCAAACACATGAGTGGGGACATTCCACGGTTAACAGCGTATTTAAGTTCAAGTCCGGATTTACATGGCGAATCCGGGGCAAAGTTATGGGTCATATAACGAAGTTAATGGAAATAAAGATGAATTAAAGTGTAAATGTTTCTTCGTGAAGAGCAGTACACAACAGCACAGGTATGGTGGGCTGTGGAGGGAACTGTGTACCACAAGTCGTGTGTTTACTGTAACTGCAGAGTGGACAGCACATAAACGGCTGGCATCTACACGCACCTGCACAGACTCTCTTGTTGCTACTTGGTCACTTAGTGCGACCCTGGAGCGTGATAGCGTGACCCTCTGACTTGACCTTTGAGGGTCAGGTTAGATGTTTCACGTCATGGTAGCCAAGTGTGGTGTTGTAGGGTCGAGCCACGTTACTCAGTGGTGGGTCACGTGAGCCACGGAGACATATATTTGATGGTAGATCTTATGTGGGAGTTTGTGTTCAGGATAACTGTTGTAGTTCGCCCTCACAGACCTGACTGGGAACTGATTAAACAAAGGTGCAGCTCAGGGGTTTACCAGGAGTCAGGAATTTATTTATTTATTTATTTGAGTGCTCAAATTACAGAGGTATAAGTTTGTTGAGTATTCCTGGTAAATTATATGGGAGGGTATTGATTGAGAGGGTGAAGGCATGTACAGAGCATCAGATTGGGGAAGAGCAGTGTGGTTTCAGAAGTGGTAGAGGATGTGTGGATCAGGTGTTTGCTTTGAAGAATGTATGTGAGAAATACTTAGAAAAGCAAATGGATTTGTATGTAGCATTTATGGATCTGGAGAAGGCATATGATAGAGTTGATAGAGATGCTCTGTGGAAGGTATTAAGAATATATGGTGTGGGAGGCAAGTTGTTAGAAGCAGTGAAAAGTTTTTATCGAGGATGTAAGGCATGTGTACGTGTAGGAAGAGAGGAAAGTGATTGGTTCTCAGTGAATGTAGGTTTGCGGCAGGGGTGTGTGATGTCTCCATGGTTGTTTAATTTGTTTATGGATGGGGTTGTTAGGGAGGTGAATGCAAGAGTTTTGGAAAGAGGGGCAAGTATGAAGTCTGTTGGGGATGAGAGAGCTTGGGAAGTGAGTCAGTTGTTGTTCGCTGATGATACAGCGCTGGTGGCTGATTCATGTGAGAAACTGCAGAAGCTGGTGACTGAGTTTGGTAAAGTGTGTGAAAGAAGAAAGTTAAGAGTAAATGTGAATAAGAGCAAGGTTATTAGGTACAGTAGGGTTGAGGGTCAAGTCAATTGGGAGGTGAGTTTGAATGGAGAAAAACTGGAGGAAGTGAAGTGTTTTAGATATCTGGGAGTGGATCTGGCAGCGGATGGAACCATGGAAGCGGAAGTGATCATAGGGTGGGGGAGGGGGCGAAAATTCTGGGAGCCTTGAAGAATGTGTGGAAGTCGAGAACATTATCTCGGAAAGCAAAAATGGGTATGTTTGAAGGAATAGTGGTTCCAACAATGTTGTATGGTTGCGAGGCGTGGGCTATGGATAGAGTGGTGCGCAGGAGGATGGATGTGCTGGAAATGAGATGTTTGAGGACAATGTGTGGTGTGAGGTGGTTTGATCGAGTAAGTAACGTAAGGGTAAGAGAGATGTGTGGAAATAAAAAGAGCGTGGTTGAGAGAGCAGAAGAGGGTGTTTTGAAATGGTTTGGGCACATGGAGAGAATGAGTGAGGAAAGATTGACCAAGAGGATATATGTGTCGGAGGTGGAGGGAACGAGGAGAAGAGGGAGACCAAATTGGAGGTGGAAAGATGGAGTGAAAAAGATTTTGTGTGATCGGGGCCTGAACATGCAGGAGGGTGAAAAGAGGGCAAGGAATAGAGTGAATTGGAGCGATGTGGTATACCGGGGTTGACGTGCTGTCAGTGGATTGAATCAGGGCATGTGAAGCGTCTGGGGTAAACCATGGAAAGCTGTGTAGGTATGTATATTTGCGTGTGTGGACGTATGTATATACATGTGTATGGGGGTGGGTTGGGCCATTTCTTTCGTCTGTTTCCTTGCGCTACCTCGCAAACGCGGGAGACAGCGACAAAGCAAAAAAAAAAAAAAATATATATATATATATATATATATATATATATATATATATATATATATATATATATATATATATATATATTACCATTCTTTTGATTCATTTTCATTTTTGAAGGTTTTTGTCACAGACAGATGTCCTTATGGAAACGAGGCCCTTAATGAAATGTAACCAGGGGAGAAATGGATAGAGAAGTAAGGATAGAAGAGGAGAGGTAGTTATCAAAGAGTCTGGGAGAGAGTGGACTACAACCTGCCTTGAGCTGTTTGAAAAGACATGAGATGGTAAATAGTTCCAGAGCTTAGCGGTGTAAGGAAAGAAACTGACGTTACTGTAGCTCTCCCCGTGTGTGCCAGCGGTCACTCACGAATCATGGTAGACAGTGGTTGGTCGAGGACTCTGCGTGTTCCAGGGAATGGTTCAGGTGACGTGCGGTGGACAGTGTTACAGCGACACTTGGGTCAATGAGTATTACTTCAATTTATTAATTCTCTTCGCTCTTCATCATGCATACACGTACTAGGCATCTTCCTCTCCCACCGCATGTACATCATTGTATAACTTCTGTTTATCCTGATATCACTTACGAAACAATAAAATTTTCTGATGAAAAAAGACAAGAAAAGCATTTGACTTTGGACACCATACTGAAACAACAAAGTTACTAACATCCTTTGATGCAATTAACTTTTTATTTTCTATTTTTATTTTTCGGTTCGAACATTCCTCAAATGTAGGCGGCGGAGCGGTTGATGGAGTCATGGTTATCTTGATGGTTGAGTGGACGGACGGGGTCTGGCGAGGTGGAGACTTTCGGAAACACTGCGGCTCTACATTAACAGAGCCTGGGGCTCTAACCTTGTAGAACCTGGGGCTCTACATTAACAGAACCTGAGGCTCTAACCTTGTAGAACCTGGGGCTCTAACATGGTAGAACCTGGGGCTCTACATTAACAGAACCTGAGGCTCTAACCTTGTAGAACCTGGGGCTCTAACATGGTAGAACCTGGGCTCTAACATGGTAGAACCTGGGGCTCTACAGTGACGTTGCGCCTGTATGTGGTTTAGTCATAAGCTGTGTTGTGGACGCTTCGTTTTGACCTGACCTGCAAGCTTGAGACCAAAAACCAGGCCATGATACCCAGGGTAGTACAGTCTGGCTCGAGGGTCGTACCTTCGTGCTCAGACACCAAGAGAAAAACGTGTTCCTGACCGGCAGTGTGATCCGATATGATCATCCGGGGTCTAGGAATAGTCAGCCTGACGGACCATATCATATTTAAAAGAGTCGACCTCATTGCTCGTTTTCTGTTTATCGGGCGCAGTAACTTCACGGCAAATGTGTCTAAAACTACATAGATGATGTGAAAATTCCTTGGTCAGTCACCGGTGAAGCGGGTCCTCTCTTGTGGAAATCATATGATTTTCATATTCAGAATCTCGAGATCCATACAGAATAAAACTCCGGTTCTCTTACTGAACGGGCAAGGTCCATGGTTGGTCCATGACCTTCCTACAATGCCAGGCCCATGGTTGGTCCATGACCTCCCTACAATGCCGGTAGTCATGAGGATACACGCATGACCCACATGCAGGAGCCATACCTGCCTTTCCTTCAAGAGAGGACAATTTGTATGCATCCTGGACGTTGCAGGAATACCCAAGTCACCAGCGATTTGTATAGCCTTTTACAGTCGGGACTGCCGCGCGCCTGCAGTGTTTTGCCCACGCCGTAGCAAATGGCGCGATAAATAAAGTGACTCAGTCCCGTAAATCACCAGTAAATGGAAGCCCGGCACACACACACACACACACACACACACCACACACACAGGATGTAGAGTGATATAGAAGGATCCCCTGCTGGCGTATGAGAAGGGACGAGGAGGAAAGCCGGCCCACGGAAGTGTTTAAGAGAATTATGTGTAGGCAGTTGGGACGAAGATTCTAGAAATGAATTCGTATGAGTGAGCAAAACGTAGCGCGGGAGAAAAATGATCGAGGCTGAGCAGAGGAAGAAACCAGCATGGATTTTTCTCTTCTCTTTTTTTTTTTTTTTAGCCAAGAATAAGAACTAGGAGGTGGGTAGAGTGAGGAATGGAGAGTTGAGGAAATGTGGCCTTGACGAGGGTGCTGTCGCTGAGGAGGAAAAGTGAGGTAGGATGGGCAGAGGAACGGGATGGGTAGCAGGGAGGATGATCACGAGTGAAGGAAGCAGCTGTAGGTGGGAGGGAGGAAGGCAGGAGAAGGTACGAGTCGCCTGTTACTGCTGTGACTTGCGTGCCAGTGACAGCAGAGTACATGCTGATCTCAGTTGCGAGCACGGGGAACTGGATGACTGGATGCTGGTAATTTGTAAATACATTAGATAGCGAGACATTTTTGTTTCACATTTTTATTGGAAAGGAAAGCTGGAACATTAAGCAGATTATAGAATGGAGACGACGCCACGTAGGTACGAGTGCTGGGGTAAACTCGCAGTAAGCCTTCGTGAAGTGCACCGAGAGTCGGTGTGGAGGAGGAGTTACGTGCATCCAAACTTTCCCGAAGCTCAGGCTTGCTTAATGGAAACGGTGAATCCCTGGTAGAGAGTGTAACATTAATCCTGGGAATATGATGTGCTTTGTGAGGAAGAATGAGGCATTTCGCAGCGCCATCATTCTCTGTCAGGCTCAGCTGCTCTCGCACAGTAACCTTGCGAAGTCTTCGTCTGCGGACGTCGTCCCATGTCCACGCTATTTGTATTTCTCGTGGCTGCAGCCTTTACCAGTGGCCCTAGCAGTCTCCTTCCCCTGTGGACTCCTCTACAATAATCACCAAGTATCTAGGTCTCCTCCCCTCCCGTACATGTCTTGCTCACCTGAGAATGTCACCCACACCCTCGGCTGCCTCCCCAACGCTCCACTTCCTTCTCGTCACCTGCGTCTCTCAGTGTCCTTTACCTGGTGTCACCCTCTCTTGCAGCTGTCATCTTCATGTGCAGACACCACCTACCGAATGTAATACCTACCAGCTACTTCCCTCTGTCCTCCTTAGCCCACATGGCTCCCCAAGGACGCCATAAGCCTGTCTGCCTCGGCGGGGAAGACTGGCTGAACAGTTCAAGCATCTCGTGTTGTATGGCTGGGGAGCTTACGGGGTCATTGCTGGACAGGCGGACAAATTACTTTTCTTGGAATGTCCGAGACAGCAGCTGGTGAATAGGATCATGGGGACTGAGGTGAGTCTTCATCAAGAGGTGGGTGAAGATGATGGACAGGGAGGAGGTATTAGGGCGAGGAGGAGGAGGAGGAGGAGGTGAGCGGGAGGAATACAAGAAAAAAAATGAGGGAATCTTAAGGGCGTCTGGGAGTGGTATGAGTCAAGTTGAGAGGCGAGTCGCGCGTGAAAAAGAAATGTTAAGATTAGTCCACAGGTCACAGAAGTTATAACATGTATGTGCGGGGGAAGAGATGTGGTAATACATATAAGAGGGTGAGTGGAAACACGTATGTATGACGAAGAACAAAGATAAAATGTGGCTATGAGGAGGAATGTAGTGTGTGTGTGTGTGTGTGGAAATGCGATGATAAAACGGTCTTAGGGGAAGATTAGTGCTAAAAGGAAGTATGACGGAAATAATGACGACTGTACAGAGCAATGGATGTAGCGGTCGAGACGTTTGTACAGGCAAGAGGCTGATGGAGTAGGTTCTACATACGTAGGTAGGGGTCGTCATGAAAGGCATGTGTGATTTGGAGATAAAGTAAAACTTGTGGAGTCAAGAGGAGTCATAATATAGTGTGTATTTTTGTATGAAGAAGAAATCTTTTTTTTTTTACGGGCTGGTCGGGTTGATAAGACCTGTGCTTTTTGGGAAACGAGAAATGGCAGTGTTTTGAGGGGTAGGAGAGAATGAATGAACGTATATATATATATATATATATATATATATATATATATATATATATATATATATATATATATATATATATATTGTGGACAAGATGGAAGGATAGAGAGAGAGAGTGTGTGTGTGTGTGTGTGTGTGTGTGTGTGTGTGTGTGTGTGTGTGAGCAAGAGTAATGTTACAGTTGGGTAAGTAAGTTAGCAGTGGGCAGTAACTTGTCTTGGTGGGACCTGGCATCACCTCCCTGATGCTCGCTGGGCAGCAACCAGGGATAATGATCATGATAGATTATATCCTCTCTTGACTGATCCTGTACCTAAGGTTCGAGGAGCAGCGGATTTTCTCTTGGATTTCTCAGGATTTCACACTCAACGTTGCGAATTAAATCATACGTAGGACCCCGTGTCTTATTGTTACCGTATTACGTAACTCTCAGGATGAACAACAGACGCCATTTGGTTTCGGTGCCTCAGCTCTTTTCGACATCGATTATTTTGATTTCGCAAACTTTTTTCTTTAGGCGCACTGTCCCTATGAAGACGGGAGATATTCTTGCAGTAGATGAAGTAAACATATGTCTTTATCCTCTTCGTATACCAGCCGTTCGTAACGATGGAATCAACCCTGTGATGTTACAAGAACCATATAAATACTTGGCAGGGCACACGTGAAAAGCTCTTAAGTCGCAGAGATCCATCACATCCTTACTAGCCCTTCTCACTCGGTAACACTAAGTTCAATATCCTCAAGGATACCAGGTCGATATCTAATTGAAAATCTATAAAAGGATTTCCTTCACCATTAACTTATCATTATCGTTAATGGCTACATGAATTACTGGGCCATAATGTTTTTATTTACGTGCCTACTGCCTCCATAACACTGAGTCATCAAGACTTGCCGAGTTTTTTGGATTCGTTTACCTTTACCCCTAACTTCTCTCAGCCACTCCTACATCGATTGCATGAACGTCATCATCACTGTAAGGTTCATCATAGCACCACCACACACTCACACGCTACCCCTAGACGACCACAGTCGCACACGCTACACCTTCCAACCCCACCACCACCACCATCCCGCAAGGATGTGTCTATTTTCTGAATTTGTGGTATTTTTGGTTGATAGTTGCCGGAGAGTTGATGAGTCGGGCAGCTTATCTGTGGTGCACTGCCAGAGGCCACCACATCGGCCTTCCTACCCAGCCTAGCACTGTGGGACTCTACTTTGTTTTTTCTTCCTCCTCTTCTCAGTTTGTCTCTGATTCTCTTCTTTCCCTTTTGTATTACGTTCTTTTGTTATTTTTTACATACGACGGTGTTTCTTCTTGCCCAGTATCTTTGGAATAATGAACAATATTTGTAAGTTAGGTGGTTATAGGCGTGTTCGAGGCTCTCTTACCGTATAATCATGTCCTTACGAGTGTATTTCCATCCTCATTGAAGGCTGTGATATCTCGCCTCCTTTGACCTGCCCTGTGTCCCTTCCTTCCCTGCGAAGCTCTGCCGAATGCCTTCCTTCCCACCACTAACCTGCCCTGCACCTCCTGGTCTTTTGATTATTTCTCATCCCTGACCCACCCTATTTTATTCCTTCCTTGCAGTCGTACTTATTCTCTGACCCAACCCTTTCTTTCCTTTCCTTACCCTACCTCACTCCTGCCCGTACCTCCCCAGCGTTCAGGGGACTACGTCAACCTGGCAGTATTGATATCCACTCAGTACAGAAGCAGCAGTTAGGGAGGAGCTTGTTGCTTCTGTATGTGGCTCATCGATTATCACATAGGACCTGACTGCCTGCCTGCCTTGCCTGCCCGCTTGCCCGCCTACCTGCTTGCCTAACTACACTCTCCTCTCATCCTACTTATAAGCTTTCCAGTTAGCCCTGCCACGAAACATGTAAACATTGTGACCCATGAAGTAAAACGTCCGCTTTTACTGAAACGCATGATCGTTCCCATATACATGAATGCTTCACCGGAGGATAAAGGTACATATATACATAGTAAGTATTGCAGAAAGCTGGCAGAGTCCGGAGGCTTAGGAAATAAACTGCACAGGTGTACAGAGGATAATCCGGGTCTTCAACAGTGTGTGTACGACCGGCTTCTAGTAGGAACGGTTACATATGGGTTATTGTTTACATTGATCGCGAATGGATACATTCTAAGTTGTACGAAACTTTTCTGTTCTGTACTATTTTAGTTAATTCGTAGGTATTTATTCATTTTATTTACTGCAGCTCTTTCAGCCAACCAGAGATGTTTGGTTTTTTTTTCGTTGAAAATGTTTCATCGTTAACTTTATGAAGGAAAAGATTGACTCGTTTCCAGATTGCACCAATTTTTTTTAAAGGCGTTCGCGAATATTTCGACGAATTGAGAAGCCAGCAGTACGATAATCAGTTGAACACAACGATGGGAGTCTTATGGAAGATGCCCAGCCCCTGACCTGACCCTTAATGGTCTGCCCAAAGGCCAGACCACCATATCCAAGATGTTGTGCTGTCGTACCCGAGGGTCATACCGTCGTTCTCAGGGGTCATACCGTCGTTCTCAGGGGTCATATCGTCGTTCTCAGGGGTCATCCCGTCGTTCTCAGGGGTCCTTACCCCGTACAGTGGACAGGGTATGGGTTGTGGCCTGACAGTCAGGCCGTGTTGTCCGACTGTGGACCTGGTGTGGGGCCGCTACTTGAAGAGAGCCGTGTCACTCAGACACGTCTGACATAACTAGACATGCTGTGCTAGAGGTCAAAAGCTCAAGGGCTTGAGGAGTAGCGAGGAATGAGTGCTGTCTAAGTAAACTCTTAATTGATATGGGTAAAACTGAAATTGGATGGAGAAAGATGGGTGATCATTGGTGCCTATGCACTTGGTCATGACAAGAAAGATCATGAGAGGCAAGTGTTTTTGGAGCAGCTGTTACTGATGTATGCAGCTGTAGGGAGCAGGGGTAGGGGGCCGGAATCCCATCCTTTCTCGTATTTCAGTTCCTAAAATATTGCATTGAAAAAACGAACAAAGCGAGGAGTCCTGATCCTCTTCGAAGGCTCAGGCTGGGGTGTTTGGAAGTGTGTGTGGATGTAACCAGGATGAGAAGAAGGGAGAGATAGGTAGTGTGTTTTGGGTAGAGGAACCTGGATGTACTGGCTGTACGTGAAACTAGGGTCAAAGAGAAGAGAGAGAAATGGTTCGGGAATGTCATATTGGGCAAAGTCTAGGGTTCATTTGAGGGTGAGAGCAAGGGAAGGTGGTGGGGTTACTGCTGAATGAGTTGTGGGAATGTGGGAAAGAGTGTAAGGTGGGTGAAACTGAAACTCGGCTACGAGAGGTGAGTGATTGATTGCGTCTATGTTCCTGGTAGCGAGGGAAGTGACGAAGAGAGGTGAGTATTTTGGTAGGAGTGAGTGCGTAAGTCGGCAATTTTGCATGCGAGGTGACTTTTCATTCATGTTGTAGCTTCATGCGGCCGGAGTCCGATCACACACACACACACACACACACACACACACACACATATATATATATATATATATATATATATATATATATATATATATATATATATATATATCCGTCCTTCCCATGCACTGTCCTCCAGTAGATCACGTCTTCGTAAACGATCGGGTCTTCTGTTATCCGCACTTACCATGCACTGTACTTACCATGTCCTCCAGTAAACACTGTCATGTGTTGATGGAATGCCAGGAGAGTCGGTTGTCGGAGAGCGGCAGTTGTTCCACAGACTAGGGGGCCGAGGGAGTTGTGTGCGACGCTGGGCGCCGTTTTTTTCTTTTCTTTGCATAGTTTATACATACCTGCTTCCATGACCCAGTTGAGTCTTGCTGGAATGATGATTATACCCGATAATCTACACACACACACACACACACACACACACACACACACACACACGGACGCGGTAAATTCAAAATTGTTTGAAAATATTCTGTGTGATCCATAGAAGAGTTATACATAATCCTTTTATTTATAATGGTCATAAGTTTCGGTCACAGACGATTCCCCTTCAAGGCCATGTCTTAGAGTGAACTATAAGAATGGCTGAAAAGTAGAGAAATAAACAAAGAAAAGGAAAATCTGTGTAAACGTTTTGGGAGGAGGCAGAAAGCATGCTTCATGGAAAGTGGCACTTCGTAGCTGTTAGGGAAGGCGTGTGAGGGTAAAGTTCCGGACATCACACAAGCCCATCCTCGACTTGCCAACAGCCGGACATGTGACCCAGCAGCTTGCCGGATATGTATGTCTTGGTCTGCTGAATGGCAAGGAAAAGAAACTGGAGTAATATAGAAAATGAAAAGAGAACCAAACCTGCTGTGTAAGGAGCGGGGATCAGGTTTTGAGGTCAGACTGGGTGAGTTGGTAGGTCGGATGGTTTGACTTTCTTCAGCTACAAATGTCAGAAGAACTTATTGATACTAACTGTCACCTTGAGCCCTCTCCTTGCTGTCCTACCAGCTATTATGGTATTGACGAGGTAAGATTTTCCTCCTGAGACACTTCGTCAATAAATAGTTCAAAGAACGAAGAAAACATTAAGTCGTGAGGCCGCATTCGTTCTCCTGTTGTAGTTTTGAGGATCGTAGGAGCACCGTACATGGTGGCCTACGTAACACGCCATTTGTTGAGGCAGTAGCATCGTCCTGTGTCTTGCTGAGACAGTCAGGGTGACGTCTGTACAGGCTGTTATAGGCTCAGTTTGTCAACCACTAGTGAGTAGAGAGGATGTGTTGGGGTGAGGCTGGCGTGTTTATACCAGAAGCTGAGGCAAACTTGAGTGCGTCTGGCACTGTTGGCGAGGCCCTGGTGATGTTAGATTCATTACCTCTTGGTTATAGTTAGCATCAGCAGGTGGCCATGTTCACCTCACGAATGCTGATGTAGCTACCTGTCAGGATGGTGCTGCCTGACGGGGCAGTAATGGCAGGTAATTGTGAGAGCGAGGGAGGGAGGGAAGATTGGGGGTGCACTAGGAGCCAGTGCACTGGTCGATCGCTAGTCAACCAGTTCCTGAAACTCATTACGGCAGCCCCGGTGATGCGCTGTATAGTTAGACTGTTACTGTGAACCGGCAGCTCTAGCATGCCGTGAGGGGCACGCCTTCCTGCTGAGCAGGCGTAGCGGCCGCCCTCCACGACACCCACCCACCCTCTGCCACGACGGCTGCTCATCAGAACGACATCAGTCAGGATGTTCAGTAGCCCTGCCTGACACCCCATCTAGTCGTGTTGGGGTGTTCATGACCACATCTGCCTCTCAAAACACTACCTTACCACAGGGCATCATAGTTTCTTGAGATACATACTGTTTACATCTTGTTCACATCCTCCGTAATAGCTTTTGGTCGTGGATTTCTGCGTCTCCCTCAGCATGCACTGACCCGCGCACGGTAGCGCAAGGAAACACACGAAAGAATGGCCCAACCCACCCACACACACATGTATATATATATACACGTCCACACACGGGCATATACATACCTGTACATTTCAACGTGAAAAAGAGGGCAAATGAGAGTAGTGGTGAGAGAGTATCATTAAATTTTAGGGAGAATAAAAAGATGTTTTGGAAGGAGGTAAATAAAGTGCGTAAGACAAGAGAACAAATGGGAACATCGGTGAAGGGGGTAAATGGGGAGGTGATTTCAAGTAGTGGTGATGTGAGGAGATGGAGTGAGTATATTGAAGGTTTGTTGAATGTGTTTGTTGATAGAGTGGTAGATATAGGGTGTTTTGGGGCCTGGATGTGGAAAGGGAGCTGTGGTTTCGGTGCATTATACATGACAGCTAGAGACTGAGTGTGAACGAATGTGGTCTTTGTTGTCTTTTCCTAGCCCTACCTCGCACGCGTGCGGGGGAATGGTGGTGTCATTTCATGTGTGGCGGGGTGGCGACGGGAATGAATAAAGGCAGCAAGTATGAATTATGTATATGAGTATATACGTATATGTCTGCATGAATATGTGTTTTTTTTTATTGATATTATTATACATTGTCGCTGTCTCCCGCGTTAGCGAGGTAGCGCAAGGAAACAGACGAAAGAATGGCCCAACCCACCCACATACACATGTATATACATACACGTCCACACACGCACATATACATACCTATACATTTCAACGTATACATATATATACATACACAGACATATACATATATACACGTGTACATAATTCATACGTGGTGCCTTTATTCATTCCTGTCGCCACCCCGCCACACATGAAATAACAACCCCTCCCCCCGAATGCGCGCGAGATAGCGCTAGGAAAAGACAACAAAGGCCACGCCTTTCACCCTCTTGCATGTTCAGGCCCCAATCGCTCAAAATCTTTTTCACTCCATCTTTCCACCTCCAATTTGGTCTCTCACTTCTCCTCGTTCCCTACACCTCTGACAAATATATCCTCTTCGTCAATCTTTCCTCATGCATTCTCTCCATGTGACCAAACCATTTCAAAACACCCTCTTCTGCTCCCTCAACCACACTCTTTTTATTACCACACATCTCTCTTACCCTTTCATTACTTACTCGATCAAACCACCTCACACCACATATTGTCCTCAAACATCTCATTTCCAGCACATCCTTCCTCTTGCGCACAATATCCATAGTCCACGCCTCACAACCATATAACATTGTTGGAACCACTATTCCTTCAAACATACCCGTTTTTGCTTTCTGAGATAATGTTCTCGCCTTCCACACATTTTTCAACGCTCCCAGAACTTTCGACCCCTCCCACATTCTGTGACACTAAAACACTTCACTTCCTCCAGTTTTTCTCTATTCAAACTTACCTCTCAATTGACTTGTCCCTCAACCCTACTGTACCTAATAACTTTGCTCTTATTCACATTTACTCTCAGCTTTCTTCTTTCACACACTTTGCCAAACTCAGTCACCAGCTTTTGCAATTTCTCACCCGAATCAGCCACCAGCGCTGTATCATCAGCGAACAACAACTGACTCACTTCCCAAGCTCTCTCATCCACAACACACTGCATACTCGCCCCTTTTTCCAAAACTCTCGCATTCACCTCCCTAACAACCCCATCCATAAACAGATTAGATAACCATGGAGACATCACGCACCCCTGCCGGAGACCGACATTCACAGAGAACCAATCACTTTCCTCTCTTCCTACTCGTACACATGCCTTACATCCTCGATAAAAACTTTTCACTGCTTCTAACAACTTGCCTCCCACACCATATGTTATAATACCTTCCACAGAGCATCTCTATCAACCCTTTTCATATGCCTTCTCCAGATCGATAAATGCTACATACAAATCCATTTGTTTTTCTAAATATTTCTCGCATACATTCTTCAAAGCAAACACGTGATCCACACATCCTCTACCACTTCTGAAACCACACTGCTCTTCCCCAATCTGATGCTCTGTACATTCCCTCAAACTCAAAATTAATACCCTCTCATATAATTTCCCAGGAATACTCAGCAAACTTATACCTCTGTAATTTGAGCACTCACCTTTATCCCTTTTGCCTATTCATGCATTCCGCCAATCCTCAGGCACTTCACCATGAGCCATACATACATTGAATATCCTCAACAACCAGTCAACAATACAGTCATCCCTTTTTTTTAATAAATTCCACTGCAAAACCATCCAAACCCGCCGTCTTGCTGGGTTTCATCTACCGCAAAGCTTTCACTACCTCTTCTTTGTTTACCAGATCATTCTCCCCGACCCTCTCACTTTGCAGAATACCTCGACCAAAACATCCTATATCTTCCACTCTATCATCTAACACATTCAACAAACCTTCAAAATACTCTCTCCATCTCCTCACATCACCACCACTTGTTATTACGTTCCCATGAGCCCCCTTCACCGATGTTTCCATTCGTTCTCTTGTCTTACGCACTTTATTTACCTCCTTCCAAAACATCTTTTCATTCTCCCTAAAATTTAGTGATACTCTCTCACCCCAACTCTCATTTGCCCTCTTTTTCACCTCTTGTACCGTTCTTTTGATCTCTTGCCTCTTTCTTTTATACTCTCCCAGTCATTTGCACTGTTTCACTGCAAAAATCGTCCAGTTGCCTCCCTCTTTCACTAATAATCTTACTTCTTCACCCACCCCTCACTACCCTTTCTAATCTACCCACCTCCCACGCTTCTCATGCCACAAGCATCTTTTGCGCAAGCCTTCCCTTAATACATCTCATTCCTCCCCCACTCCCCTTACGTCCTTTGTTCTCACCTTTTCCACTCTGCACTGTCTCTCCTGGTACTTCCTTACACAAGTCTCCTTCCGAAACTCACTCTCACCACTCTCTTCACCCCAACATTCTCTCTTCTTTTCAGAAAACACTTACAAGTCTTCATCTTCGCCTCCACAATATAATGATCAGACATCCCTCCAGTTGCATCTCTCAGCACATTAACATCCAAAAGTCTCTCTTTCACGCGCCTGTCAATTAACACGTAATCCAATAACGCTCTCTGGCCATCTCTCCTACTTGCATAGGTGTACTTATTTATATCTCTCTTTTTAAACCAAGTATTCCCAATCGCTAGTCCTTTTATTGCACACAAATCTACAAGCTCTTCACCATTTCCTTTGCAACTCTTAACACCCCATATACACCAATTATTTCCTCAACTGCCACATTACTCACCTTTGCATTCAAATCACCCATCACTATAACCCGGTCTCGTGTATTAAAACTGCTAACACACTCATTCCGCTGCTCCCAAAACACTTACCTCTCATGATCATTCTTCTCATGCCCAGGTGCGTATGCACCAATAATCACCCATCTCTCGCCATCCACTTTCAGTTTTACCCATATCAATCTTAGAGTTTACTTTCTTATACTCTATCACATACTCTCACAACTCCTATTTCAGGAGCAGTGCTACTCCTTCCCTTGCTCTTGTCCTCCCACCAACCCCTGACTTTACTCCCAAAACATTCCCAAACCACTCTTACCCTTTACCCTTGGGCTTCGTTTCCCTCAGAGCCAAAACATCCAGGTTCCTTTCCTCAAACATACTACCCATCCCTTCTTTTTTCTCATCTTGGTTACATCCACACACATTTAGACACCCCAGTCTGAGCCTTCGAGGAGGATGAGCACTCCCCGCGTGACGACTTCTGTTTCCCCTTTTAGAAAATTAAAATACAAGGAGGGGGGAATTTCTAGCCCCCTGCTCCCGTCCCCTTTAGTCGCCTTCCACGACACGCGAGGAATGCGTGGGAAGTATTCTTTCTCCCTTATCCCCAGGAATATATATATATATATATATATATATATATATATATATATATATATATATATATATATATATATATATATATATATAAGGGGAAACAGAAGGAGTCACGCGGGGAGTGCACATCCTCCTCGAAGGCTCAGATTTGGATGTCTGAATGTGTGTGGATGTAACCAAGATGAGAAAAAAGGAGAGATAGGTAGTATGTTTGAGGAAAGGAACCTGGAAGTTTTGGCTCTGCGTGAAACGAAGCTCGAGGTTAAAGGGAAAGAGTGGTTTGGGAATGTTTTGGGAGTAAAGTCAGGGGTTGGTGAAAGGACAAGAGCAAGGGAAGGAGTAGCACTACTCCTGAAACAGGAGTGGTGGGAGTATGTGATACAAAGTAAGAAAGTAAACTCTAGATTGATATGGGTGAAACTTAGAATGGATTTAGAGAGATGGGTGATTATTGGTGCATATGCACCTGGGCATGAGAAGAAAGATCATGAGAGGCAAGTGTATTGGGGACAGCTGAGTGAGTGTGTTAGTAGTTTTGATGCACGAGACCTGTTTATAGTTATGGGTGATTTGGATGCAAAGGTGAGTAATGTGGCAGTTGAGGGAATAATTGTACATGGGATGTTAAGTGTTGTAAATGGTAATGGTGTGGAGCTTGTAGATTTGTGTGCTGAAGTACGACTGGTGACTATTATACAGTCCCATAGCCTAGCGGTTAGACTATTATACAGTCCCATAGCCTAGCGGTTAGCATGCCTGTCTCTTGCACAGGGGTCCCGGGTTCGATCCTGGCTGTTGGAGGTTTGTATGTTCTATGAAGGTGCGCGTTCATATGCACTTTATTCGTATATATATATATATATATATATATATATATATATATATATATGTTGAAGTGTATGGGTATGTATATGTGCGTGTGTGGACATGTATGTATATACATGTGTATGTGGGTAGGTTGGGCCATTCTTTCGTCAGTTTCCTTGCGCTACCTCGCTGACGCGGGAGACAGCGACAAAGTATAATAGATTTAAATCTCTCTCTCTCTCTCTCTCTCTCTCTCTCTATATATATATATATATATATATATATATACTGGTGTTGTATGACATAATTGACGGTTCAAAAATTCAGAATTTCAGGTGTGTGAAACTATGCAGAAATGAAACGAAAAAAGAACATAAAATGGGCGTTGAGTCCGAGGATCATGATGGAACATGGCCTGTGTCCCTTGCAGGGGTTTTGTCGAGGGGTTTGTAGTAACACAGGAGGAAGTGGCAGGAGGCCAAGAGTATCTTACGAGTAAATTAGAAATAAGATAAGCATTTTTCGCTCAGCATGATGTGTGGTGGATTATTTATAACGTCTATATCTTAGGGTGGAAGGTGTTACAGAGCCTCCTGAAGTCCCTGTCTTTCCCTCTTGCTTCCTGCTTCAGTGCGTGGTGAGGCAGACTGTGATGGTCACAAGCCCAAGCGCTGTTCAAACTGTCACACACAACCTGGTGAGGAGTTCCCGTCTCGTGTAAGAATACTTGGGGTTGAGAGTGATGAAGGAGGGTCATGATGTGCCACTAACCCTATCACCACACCACTGCTCTCCCTCCCCGACACAAACCCTACACAACAACCTCCTCATGCTACACACGACGACCCTCTCCCTCCACCTCACAGCGAGTCCTTCCCCCGGTGCTCAGGATGACCCCACACCACTCCCTCCGCCGCTCACAAAGACCGACCCTACGCTGTCCACAGCGACCTCCTCCCGCCGGCCTCGAGGACGCTTGGAGAGTAGAATGACACATGCCAGAAGCATGAGACCCCAAGGGTGTGCAGGGTGGTCCTGTCATCCACCTGTGACAAATCTTGGCTCGTAATGCTTTCTTTATGAGTCCCTCCTACTGGCTGCATCACAGAAGTAAAGGGAGGACAAACATATAATTTAGTATGATTATTTAGAAATGACTGTGAAATGATAATAAAGATATACTTTGACATCTCTCACAGAGAGGAAGTGAAGTTAGCGGAATGAAACATGAGAGTCGAGATATGATAAGTTTGAGGGGTTGTGTGAGTGACGGGTACGGGAGACGCGGGTAATATAAAGGTGCGGGAGAGCGCGGGCGGCCAGTGCCGTGTATACCACCGTGAGGATAGGATCTCGTTCCGTCTCAGCCCTCCCACCGTACCTGTACGTCAACGCCCCTTTCCCAACTTCTTTCCCGGTGTTGCTCATATATCTGTGCCCCGCATACCTTATTATCTTGTCTGTTGGCCATTCATTCACCTTCATTGTGTCTATGTTGTTTTGTTCTATTTCAGTATAATGGTTATACTGTATCATACGTACCTGTTTCGCCTTATTTACGACAGCACGTACTTGTGTCATGTGTAACGTCCTGCACTTGACGTAAGGTTTTTAGCGCTCCTTCACAAACATCTTAAGTGTTTTTCACTATCTCAAGTTGCTGTCGTAAATTCGTTTGGTTCTTTTTACGTATGTTCCTTACACTTTAGTCGTTACCTACTGTTCTCTTTTGTTGGGCATTTTTCTCCTCTTGTACTCGCCCACATCGTTCATAACCCCATTCCCCTTTACGTAGCATCCCACTATCCTAACCCTTCCACATATTTCTCATCCCTTCTGTGGTTTCCCCTCCCCTTGCCTTCTCAGCCCGCGTACCAACAACGTACGGCAGTGAAATATTCCACTAAATTCCAGCAACAAATATTAGTGCCGCTTAAACGGATTCCGGTTATCGACTATCGATTATCGGGGCAAAGAACTGTGGAGGGCAAATTATCGTATTGTGGAACTTGTTGCTGGCAAAGTGGTTGGCGATGCAGGGGAGGCACACCTGCCCAGCTACTCGTACAGTGGCTGGTTGCTCCAGGTGCTCTCGATCATCTTGTGTCCAGGTCGTCACGTGAAGGACGAGGCCATGACGGCCATTTGTGGACGGATAAATGTCAAGGACTTCAGTGTTGGCCTTGTATTATGTACGAGTGTTTTTACGAGGATTTTGTCGGCCATCGTTCCACACCGCTGCGTGTTTATCATCATAACTTGTGTCAATGTCTTGCTCTTGTATGTTATCAGTCTGTCTGATGTGTGTGTGTGTGTGATGTGATGATTATATATTTGTCATACTGTGTGTGTAGCGTACATGACGACGCATTGTTAGCGAAGGTGGGAGGCGTTTGGAGTGAGGTGTGGAATGTTACGTAAGAAGGTATGTGAGAAGCACATGCATACACATGTGTTACCTTAAGGAGTGGCTCACTCACATCGTCACCTCTTCAAGGATTATGACCACCCTCCAGCCTCAGGCAGGAGTGGGATGCGTCCTTGCATAATGGCAAGAGTTTGTGAGGTCTCCAGGGTTCAGGCACTCAAAACCTTTGATGTGTTGCAGACGTGCGTAAAGCACTGAGGACCTCGCGACGGTAGTGAACTCGATTATTGCACCGGGGGGGGTCGCTAATGATATACAGAGGTAGAACATTTGGTGCAGACTTGATCAACGCAGACCTGGGTGTTTGGCCATGCGTCTACAGTCCAACTGAATGACGCGTTTACGAGGGAAATGAAGAGTGACCTGGTCTGCTCGTCATCCCAACGCATGGAAACCTTCCCCCGACTCTCATCCAAGCTTTCGTCTCCACCCGGAAAAAGAAAAAGAAATGAAATTGTTCTGTTCGTGAGACTAAACGTTCCTTCATCCACAGGATGTGTGGTAACCTTTCTTCTAACAGTGATCGTCTTTATAATTTTTGGTAAGATAGTGTCATTAACAACTGTTGTACTCTCGTTACTGTGCTCCAGTAACTGTCTCTCCCGTTGGCAGAAACAGCTGCTGTTGGTTTTCATTTTTCTGTGACTCCTGAGTTGTGAGAGTTGTTAACCTCTTACCCCATGACACACCTGCTGGTTCTCCTGATACCTTCCCTGTAATGCTTTTGGTGCCAACGAAAATGTAATTTTCTCTGGGCACAAGCGAGGCGTATGGACGGAAGAGCATCTCCCCTCAGGTTTTTAAAGAAGTACTCTTGAGCTTACAGGACGCTCATGATTGCTCTTCTGTTTCGCTTCTGTGTGTAATCTATAACTTGCGTCTTGGACACACGCACTGGTATAGCTTGTACCAGAAGAAGTGACCTTTTAACTATTCAGAGTGTATTGAGGTGAATC